>NC_142879.1:66393541-66696250 GCF_051225735.1 Oryctolagus cuniculus | reverse complement strand
ACTTTGCACAAGAGTGATAGGAGGCTGGCACCGCGGCTCACTAGGCTAATCCTCCGCCTTGCGGCGCCGGCACACCGGGTTCTAGTCCCGGTCGGGGCGCCGGATTCTGTCCCGGTTGCCCCTCTTCCAGGCCGGCTCTCTGCTGTGGCCAGGGAGTGCAGTGGAGGATGGCCCAAGTGCTTGGGCCCTGCACCCCATGGGAGACCAGGATAAGTACCTGGCTCCTGCCATTGGATCAGCGTGGTGCGCCAGCTGCGGCGGCCATTGGAGGGTGAACCAACGGTAAAGGAAGACCTTTCTTTTTGTCTCTCTCTCACTGTCCACTCTGCCTGTCAAGAAAAAAAAAAAAAAAAAAGAGTGATAGGAACCAACTTACTTAAGCCATCAATCACTACTACCTCCCCAGGGTCCTAATAGCTGGAAGCCAGAATCAGAGATCAAACCCAGGTACGCTGATGTGGGATGTGCCTACATGCCCATTCTCCTAAAATGTCTTGTCCCCCAACTATTAACTGAAATTGCCCAGAGGAGTTCAAGTAAAATCAACAACTATATGCCTTTTACCTAGATTTGTAAATTACTAACATTTTGCCAAATTTTCTTTCTTTCTGACTCTCCCTATCTTATATATTTTCCACCACTGAAACACTTTAAGTAAATTGCAGATATTAATGTTACTTTATCCCTAAATACCTGTACATGTATCTCCCAAAAACAAGGATATTCTCCTACATAATCTACAATGCCATTAAGCTTATTATCCTTAAGCAATTATTCATTGATATAGACTTTGTAGCCTCAATGCACCATGTGGGGTCAAGAAGTCTGAAAGATAAGGAAGCTGCTTTGGTGTTCCTCAGTGTGGCAAGTTTTCCTAAGTTTTCAATATTCAAGTCCATTATTCCAGTAATAATTCAAGACCATTATTCAAGGAAGTAATACAAATTTGTAAAAATCTGCATTTTCTCACTTTGGGAAAAAAGATATTTTACTTAAAAAAAGATTTTCCACTGGTTCACTCTCCAAGTTCCTACGACAGCCAGAAGCCAGGAACTCCACCTGGAACCCCCATGTGGCTTGGAGGAACACAAGTACTTGGGCCATCACTCACTGCCACCCAGATGCATTAGCAGATAGCTGGATCAGAAGCACAGAGCAGGGTCCAGCGCCATGGCTCACTTGGTTAATCCTCCACCTGCGGTGCCAGCATCCCATATGGGCACGAGGTTCTAATCCCAGTTGTTCCTCTTCCAGTCCAGCTCTCTACTGTGGCCCGGGGGGGCAGTGGAGGATGGCCCAGGTGCTTGGGCCCCTGCACCCATGTGGGAGACCAGGAGGACGTGCCTGGCTCCTGGCTTCAAATTGGCACAGCACCAGCCGTGGCAGCCATTTGGGGAGTGAACCAACGGAAGGAAGACCTTTCTCTCTGTCTTTCTCTCTCTCTCACTGTCTGTAACTCTACCTGTCAAATAAATTTAAAAAAAAAAAAAAAAAAGGCAGCACAGACAGGACTTGAACAACATATTCCAATATAGGATGCGGGTGTCTTAAGTGACACTTTTTTTTATATAAAGATTTATTTATTTATTTGAGAGGCAGAGTTATAGACAGAGAGATCTTCATCTGCTGGTTCACTCCCCAAATGGCTGCAATGGCTGCAGCTGGCTGACTCAAAGCCAGGAGATTCTTCTGTATCTCCCACATGGGTGTAGGAGCCCAAACACTTGTGCCATCTTCTGCTGCTTCCCCAGGCCATTAGCAGAGAGCTGAATCAGAAGCAGAGCAGCTGGGACTCAGATCGGCACCCATATGGGATGCTGGCACCACAGGCAGAGGCCTAACCTACTATGCCACAGCACTGGCCCCCAAGTGGCAACTTAAACCCCTGTGCCATAATGCTTGATACTTTATTTTTTTTTTCAATTAAAAAAAAAATCTCATTGCAAAAGTTAAAGTGAAACAGAAGCAAATGAAAAAAAAGCAAAACTTTCCCCATTATCATGTACTTAGTATTTACATTTTAAGTGAAAGTAAAAAGTTGTTCAGAAATATCTTAATTTTTTCTTAATAAGTTCTTAAATTAAAAAAAAAAAGGTTTGAATCACTGTCCTAAAGGCCTCCCACTCCCAAGACTCTCCACCTCTTCATTTACCCTCCTAATAATCAGGAGAGTTATTTTTCTAAAGTTCAAATCTTATTCTGGCACTCTCATAATTAAAAACTTCCAGGGACAGGCATTTGGTTTAACAATTAACTCCCTGTGATGCCTGGAACCACACTGGAGTACCTGCATTCAAATCTTGGTTCCACTCCTGATTTCAGCTTCCCGCTAATGTGTGCTTGAGAGACAGCAAGAGATGGTTCAAGTAGTTGGATCCCAGCAACCCACATGAGAGACTCAGAGTGAATCCTATCTTCTCATTTTGACCCAGCCATTGCAGATATTTAGAGAATAAGCCAGCATATGGGAATTTCTGT
Organism: Oryctolagus cuniculus; assembly: GCF_051225735.1. Lineage (NCBI taxonomy): Eukaryota > Metazoa > Chordata > Mammalia > Lagomorpha > Leporidae > Oryctolagus > Oryctolagus cuniculus. Next base: position 66,693,772 of record NC_142879.1, on the reverse strand, counting down.
CTTTCTCAGTGTTTATCTTTTAAATACATAACATAAACTAAATAAAAATTTTTAGAAGTTTTGCATTAATTTCACCAGCCATACAATTTCACTTTCTATGTCTATTTCTAACTCTTCCTCCAGCAGAATCCCAATCATGCATTTCTTCTGGTACCAGTTTACTTTGTTTTGTGAGTTCTAGTGAGCATTTAATCATCCCATAAAAGTCAGCTCAAGAGTTACCTTCTTTTCTTAATGCCTATGGGACAAGGTTAACCACCATTTCGTATTGCTGAACATAATTTCTACTCTAACACTTAACTACATGATTCTATATTTATTTACCTGTTTCTCCTATGCACAGAGGCTTTATTAAGGACATACTCTGTTAGGTAATTTTTGGTTTCCCAGTATCTAGCCTAGGTTTGGATACCTAGTTGGTGATTAGTAGGCTCTTGCTATGTTGACTCTTATTTGTACAGCTTCATGACAAAATATAGGGAATTAGCCATTCTAATGATTTATTCAGGGCCTAGACATGGCCACCAGTGAATGATGTGTCAGATTTCCCATCAGTCAATGATCCAGAGTCACTGTCCCCTTGGGCTCACCACCAATGAATGGGATAGAATCAACCGCAGAGAATTTGGTTTTTAGATTATTCCAAACACTAGCACAGAATTTTAATGATGCTGAAGGTGAAGGTTTTAAACCCAGTACCTGATGAAGGCAAAGGGGAAGTGCTCTTGAATCCAACTGTTCAACTTCACCTCGTATAAGTGAGAACAATGATTGCAGAACTAGCGTTGGAGATTCTGGTTGATCGTTAGCATTTACTTCAGCAGCCTCTTCATCATCAGCAGCATGAGTGGCTGCACTTTGTATCATTTCTTGCATTAAAGGTGCAGCAACTTCTGATGAAAGTCCTTTAAGAGGTAAAGAACATGCCTATGTGAGGATAAACTTTCATCATGGTGGAACATCTTAAAAATAATTATGCCTATTAACCATAAAACTTTCAGACAAAACTGACCACATGAAAAAACTCCCAGGAAGGATAATTTATTTAAAGATATATTTATTTTTTGAAACGCAAAGTTATAGAGAGGCAGAGACAGAGGCAGAGAGAGGTCTTCCATCTGCTGGTTCGTTCCCCAAGTGGCTGCAACAGCAGGAGCTGGGCTGATCTGAAGCCAGGAGCCAGGAGCTTCTGCCAGGTCTTCCCACACAGATGCAGGGGCCCAAGGGCTTGGGCGATCTTCCACTGCTTTTCCAGGCCATAGCAGAGAGCTGGATCAGAAGTGGAGCAGCTGGGACTCAAACCAGCGCCCAAATGGGACACCAGCACTGCAGGCGTCAGCTTTACCCACTATGCCACAGCACTGGCCTCAAAGCATAATTAACAATCCTCATTAAATTAAGACTGCACTGACATCTGATTGCTTCTATTAGCATACATATAAACCACATTTGCAGAATTTTAATTAAGAGTATTAATTAAAAGAGATTCACAGAAAAGTGTGCAGGTTGCAAGCTGACCAAAGATTTGATTCTCCAAGAGGAAAACTGGATTAGCTATAATTTTAAGTCTTCGCTTGCCCAAAAGGAAACAGAACTGAACAAGAAGTTCAAGATGTTATCATATGAAATGGCCAAGGAAGTTGAGCTTTTCTCTTTAAACTTCATCCTGATAACATGAGAACTACTTCTGCTCCCCGGAGAGTGACAGGCATTTTGGTGTCAAAATTAATGGACACTGAACTATCTTCCCTAATAAAAAGAGGCCAACTAATACAAACTTCTTTAATAAATAAATGCTTGACCCATAGCTCCTTAAAGTGCACAAATTAAATAAAAAAATTATACAGTCACCCTTCCCTGATATCCCAGTATCAGTTCTACTTTGCACATTCAAATCAAATATGCTAGTCTGCCTTAGAAAGGAGCTTTCTAAGAACTTAGTGTGGATGCACCAAGATGAAGGCTGCCTTCCTACTAGAGTGCATCCAGAACCCTGCCTTCTACTGGCCTCTAAACAAACCCACTGTTCTGGCCAGAGGGCTCCATTCTTTATCTCCCTAGTAAAATACTCTATGCCTGTCTAAGCAATTACAGATTCTAACCACTGACATAGTTTCCTCCTGTCTGCACCTATTTATGTTCTAGCAAAAGCCATATTTTTCCCTGTAACATGAATCTGAAGTCATCTTACTTTCATTTGAACTCTATATACAGCCTTGTAGTATGCTGAGTTGCATTACAGTAATTGGTGTTAATGTCTGTTAGATCGTAACTCCTGTAGCATAGAGGTGAATCCAGATACCATAGTATTGATACCCAGCACAGTATCTTCAGCTCTAAAATTCTAAGAATTGTACCTCTTTATTAATAATCACCTACTGTGATTACTTATATTTCAGAGAATTCTCTTCTACAAATTTTATATCAGATGGCATCTAGAATTATAAGGCCCAGTGATGGCTGCCATTTTGCAGGGACAAAATTTATAAAAAACACAACTGATTCTTCTGCCTTTCAATTTTCTAACCACAATGATGGCAAGACCAAAAGAATGCCAGTGTGGAGCTTTCCATAGAGAACTACAAATACACCAACAGAACTTGTGTTTTTTTTTCTCTTCTCCCATGCCCCAGATACAGATTGTGATAAAGCTGGTTTCCTATACTCTGTTCTTCATAAAATTCTTCCCATATAGTTATTAAACTACAAATACTACCTTATGCTGCTTCTTGGTAAAAAAAAAAAAAAAAAGAATTTCATAATGCTAATTTTCAGTGAGAGAGAGCTAAAGACTACTACCAGGGGCCGGCACTGTGGCGCAGCAGGTTAACGCCCTGGCCTGAAGAGCCTGCATCCCATATGGGTGCTAGTTAGAGACCCGGCTGCTCCACTTCCGATCCAGCTCTCTTGTGGCCTGGGAAAGCAGTAGAAGATGGCCCAAGTCCTTGGGCCTCTGCACCCATGTGGGAGAACTGGAAGAAGCTCGTGGCTCCTGGTTTTGGATCGGCACAGCTCTAGCCATTGTGGCCAATTGGGGAGTGAACCAGCAGATGGAAGACCTCTTTCTCTCTCTCTGCCTTTCTTCCCTCTGTGTAACTCTACTTTGAAATAAATAAATAAATCTTTAAAAAAAAAAAAAAGACTACTACCAAAGATAGAAGGACCCTTGGATTAGACATTTTACTCTCTGTAGTTTCTTATCGGAAATGAAGGTCTTGGCTACACAAACTCTGTGGTTTCCCCTAGATGTGACCACCCAAAGCATTCAAAATCTCTGCAAAGAATTTGGCATTTAAGAAATGTAGATCATCACTGTGAACATGATACAGCAACATGAAAACTGAAGGTAAGGTTACCTGCCTAATACAAATCTCTCCTAACTGTTCTCATTATAAATTTTCTTTCTTTCTTTCTTTTTTTGACAGGTAGAGTTATAGACAGTGAAAGAGAGAGCCAGAGAGAAAGGTCTTCCTTCCGTTGGTTCACTCCTCAAATGGACGCTCGGACGGCACTTCGACGATCCGAAGCCAGGAGCCAGGTGCTTCCTCCTGGTCTCCCATGCGGGTGCAGGAGCCCAAGCACTTGGCCTATCCTCCGCTGCCCTCCCGGGCCACAGCAGAGAGCTGGACTGGAAGAGGAGCAACCAGGACTAGAACCGGCGTCCATATGAGATGCCAGCACTGCAGGTGGAGGATTAACCAAGTGAGCCACAGTGCCAGGTGCCGGCCCTCATAAAAAATTTTCTAAACCAATGTTCCTCCTTTTCCTAGCTGTGGACTGCATCAATGATGGCATTTTAGATTTTCAGGCAAGAAGAATGGCATGCTCTTTTGAGAAGAGCTTTGCAATACTCCAAACCAAAGGGTAGGTTTCTATTTCCAGCTCTCCCAAGCTTTTAGTAATGGAGTTTTTCATGGGCTAACTAATCATATAAATTGTTACAGATGTTACCAAATCACCAGGATATACTCCACCTTAAGCACATATAAAATAATAAAAATAATCTCTAGCCATAGTCTAGATACATGGAATTATAAACCACTTAAAATATGGCCTTATTAGTTTTACATGGAGGGCTATGATCTTTACATCATAAGATTAAATGAAATAGTGTGTGCAAAAGCAAGCATGCTCCCAAGCCCTCAGCCTAAACAGACTTTACTGTCACTTGAATGGAAAAGGACACAAGATTGACAAGTCACTTCTGAGACTAAAATACATTCAGAGGAAAGGGTCAATAAAGCTCATATTGCTAAAGTGGTGAATAGTAGGGATTATAAGAACTATGATGGAGTATTAAAATGTTTGGTTTATTATTTATCATTATTATAGTTTTGAACATGATAGAACTTCCCTCCCCTACACAGTATCATACAGTAAACAGCCTTTTTAAATTGGCTTCTTTCATTTAGTAACATTTAAGCTTCCTCCATTTCATTGTAGCTCATTGATTTTTAGCAGGGAAGGACACTCCATGAACTTGTTTTTCCTTTTTTATAGTTTTAAAATATTTATTTTATTTATTTGAAAGAGATAAAGAGAGGTAGAGACAGAGAGAGAGGTCTTCCATCTGCTGGTTCACTCCCCAGATGGCTGCAACTGCTGGAGCTGTGCCGATCCGAAGCCAGGAGCTTCTTCCAGGTCTCCCACGCGGGTGCAAGGGCCCAAAGATTTGGGCCATCCTCTACTGTTTCCCAGGCCATAGCAGAGAGCTGGATTGGAAGAAGAGTTACCAGGACTAGAAACGGTGTCCATATGGGATGCTTCAGGCCGGGGCTTTAATCTGCTGTGCCACAGCACCAGCCCTGAACTTATTTCTCATAAAGGCAACAATGAAGAAAATGAACACTAACATAATCATCAGTATTTAAACGGATCATGAATTGACACCATTATAATGTACTAAAATATCTGAAATAATAACAAAGTACTTGGGGCTGGCACTGTGGCGTAGTAGGTTAATCCTCTTCCTGTGGCGCTGGCATCCCATATGGTCACCGGTTCTAGTTTGGCTGCTCCTCTTCCAATCCAGCTCTCTGCTATGGCCTGGGAGGGCAGTGGAAGACGACCCAAGTCCTTGGTGCCCTGCACCTGCATGGGAGACCTGGAAGAAGCACCTGACTCCCGGCTTTGGATCCACATAGCTCCGGCCATGGCAGCCATTTGGGGAGTGAACCAACGGAAGGAAGACCTTTCTCTCTTTCTCTCCCTCTCACTATCTGTAACTCTACCACTCAAATAAATAAATATCTTTTTTTAAAAAAATTGCTCACTGCAACAATAAAGTTTTTGTATTTTTTCATGTGGATTTCAGAAAAATTTGATATTATTATTTTTTATGTCATCTGAGTCTTAGTTTTCCTTGAAAAATATATAGCTTGGGGCCAGCATTGCAGCATAGCAGGTAAAGCCACCACCTATAATGCTGGCAGGCATCCCATATGGATGCCAGTTAGAGTACTAGAGGCTCCACTTCCCATCCAGCTCCCTGCTAATGGCCTGGGAGAAATTATCAGAAGATGCACCCACATGGGAGACTTGCAAGAAGCTCCTGGCTCCAGCCTTCAGCATGGCCCAGCCCCAGCCACTGAGGCCATCTGTGGAGTGAACCAGTGGGTAGAGGATCGATCTCTCTCTCTCTCTCTCTCTCTCCCTCTCCCTCTCCCTCTCCCTCTCTCTCTCTCCCTATCTGTATCTCTGACTTTCAAATAAATAAACCTTAAAAGAAAAAAAGAAAGAAAGCTAATTTCATTCCTGAATTAGTATTACAATTTCTTCTGATATATGTTTTCTAGTAACAATATATTTATAATTAAGAACAAAAGCAGGCTGGCGCTGCGGCTCACTAGGCTAATCCTCCGCCTTGCGGCACTGGCACACCGGGTTCTAGTCCCGGTTGGGGCGCCGGATTCTTTCCCAAGTTGCCCCTCTTCCAGGCCAGCTCTCTGCTATGGCCCGGGAAGGCAGTGGAGGATGGCCCAAATGCTTGGCCCCTGTACCCCAGGGGAGACCAGGAGAAGCACCTGGCTCCTGCCTTCGGATCAGCGTGGTGCGCCGGCCGCAGCGCGCCAGCCGTGGTGGCCACTGGAGGGTGAACCAATGGCAAAAAGGAAGACCTTTCTCTCTCTCTCTCTCACTGTCCACTCTGCCTGTCCAAAAAAAAAAAAAAAACAAACAAACAAAAGTCAAACTAAAACACATTCTTCCACATGTCATTTCCCCTTCACTACAAAGTTTCACTCAATATAAATTTTACCCTTTTTATTGCTACATATTAATCCATACAGCGAAACAGGAAAAAAAATTCTATTTACTTTCATTTGTGAAAGCCAAATGAGTTATAGTTAAAACTACTCATTCAGCAATGTGGTGATGCTATTTATAAATATATATAGACAGTGACAGGCAAATTCATAGGTCCTAATTTAACACTTGTCAACTTCATCAAACCATAAAAAGGAGATAATAGTTCACATGTGCCCATTAAAAAGTTTTATATATATATATATATATTTTTTTTTTTTTTTTGACAGGCAGAGTTAGAGAGAGACAGAGTGAAAGGTCTTCCTTCTGTTGGTTCACCACCCAAATGGCCGCCACAGCCAGCGCTGCGCCGATCCGAAGCCAGGAGTCAGGTGCTTCTCCTGGTCTCCCATGCGGGTGCAGGGCCCAAGCACTTGGGCCATCCTCTACTGCCCTCCCGGGCCACAGCAGAGAGCTGGACTGGAAGAGGAGCAACCAGGACAGAATCCGGCGCCCTGACTGGGACTAGAACCTGGTGTGCCTGTGCCGCAGGCGGAGGATTAGCCTAGTGAGCCGCGGCGCTGGCAAAAAGTTTTATATGACGAAAAATTTGTAACAACTATGTGCCAGGGGTTAGGAAAATTATCTTGATTAAGATATTTTATTCCATTCGTCAGACCCTTTAATTCTGTAGAATTGATCTCTGGCTAGTGTTCAACAGCATTTGGCAGAAGAATACAGCAGTATTCTCCAGCACCTTTATCTTAAAACAGTGGGACGTTTTAATAATCTAACAAATGTAAGAAAGTGACAGAACCATTTCTCTGCATGACAGGGAAAACAATATGACAGGATGGTTACAAACTCCCCACAAGAAGATGCTAAGTAATCAACAGAACTAAAATTATTGCAAACAACATGGAGATCTGAAAGAAGTGACACAGATGATATCAAGGCCTAGGTAAAGACAGAGGCAATGATTATACCTCGGATGGTGGTGATACTGGCAGCACAGGCTAAGCCAATGCGATATTTGGAGATGGAGGTAGGGCTATTTAAAGTTTTAATATGCTTCAAATACCGTACTCTACTACTCAGAATGTAAATACACCGCCTCGCATACAGGCTTTAGATCAGGGGTAGGGAAATGCCTGGCGGGCAGACTGCATAAGATCAAGAAAATCACTTGGTCTGGCCTTGCCAAGGCAACCACAGGTGGAACCTGAAATCAGTAAATCTAGGCAGGCTAACTTTTAAGCCCAGCCCTGGCAGTTGCGCCATTTCTAGATTGAACCAGCACAGAAGAGCTCTTTCTGTGTAACTTCTCTCTGTAACGCTGCCTTTCAAATAAATAAATCTTAAAAAAAAAAAAATCAAAGAAATTAAATGAGAGCATGGCATCTAAATCAAGTGGCCTGGGTTTGAATCCTAAATCCACTACTTTTTGGCTTTATGACCAGACAAATCAGTCTCCTTAATCCTTAATTTCCCCATCTTTTAAATGAGAGATACTAGCTTATTAACATAGGGACTATTCTAAGAATTTTAATTTAGGTAAGAAATAAACTAGGAAGCTCTTTTGATTATCTTCAAGTCTGCTACCTCTCTTTTTTCAAATAAAAGCAGAGTTTGGGGGCCAGTGTTATAGTGTAGTGAGCAAAACCACTACCTGTGATGCCAGCAGTGTTCTGGCTGCTCCACTTCTGATCCAGTTCCCTGGCTAATGGCCTGGGAAAAGCAGAGGAATATTGCCCAAATACTTGTGTCCCTGCCACCCATGTGGGAGGCCTGGATAAAGCTCCAGGCTCCTGGCTTTGGCTTGGCTCAGTACTGGCCATTTTGGCCACTTGGGGAGTGAGCCAGCAGATGGAAGACATCTTTCTCTCTGTAACTCTGACTTTCAAATAAATAAATGCATCTTTTTTAAAAAGCAGAGTTTTTGTTAGGTAGATATTAGAAAACAGAACTACATTCACTGATTTTATAAAAATACTTTATTTGATAAAAGTGATTCAAGTCCTTTTCACCATAGTTAGCCAGGTCAAATAAAACATATGAAGGATTGGTGTTTTGGGCACAGTGAGTTACACTGCCACTAGGGATGCACAAATCCCGTATCAAATGCTTGGGATCCAGTCCCACAGCTGTTTCAGACCAAGCTTCCTGAAAATGCACCTGGGAGGCAGTAGATGGTGGCCCAAATACCTGGATCACTGCCACCCACCTGGGAGATCTGGATGGAGTTCCTAGCACCTAGTGCAGCAGCAGCTGTTGCAGGCATGTAGGGAGTAAACCAGTGGATGGAAGATATCTCTTTGTTTCTCCCTGTGACTCTGCCTTTCAAACAGATAAAGATATGCATAAAAATAAATAATCTCTAAAAAGAGAATCTGAGAGAAAATTACCCCATCATTCAGAAACAGTTATGGAAACAAACTAAATCCCATCACCTGCTGTAAGAGTGAACTGTCCACCTTTCACCTGATCATGTCTTGTCTTGCTGAGCCTGGCAGACTGTTTTGCAGCAACACAGCTACCAACACACTCAGAAGAAAGCATATGTGATAACTGCTGTGCAGTAAACTGTGCTAAGTCAACTAAGAGAGAATTCCTTTAAACACACTTCAAAATTCTACAAAAGCGAGAAAGTATCATGTAACAATCAGACTCAGAGTCTGAAATCAGATTGCCCGGAATCAAATTCTGAGTGCCAATCATGAGCAATATTCATAGAACACTGAGCAAGTTACTTAATCTCTTTGTGTCATAAGATTCCTCATCTATAAATGAAGGCTAATTGTAATATTGCTTAATAAGGCTGCAGTGAGGAGTGAATGAGATAGTCCACATAAAGCAGTACTGCAGTGGCTGGCATATGGTAAAATACAGAAAACACTGTCAAGAACTTGTGTTTTAGAACTCAGCGAAACAGTCACATCAAGCCATACATTTCTGGAGATTTTCTTAAACATGGTATTTATCATTTTGACCATTATGAAGCATACAATTCAGTGATGTTAAATACGTTCACAGTGTTGAGCAACCATTGTCACCATCCATTTCCAGAACCTTCTCATATCCCAAACAGCTCTGGATCCATTAAACATTAACTCCCTATTCCACTCTTTATCCTGAACCTAGAAACCACCATTCAACCTTGGGTGTCTATGAATTGCCTATTCTAAGCACTTCATATAAATGGTATCATTAATAATTGTCCTTTATGTCTGGCTTTTTTCACTTAGTATAAAGTTCTCCAAGCTCATCTGTGTGCAAGCATGCATTAGATTACCAACTGGTTTAAAAACTGAATGCAATTCCATTGTATACATAGACCATATTGTGTTTATCCATTCATCCATTGATGGACTGTAGAGTTTTCTACCTTTTGGCTACTGTGAATGCTGTGATGAACTTTGGGGTACAAGGATCTCTTTGAATCCTTGCTTTCAATTCTTATACTGGATACCCAGAAGTGAAATGGCTGGATTATATAGTTACAAGTTTATATTTTTGAGGAACTACTAGTTTTCTTGTAGTTTGATGATTTTAACTATCTCAACTACTATTCCTTTTTTTTTTTTTAAGATTTATTTTATTTATTTGAAGGACAGAGTTACAGAGAGAGAGGTAGAGACAGAGAGAAAGGTGTTTCATCTGCTGGTTCACTCCCCAGATGGCCGCAACGGCCAGAGCTGTGCCGATCCGAAACCAGGAGCCACGAGCTTCTTCCAGATTTCCCACATGGATGCAGGGGCCCAAGGACTTGGGCCATCTTCTACTGCTTTCCCAGGCCAGAGCAGAGAGCTGGATTGGAAGAGGAGCAGCTGGGACTCGAACCTGAGCCCATATGGGATGCCAGCACTTCAGGCCAGGGTTTTAACCCACTGTACCATAGCGCCAGCCCCTCAACTACTATTCTTTGACTTCAATATTTGTTATGTTTCTTTCCACCTCTAAAAGATAATAATACATCCCAAAGCTGATTTGGTTCTAAATCAATAGCATCCTTATCTCAAAGATGATATCATATAAAAATACAAAATAGTAGCATTGTTTCAGAATCATTCATTTTGATCCCATGCCTGTGAGCTTTGTTCTAGCTATGGGAAGCCCTAAAGTCAAAAGGCCTTGAGTGACATAAACAAAATGGCAGAAGGTGCAGCTCTACACTCCCAAGCCTGTACAAAAATACTTTTCAAAAATTCAAATCCAGGCCGGCGCCGCAGCTTACTTGGCTAATCCTCTGCCTGCGGTGCCAGTACCCTGGGTTCTAGTCCCAGCTGGGGCTCTGGATTTGGTCCCGGTTGCTCCTCTTCCAGTCCAGCTCTCTACTGGGTCCCGGGAAGGCAGTGGAGAATGGCCCAAGCACTAGTGCCCTGCACCCGCATGGAAGACCAGGAAGAAGCACCTGGCTCCTGGCTCCTGGCTCCTGGCTCCTGGCTTCGGATCAGCGCATCGTGGCCGTAGCAGCCATTTGAGGGTGAACCAACGGAAGGAAGACCTTTCTCTCTGTCTCTCTCTCACTGTCTAACTCTGCCTGTAAAAAACTAAACAAAAAAAAAATTTCATTTAAAAAAAATTCAAATCCAACCAGAACTGTCAGAACACAAAGGTATACAACAGAGTGAAACAGGCAATGCAAGCATGGCAGGAGAGCTCTGTGGCAGGCTTACTTGCCCTTACCACATCCCTCCCCCTGCTCAACAAGCAACCTTGAAAACAGTGTTCAAAGTGCGGAACTCTGGGCCTTGTTCCCAAAGAGAACAGAGCAGGCTTACTTGCAGATCATTTTGTTTGTTCTAACTTTGGGCTACCCAAAATACGGGCAGAAGTCACTTGCTTCTGTTTAATGTAACTGAGAACCCATGAGAATAGAAAAGCAGCAAGTGTTGCTACAAGGTGATGTCGGATGATGATGAAACACCTACAGTCAACTGAGGCCAAAAAAACCCACAAAACTATTGTAAAGACATAAAACAGACCACTTAAAGCCATGGAAGAAAGCCAGAAAGTGGTATCCTTGGGAAATCAGGCACTCAAAAATGCTTATGCAAATTGGGGAATTAAGAAAACCATACGACAGTCTGGGACAAGACGCGTGTTGAAAAAAGACCTGAGACAGGGGCCAGTGTTGTGGTTAAGTCATGGCATGGGACGTTAGCATTCCATATTAAAGCAGCGGTTCAGGTTCCAGCTGCTCTGTTTTCGATCCAGCTCCCTGCTAATGCATCTGGGAAAGCAGTGGATAATCTCCAAGGGCTTGGACCTCTGCTACACACGTGGAAGACCCAGATGGAGTTCTTAGTTTCTAGCTTTAGACTGGCCCAGAGCCGGTGCCGACACACCGGGTTCTAGTCCCGGTCGGGGCGCCGGATTCTGTCCCGGTTGCCCCTCTTCCAGGCCAGCTCTCTGCTGTGGCCAGGGAGTGCGGTGGAGGATGGCCCAAGTGCTTGGGCCCTGCACCCCAGGGGAGACCAGGAGAAGATCCTGGCTTTGGATCAGCACGGTGCGCCGGCCGCAGCGCGCCAGCCGTGGCGACCATTGGAGGGTGAACCAACGGGAAAAGGAAGACCTTTCTCTCTGTCTCTCTCTCTCACTGTACACTCTGCCTGTCAAAAAAAAAAAAAAAGACTGGCCCAGTCCTGGCTGTTGTGGCCCTTGGCAGCTGGGGGGTGGTGATGGTAAACCAGTGAATGGTTCTCTCTCCCCTCTCTGTCACCCTACCTTCCAAATAATAAATAAACCTTAAAAATAAAAAAGACCTGAGAAGACCCTTAATTTTTACCACTAGACAATCTATAAGCACAGAGCAAGCAGGAAGTGAAACCTGAGGCAGAATTTTAAATGGCCCAGAGAAGTGTTAAATGTTAAAGGAATATTATGACAGAGCCAATTTTGTATAGACTAGAAAAAGAACAAAAGTGAAGACTTCAGCAATAAGAACAGCCAACCCTGAGCAAGAAGAATCTCAATATGCAAATATTCCATTTTCCTCAATAACAACAAAACCACAAAGCATACAAAGAAACAATATAGTATAGCCCATTCAGAGGAAAGAAATGAATTGACAGAAAACAGCTACAAGGAAGCTTAGACAATGGACTTATCAGGCAAAGAATTTCAATGAACTTTGCTGGTTTTTTTTTTTTTTTTTTTTTTTTTTTTTTACAGGCAGAGTGGATAGTGAGAGAGACAGAGAGAAAGGTCTTCCTTTGCCACTGGTTCACCCTCCAATGGCCGCCGCGGCCAGTGCGCTGCGGCCGGCGCACCGTGCTGATCCGATGGCAGGAGCCAGGTGCTTCTCCTGGTCTCCCATGGGGTGCAGGGCCCAAGCACCTGGGCCATCCTCCACTGTACTCCCTGGCCACAGCAGAGAGCTGGCCTGGAAGAGGGGCAACCGGGACAGAATCCGGCGCCCCAACCGGGACTAGAATCTGGTGTGCCGGCGCCGCTAGGCGGAGGATTAGCCTAGTGATCCGCGGCACTGGCCCGTTTTGTTTTTTTTTTTGTTTTGTTTTGTTTTTTTTTTTTTGACAGAGTTAGAGAGAGAGACAGAGAGAAAGGTCTTCCTTCCATTGGTTCAGTTCCCAAATGGCCGCTATGGCTGGCGCACTGTGCCGATCCAAAGCCAGGAGCCAGGTGCTACCTCCTGGTCTCCCATGCAGGTGCAGAGCCCAAGCACTTGGGCCATCCTCCACTGCCTTCCCGGGCCACAGCAGGAGGATTAGCTTAGTGCCTCAATGAACTGCCTTAACTAAGCTCAAAGAGCTAAAGGAAACCACGGACAAAGAATTAAAGGACATCAGGAAAACAATGTATGAACAAAAGCAGACTATAAATAGAGAGAGAGAAATTATAAAAAGGAAAAAGAAAGTTAGCGTTTCCTATGTACAGAAATTCTGTTTAGGGTGTTAAGTTTTGGGAATAATGCTGATGATTATCAATATAATTAATGTCCCTTAATTGTATATTGAAATAATTAAAAAGGCAAACTTCTATTTTACTTTTACAAGAAAAATTGCTTTCAGTACTGAGATTTTACATTTTGATTCTTAGACTAACCGTATAACTGAATTCCTCAAACTGCCATACCCATTAATGTTACAGCATTTCTTGATTCAATTTTGGAAGACAAATCAGAAATAACTTTTAAAAAATATTTATTTATTTTGAAAGGCAGAGTTACAGAGACAGAGATCTTCCATCTGCTGGTTCACTTCCCAGATGGCCACAACAGCCAGGACTGGGCCAGGTCAAAGCCAGAAGCTTCATCCAGGTCTCCCACATGGGTGGCAGGGGCCCAAGTAGTTGGGCCATCTGCTGCTGCTTTTCCACCAGGGCCATCAGCAGGGAGTTGGATCATAAGTACAGCCAGGACTCCAAATGGAGCCTATAAGGGATGCTGGTGTCACAGGCGGCAGCTTTACCCACTGTGCCACAACATCAGCCCCCAGAAATAAATTTTAACACATGGTTTATGTGGTTCCTATGCTAGACTCTGTGCATGCTCCCTCCCACATTTCCTCACTCGAAGGTTCTGGTAAATGCAATGAAAACAGAAAGGTGAATATCTACCACCTAAATATCTTCAATTACTGGTAAAATACACTAGAAGTGACGAAAGTAAATATTCCTTCCTTTTCCTCAATACTAGACATAGTATTATGAGATGAACTTGAAAATGAGCCAAGTTCCTTGTCATCTGACCTGGGGTCAAAGGGCTGTACCATGTAATTATGGTATAATTACCATCTGCTCCACGTGGCACATTTTCCTCCCGTACCCTCAGGCTGCAGCCTCTGCCTTCAGAGGGAGCAAGGCAGGGCTGTGGTTAAGATCTTGTTTAGACTGGAATCAAGCAACACTATTGACCCAAGTAAGCGACCTGACGCTCAACCTACCTCCTCATAAACTAATGGCAAAGGATTAAACGAGGTAACATACAAAGTGCACACACAATTCAGCAGGAACCAAAAGCGGCAGCACTGGTCTCCTGACCAAGTGTTGGATGATTCCGATGTCAATCCAAGGATGGAAAGACAAAATTAGCTGCTGGACTTTCTTTTAGGTGGCATCATAAAAATTGCTATTAATACTTCAGGACCATTTTGAGAGACTCAGGTAAGGCTGAAAGACCTCACCCTTTACTACTTCATTATCAATGGTTTAAAAGCTTCAGTAGGAATGTGCTGTCATAGGAGACTCTGAGGGACAGCAACGTATAACCCCTCAGGAGAATATTCTTATTTTCCTCTCGGATAGATGCCACAAAGGGCTCTCTTCTTGAGTGCAGGGAGCAAGCACTATTTATAGCTTGTTTGCTTTCTTGGGCCCTTAAAGAAGCAGAGCTTTAATTGCTCATGAAAAATTCTAATAAACCACACTAAACCACACTGACTCGATCTATGAGCCTCCAACCAGAGTATCTTGAACCCAAAAATCATCATTTATTTTTTCCTTTTGAATAAAAGGCTCATTAAGTCTGACAGACACACAAGTCTGAGTACCCTAAACTGAATATTTAAATTTTACAGATACACAGTGGCTCTAAAAGAGCATTTCAAAAATGAACTTTATAAAACTCACAGAAAATTGAACAAATGCATATCAATGACAGCTCCCACATACTGGTGATGCCAGTGTCTCTCCATCCCTGGGCCTTAGGCTGTAACAGCAGCTAACTCCATGGGCAGTTAGACCCTTTCAGTCACAGTATTTACAGCTGTCCCTCAAATATCACCGCTTTCTGGAGTTTGCGCCATGCTGTTTTCATTACATATTCCAGGCACAATTAGCACACATAAATATTGTTGGGATCTAAACTCTAAATTATGCAGAACATACCAATTAGCACCACCATTTGGATTCCTCAATTTTCCTCGTAGAAGCTTGATTAGACATTTTACACTTTAACATATTTTATTTATTTATTTATTTATTTTTGACAGGCAGAGTTAGACAGTGAGAGAGAGAGAGACAGAGAGAAAGGTCTTCCTTTTCCGTTGGTTCCAGGGCCCAAGGACCTGGGCCATCCTCCACTGCACTCCTGGGCCAAAGCAGAGAGCTGGACTGCTTTGGCCCTGTACCCGCATGGGAGACCAGGAGGAAGAACTTGGCTCCTGGCTTTGGATCAGCGCAGCACGCCGGCCATAGCGGCCACTTGGGGGGTGAACCAACGGAAAAGGAAGACCTTTCTCTCTCTCTCTCTCTCTCTCTCACTGCCTAACTCTGCCTGTCAAAAAAAAAAAGTACCCTCATACACATGTACAAATACAAAGGAAAGTATTTAAATTAAAAAACAAGTACTTAAAAATAGTATCTATTTGTGGAAGAAGGGGGAAACCTAATATTCAAAGGAAACCAAATGGTGGAATTTTCCTTAAAATGGTCCCTTTCACTCCTCACATCCCCACTGATTTTCTATAATTTTCTAAAAGTCACTGACATCAGAGATGTTCTTTGGGTTAATGGAATCACATGAGAAAGGAAGATTAAAGAAACCAGGAACTAACTTTTATATGACAATAAGTTAAAGCACAAAAAAACACATTTAGTGGTATTTTTTAAACAAAGTTTATAGAAAATTATGTTATATCAAATCCCATATACTATGTATCTTTATTTCTTATTTAAATATTCATTTATTCATTTGAAAATTAGAGTTACAGAGACAGGGAGAGACAGAGATCTTCCAAACCTACCACCACTATCCCCTTCTTTTGTCCCTTATAGCAATTTTACTAATAAAATTCACATAACACTTACTTAAAGCATACATTTAATTCAATGGCTTTAGTATATTCAGTGTTGTGTAACCATCACCAAATCAATTTTTTAA
The DNA here is from genome assembly GCF_051225735.1 of Oryctolagus cuniculus. NCBI lineage: Eukaryota > Metazoa > Chordata > Mammalia > Lagomorpha > Leporidae > Oryctolagus > Oryctolagus cuniculus. The sequence continues at coordinate 66,677,688 of NC_142879.1, read as the reverse complement.
ATGTTTATTTATTTTTTATTTATTTGAAAGGCAGAGCAAGAGCAAGAGATCCTCCATCTGCTGGGTCAGTCCCCTAAAACCCATAATGGCCTTGGCTGGGGCCAGGTCAAAGCTGGGATCTCAATTCAGGTCCCCCATGTGGACGGCAGGGACACGACCTGCTGCTTTCCAGAGTGTACACTAGAAGAAAGCTGGAACCTGTGAAACCCAGGCACACTGACAGGAGATGTGGGCATTCTAAGCAGCATCTTAACTGCAATACTGAATGCCTCCCCAAATATATCTTTCATTTACATTTTTCCACAAACTTTTTAAAATGCCTTTGTTTGTGTTCTTTCACATAGCATAATGTTTTCAGGGTTCATCTATGTTGTGGCATGTATTAGTACCTCATTCACTTTTATTATCAAATAATATACGATATATGAAATAGATTATATATATATATATTCACACACATACATCTGATCTTGAGTGGCTATAATTTTCCAATGCACACTTGTGTGCCTGTCAAATTAAAAAGGCAGATATATAATAAAGTTTTTAAAAACTAAAAAAAGAAATCATTTTAATCAATATTTGACCCAATTAGTGATACTTAGGGACTATTATTTTAAACAATGAAGGTAAGATATCCACTCTTTACAGAGACCATGACCCAGCAAAAAGTCGGAGCAAAAAGAACAAAAGAAGACTTTTTAAAAAGCAATCTAAGGGGCCGGCACTGTGGCACTGCAGGTGGGGCCTCTGCCTGCAATGCCAGCATCCCATATGGACTCTGCTTCACGTTACATCTGCTCCACTCTGGTCCAGCTCTCTGCTTTGGTCTGGGAAAGCAGTGGAGGATGATCCACTCACATGGGAAACCCAGAGGAGGCTCTTGGCTCCTGGCTTCTGTTGCAGCCACAATTGGGGGTTTGGGGGTGAGCCAGAGGATGGAAGACCTTTCTTTCTCTCTGCCTTTGCCTTTCTGTGATTCTTCCTTTCATATAGATAAATAAGTTTAAAAAATGTAAGGGGCTGATGCTGTGGCGCAGCAGGTTAAAGCCCTAGCCTGCATTGCCAGCATCCCTCATGGGTGCTAGTTTAAATTCCGGCTGCTCCACTTCTGATCCAGCTCTCTGATATGGCCTGGGAAAGCAGTAGAAGATGGGAGACCTGGAAGGAGCTCCTGGCTCCTAGCTTCAGATCAGCTCAGCTCTGGTCACTGCGGTCATTTGGGGATTGAACCAGTGGATGGAAAAATCTCTTTCTCTCTCTCTGGCTCTATCTCTCTCTGTAACTCTTTCAAATAAACAGAATAAATCTTGAAAAATAAAAAATAATTTAATGTTATAGAACTTGACTTTAAGAGTAAGAAATGAAAAGAAGCCATTAAACTTAAGCATCCTACCTAACCGAATGCTTCTGTTTAGTCTCCATTAAGCTGAGGCATTTGAAATCAGTAACAAATTATTCTTAAGTACTCTGAAATACAGTCTGTAAATTATTCCTTTTTATTATTATTATTATTATTATTTTTGACAGGCAGAGTGGATAGTGAGAGAGAGAGAGAGAAAGGTCTTCCTTTGCTGTTGGTTCACCCTCCAATGGCCGCCGTGGCCGGCGCGCTGCGGCCGGCGCACTGCACTGATCCGAAGGCAGGAGCCAGGTGCTTATCCTGGTCTCCCATGGGGTGCAGGGCCCAAGCACTTGGGCCATCCTCCACTGCACTCCTGGGCCACAGCAGAGAGCTGGCCTGGAAGAGGGGCAACCGGGAAAGAATCCGGCGCCCCGACTGGGACTAGAACCCGGTGTGCCGGCGCCGCTAGGTGGAGGATTAGCCTATTGAGCTGCAGCGTCAGCCCCTTTGTTTTATTTTTTAAAAGATCTATTTATTTATTTGAAAGTCAGAGTGACACACACACACAAAGAGATCTTCCATTTGTTGATTTACTACCCCAAAAGCCTGCAATAGCATGGGCTGTGCTAGGCCAAAGCTGGGAGCCAGGAATTCCATATGGGTCTTCCACACAGGTGGCAGGGGCCCAAGCTCTTAGGCTATATTCCATTGCCTTCCCAGGCATTTTAGCAGTAAGTTATATCAGAAGCAGAGCATCTGGGACTCAAACTGGCACTCCAATATGAGATGCTGGTGGTGGGCAGCTTAACAGCTGCACCACAATGCAAACCCTAAGGGATAGTAATTCTACACATCTCTTCTTACTGGATATTATAAATCACCTGAAGTTATGTAACCACCCCTAGGGAAACTGGAATAAGGCTTGGAAGGGAAAAGTAAAAGAACTCATAATATTAAAGCCAAGACTGATCCTCAGATATGTACAAGACATTTGCTTTAAAAATTGTTAACAAGGTTGGATTAGAGGGGCAAGATCTATTTGCCTAAGGATAATTACAGAATAAATCAATTTATATTCATATACAAAGGCATTCAAAAAGCTCATGGATATGGAATTGAAGTTTATTTGCATGCAAAAGCATTTTCATAAACTTTTTTTAACAACTTATTTATTTGAAAGGCAGAGAGAGAGAGAGAGAAAGAGAGGGAGGGAGGGAGAGGGGAATCTTCCATGCACTGGTTCACTTCTCAAATGGTTTCACCAGCCAGGGCTGGGCCAGGCTGGAGACAAGAGCTTCTGAGGGGTCTCCCATGTGGGTGACAGGGGCTCAACACTTGAGTCATTTTTTGTTGTATTCCCAGGCACAATAACAGGGAGCTAGATCAGAAGTGGAACAGCCAGGACTTGAACCAGTGTCTGTATGGGATGCCAGTATTGAAGGTGGTAGCTTAACCCACTGTACCACATCAGTCTCAACCATGAACTTTTGAATGACCCCCCTATATGCACAGATTTCAAAAGATTTTTCACTTAAATAAATTTACCTTATAATCTCATTTTCTGTGAACTTTTTGAATGCCCTAATCCATCATCTGTTTACCTTAGATCTTTAACAAACATACTTTCATATCCTTTGTCAAAGGCTATTTTATTTTTAAGTCTATTAGGGAAAAGACAAAGGGGTATGAAAAGCAAAATTATAACATGGTACTACAAAGTTATCAGATTACATTACTGAATAAAATAAGGATAGATTTGTAGAAAATGCAAAGTTTGATATATCCTACACCAAAGAGAAGAAACAAACAAATACAAAGCAGGGTATAGACAGGCTGACTGTATTTCTAATCAAAGATGCAGAAAAGAGCAGAGTAAGAGAGGAGACATTCCACTTCATTGACTATAGTCCTAAATAAAGATTGCTAGCATGGGTAAACTGGTGATATGCTATGGAATTCCAGTCTAGGCCATACCAGAACCATTTAATCCCACATGTTTCTGATCAAAAAATAACCAGATGCTGCCTTTTTGCAAGGCAGCCCTGAAACTTGGGCAAAAAAATCCACAGCTATAAATTCTGAATGCAAAACTATACCAAATGAGAAATGCTATGAATAACTGGGTAACAAAACAGATATAATTAAAATCAATGCCTTACTCAACATTGCTACAATAATTATAAGAAGTCTCATAAGCACATAAACTCATGGATTAGAAATCAAAGCAACAATGATGACAAAAGTAAAATTTTAAGGCTGATATTGCCACAAAAATGGCCTAATTTATAAAGGAAGGAGACTATACATATGTAAAGTATGTAGTATGAAAACACGTACAATTTCGGCAGTTGATTATAGTAAAAGATGGAACAGTCATAAGGAAGTAGTTAAGTAAATTATGGCACACCCATACAATGGAACTCTGTGGAGACATAGCACATGCAGGAATACCACACACAGCTGGATCCACACGTGCTACTGTAGACCTAGCATCAGAATACATTAGGAGAAGAACAGCAAGGGCTAGCACACTATACACAGGAAGGTGATTAATTTTTAATCAACTGAAGAGTAGTATAAATAATAATTTAAAAATACCTTGTGGTATCTTCTTGACAGTGCCTCTTTTACTTCTTGAAATTCTTTTCCCAGTTGTTTTTTTGTCCTTTCCAAAGAAGGTCTGTCCATCTTTGGGGACTTCACAAGGAGTGTTTTCCAAGTTCTCACCTGCAGCTGCCTCACAGGTGGGTATAGCACTTTCATTATTGTTGAGACTGTCCTGCTGAGACACTTCAGGTTTTCCCATTGCGCTGTCACTGCAGGTCAGGTGCTCCTGCCCACCCCCATCAAGCTGATTTTCATTTTCATCTGACACAGGAGCCAAGCATGTTACTGTCCTTTCCACGCTGTCACCAGGCAGACACCCATCTTTTGGTTCTATCTGCAGATTATATGTAGGGGTATCACTGTTATCCATTAGAGCATCCTTTGTTGAACCGTTTAAAGTTTCATTAAAGTCCTTCCATGTCTACAATGACTGAAGGAGAACAAACTACTTCATTTTCTAACCTCTGTCGATTCTCAGTGATCTCTGATTTTCCTCTTCCCTTGGTTGTTTCCCTGCAACTGGGAAAGAGAAGGAGAAGACTGAAGTTCATTCCTACACTTCTTTCTCCACGTGCAACCCCACCCAACCCAACCCAGTACTCACTGAACACGCTGGTTTCCAACCCTGGCTGCTCGTGAGAATTACCTGGGAGCTGCCCGCATTCCAGCTAGACCCACTGAATCAGAATCTCTGAGGACAGAGTCCAGGCGCTGACAGAACTGTTTAAGTTCTCCAGGTGATTCTAATGTACATCAGGTTGAGACTGTCATCTTAATGAAAGAAAGCACTGCTTGAATAGGTTATTTGCTAAAATCAAGCACTCAAGTTATGCCTTACCAAAGAAGTGAAAGCTACTAATGTACGTCCTTCTCAGGATAAATAGCAGCATTATTTACAAATAAAAGCAATGGAGCTGGCGCTGCGGCTCACTAGGCTAATCCTCCGTCTTGCGGCGCTGGCACACTGGGTTCTAGTCCCGCTCGGGGCACCGGATTCTGTCCTGGTTGCCCCTCTTCCAGGCCAGCTCTCTGCTGTGGCCAGGGAGTGCAGTGGAGGATGGCCCAAGTGCTTGGGCCCTGCACCCCATGGGAGACCAGGAGAAGCACCTGGCTCCTGGCTTCGGATCAGCGCGGTGCGCCGGCCACAGCGGCCATTGGAGAGTGAACCAATGGCAAAGGAAGACCTTTCTCTCTGTCTCTCTCTCTCACTGACCACTCTGCCTGCCAAAAAAAAAAAAAAAAGGCAATGGAAGGTAAAGTATTTTTAAAAATAAATTTCAAAAAGGTAGGAGGGTCGGCTGGCGCCGTGGCTCACTAGGCTATCCTCCGCCTTGCGGCGCCGGCACACCGGGTTCTAGTCCCGGTTGGGGCGCCGGATTCTGTCCCGGTTGCCCCTCTTCCAGGCCAGCTCTCTGCTGTGGCCAGGGAGTGCAGTGGAGGATGGCCCAGGTGCTTGGGCCCTGCACCCGCATGGGAGACCAGGATAGGTACCTGGCTCCTGCCATCGGATCAACACGGTGCACCGGCCGCAGTGCGCTGGCCACGGCGGCCATTGGAGGGTGAACCAACAGCAAAGGAAGACCTTTCTCTCTGTCTCTCTCTCTCACTGTCCACTCTGCCTGTCAAAAAAAAAAAAAAAGGTATGAGGGTCAAACTTTAAGTAACATATATTTATACAATACTCTAATCTTATCTTTCACTTCCTAAAAACAAGCCCTGGAAAGAACTTAGGATTGTCAGCAAAATCCTTTTAAGCACTCAGAGAAAAAAGGGAAGACTATAATTACTTTTAGGCTATTAAGTGGAGAGTTGGAAAACTCTAATCTGCTCCAAAGATTTTATTAGTATTTAAATATGTGTAACAGACTACAAGCCCTCTATTTTTTATCTCCTCTTATCACCCAAAAGTATTTTATATTTTTTTCTTAAAGCTTTATTTATTTATTTAAAAGGCAGAGGTAGAGAGAGAGACAGACAGGTATCTTCCATCCGCTGGTTCACTCCCCAAATGGCCGCAACAGCCTGAGCTGAGCTGATCCTGAAACCAAGAGCCAGGAGCTTCTTCCCTATCTCCCACATGGGTGCAGGGGTCCAAGAACTTGGGCCTTCTTCCTACTGCTTTCCCTGGCCATAGCAGAGAGCTAGATGGGAAGTGGAGCAGCCAGGACTTGAACTGGTGCTCATGTGGGATGACGGCACTGCAGGCGGCAGCTTTACCCACTGTGCCACAGCGTCAGCCCCTATATTTATACATTTTAATGTATGTCTTTATATTTTTCAAAATTTAAATATATATGCATATATTTAAAATGATGCCAGTCATATTTTGACATTTTTATGGTGATCAAGCATTATTTTAGGTCTGAATCAAATATTCCAGTAATTCTGAAATACAAAACAATTTTTTTTAATAAAAAAAAAAGGAATAAAAATGGGGTGAGGGTTGTGGTGCGGCAGGTTAAGCTGCTACCTGTTATGCCAGCATCCTATATGGACAATGGTTTGTGTCTGGGTTGCTCCACTTCCCATCCAGCTCCCTGCTAATGCACCTGGGAAAGTAGCGGAGCAAGGCCCAAGTGCTTCGGCCCCTACCGTACATGCAGGAGAACAGGATGGGGTTCTTGGCTCCTGGCCTGGTCCTGGCCCGGCCGGTCAATGCAATCATTTGAGGAATAAACCAACAGATAGAAGTGTTCTTTCTTCCTCTCTATGTAACTCTGCCATGCAAATAAATAAATCTTATTAAAAAAGAAAGAAACCTCAGTGATAGACTTTAAAAATTCTCAAATTAATAGGTAGAATAGGGGCCAGTGCTGTGGCATAGGGAGTTAAGCGCCAGCATCCTATATGGGCACCAGTTTGAGTCCTGGCTGCTCCACCTCCAATTCACCTCCTTGCTAATGGCCTGGGAAATCATCAGAGGATGGCCCAAGTCCTTGGGCCCCGGCACTTATGTGGGAGACCTGGAAGAAGCTCCCGGCTCCTGACTTCGGCCTGGCCCAGCCCCAGTTGTTGCAGCCATTTGGGGAGTGAACCAGCAGATGAAAATCTCTTGGTATATTAAATTCTGCCTTTCAAATAAATAAATCTTTTAAAAAAATAAGAAAAAAAGAGAAAAAATTAGACACATGGGTTCTGCTTTGTAACCCTGTCTCTACTCTGAGGTAAAAAATCTACTACACAATATTTTACTTCTGTCTGTATTCCTAACACATTTCAATTAGAATACCTTAATATAAGCAATAAGATAAACTTCATGGGATTTCTAATCAGTATATTTCTACTTATTTTGTAAAGTTATAAATAAAATGCTATTTTTATCTCTTTTTCTTCCTCTTTCCTCTCCCCCAATGCTATACCAACAACATTTTAATTTCCGTTACACCTATATCTCACTGCATGAAAGCACTTGGCAAAAGATAATCACCGAGAGAAAGAGGCCCAGTTAATACAGTTTGAAATATGTGCTAACTTTGGTTTGGGAGCGAGGGAGTTATCAAAACAGTTAAGATTGCATTCCACATTATTTGCTCTATCTGAACAGTACCGCTATTCTCTAAGAGTCTCCATGCATACACCATTCTCATAAAAGAAACAAGGACACAGTACAATCACTGCTACAGGACTAACTCTGGCCTATTTTGCCTTTTAAAAGAATGATAGTGAGTGCTAACCAAGTTTATGGCAAGATGGCATTTAAAACACATGCACAGTATAAAGTCATTTGACACAGCAACTCTTCAGCTGAAGAATTTCAAGTGAACATATTCAAGGAAGGGTTCCCCAAGACATGAAATCCATAAAACTTCGAGGAACAAATTTTAAATAAGCATAAATAATTTAAAATGACAGACTAAGAAATCTACATTTTGACTAAAACAAATGCATAATCTCAATCCTATGAAGGGTTTAACATCATTTTCCCTATGTCTTAATGGATGTCTGATGAAACTAAACATCAGGTATTACTTTTTAAAAACTTAACACAGAAATAGCTACATATAATTTTATTTTACTGAAATGCTTTAAGGAGACTAAGGGTGGTATTTTTCTGTAATTCACACAAATCAAACCTAAATACTATACTTTTTCTTGGTTCTTGAAAGAAGTCAATGTCCTTTTTAAGAATTAAACTTCAACCCCAAATCTAAATTTGAGATTTATACTTTGGTCAAATCAAAATTTAGAGGACTAAGGTATCCTATCAACTCCAAGTTCAAATTTGCGTACTCATATTCAATTCAGTATTGAGGGAGAAAAGCTATACTCATATATTATTCTTTTCCTTAAGGTTACTACACACTTTACATTTATTTTATCACACTTTATTTACTAGATGTCTTCCAATACTACTATCTCATTGCTGAATTTCTATCTTTCTTTGATTAATGCTACCTTTGTTTAGACATATGTATCTATAGGCAATATTTAGTCTATCAACAATCAAAAGTATGCCCCAAAGGAACAATTCTTAAAAACTTTACAACCTATAATGAGAATTTCATTTTTCATTGAGATCCTATACACAGAAAATGTATACATATTTGTAACTAAAACAAAAGCTTCCCAAAACACAGCACAAGTGGTGCACTGTGATATATTCCCCATTCTTTTTTTTTTTTTTTTTTTTCTTGACAGGCAGAGTGGACAGTGAGAGAGAGAGAGATAGGTCTTCCTTTACCATTGGTTCACCCTCCACTGGCCGCTGTGGCCAGTGTGCTGTGGCCGGCGCACCGCGCTGATCCAAAGCCAGGAGCCAGGTGCTTCTCCTGGTCTCCCATGCGGGTGCAGGGCCCAAGCACTTGGGCCATCCTCCACTGCACTCCCGGGCCACAGCAGAGAGCTGGACTGGAAGAGGGCAATCGGAACAGAATCCGGCGCCCTGACTGGGACTAGAACTCGGTGTGCCGGTGCCACAGGCAGAGGATTAGCCTATTGAGCTGCGGCACCGATATTCCCCATTCTATTTAACATTATTTCATTTATTTTTAAGATGCTGGGATGAGTGTTTGGCCTAGAAGTTGAGACCCCAGTTAAGAGCCCATTTGTTCTAACAGAGTACTACCCAGGATGAAGTCCTGATTCCAGGTCCAGCCAGATTCCAGCTTCCAAACAATGCAGACCCTAGGAGGCAGGTGCTGGCTCAAGTAGTTGGGTCCCTACCACCTATGTAGGATTTCTGGATTTAACTCCCAGCTCCTGGCTTCATTCTGGCCCAGTCCCAGACACTGCAGGCGTATGGGGAGTGAATAAGCAGATGAGAGCTCTGTCTGTCTGTATCTCTACTTCTCTGTCCCTTAAACAAACAATAAAAAAACGCTGATCAAGATCCACTGTGGGGCCAGCACCGTGGCTCACTTGGTTAATCCTCCGCCTGCGGCGCCCACATCCCATATAGGCTGCTCCTCTTCCAGTCCAGCTCTCTGCTGTTGTCTGGGAAGGCAGTGGAGGATGGCCCAAGTACTTCGGCCCCTGCACCCTCATGGGAGACCAGGAGGAAGCACCTGGCTCCTGGCTTCGGATCGGCGCAGCGCTGGCCGTAGTGGCCATTTGGGGGGTGAACCAACGGAAGGAAGACCTTTCTCTCTGTCTATAACCCTACCTGTCAAATAAATTAAAAAAAAGATCCACTGGATTGGGGCAGGTATTGTAACATAGCAAGTAGAGCCGCTGGTTGCCACGCAGACATGCTAAATGTTCACCGGTTCATATACTGGCTGTTCCACTCCATTCAGACCCAGCTTCCCGTTAATGGCCTGGGAAAAGCAGCAGAAAATGGCCCAAGTGCTTGAGGCCCTGCCACCTACGTGGCAGACCCAGATGAAGCTCCAAGCTTCTGACTCTGGCCTGGCTCAGCGCTGGCCACGACAGCCATCTGGGGAGTGAACCAGTGGTTGGAAGATTTGTCTCTCCCTTTCTTTTCCTCTCTCTCTGTAACTCTAACTTTTAAAATAAATAAATCTTTTTTCTTTAAAAAAAAAAAGGATCCACAAGATTGATTTCTTTTCTTTCTTTTTTTTTTTCTTTTTTTTTTTTTTTTGACAGGCAGAGTTAGACAGTGAGAGAGAAAGAGAGAAAGGTCTTCCTTCCACTGTCCACTGGTTCACCCCTTGGCCAAATGGCCGCTATGACGGGTGCGCTGTGTGGATCCGAAGCCAGGAGCCAGGTACTTCCTCCTGGTCTCCCATGCAGGCGCAGGGCCCAATCACTTGGGCCATCCTCCACTGCCTTCCCGGGCCACAGCAGAGAGCTGGACTGGAAGAGGAGCAACCGAAACTAGAACCCGGCGCCCACAGGTGGTGCCGGCGTTGCAGGCAGAGGATTAACCAAGTGAGCCATGGTACCGGCCCCATGAATCCAGTTTTTAAAAAATTATCTTCAGAACTTGGATATGGGAATCATTTCTCCCTTTAAATTTTATGAAATCAAAGCAGAGAACAAACATTCCCAGTTTAATCTGTGTCTAAATTGACATATGCTACATAAGATACACATATTTCAATGATTATTAAAAGAGCAAAGTAAAGAAGTTATTAATAATTTTAAACATGGAAATTAGATATACTGGGCTAAATAAATGATTGTTAAAATTAATTTTATCTTTTAGGAAGCTTTTAATGTTGTTACTAGAAAATAAAATCATAGCTGTGGCTCACATTAGAGTTCTGCTCTCCTGAAACACTGTCTTGATGGTGTAACAGTAATCAAAAACTATTGTTCCTGGTAAATCACTCGATTCTCAATTCTTTCTTGCTAAACAAGTTAAGCTGTAGACACTTCCTGGCTACAGACATAATTACCATAATTCAACAATGTACACATTTCCCAAAGGAAATAGTTACTACATGCTTTAAAAATTAATTTGCAAGCAGTTATTTATTTGCTATTTTCAGAAAATAAATTCCAGGATCATGCTGTCCTATTTTTTGGTACTTCCCTATATTTCAAATATGCCTGGTATTTCATAAAAGTTGAATAGTTTTTATAACTAGTAAAATAGCCTTCCAGTAATCTTTCCAAATACTTGAATTTCTATATAATAGTAAAGAACAAAATAAAATCAGATTGGTTTTTTTAGTAAGAATAAAAAAATACTATTTCATCATAAAGACTTAGTTCTTTAAATAATAAAAAGAAAGGCCATAGAACAGAAACTATATGCTATACAATAAGAAAAGACAATGGAAATGTGATGAAGTAGGTAACAAAACTGTAAGAATATAAAAGCAAAAGTGGGAAATTGTGAAGGAAAGCATTCTAAAGGAGAAAATTGCAAATATAAGTTTTTATTTATGCAGAAAAAGCACTCTTAAAAATATGCAAAAATTAACTGAAACAATGTCATTCATCCAAAAGGATCTTGGGACAGATAAACTGAACGAAAGGAAGCATACTTTGTTTCATTTTCCTCAGTCCTCCTTTGCATAATGGGGCTTGGTTCAAGATAGCTTACCTATCTACAGGACCTTGAAGGTCAAAATGTGTTACATAAATGACAATAGCAAAGCAAAACCTCATTGTCGGTACACCTTAACAGTGCAAGATAGACTCATCTCTCCCACACATATAAAGTTTTAAAGAAACACATTTCTAAAACAGTAATTAGTTCAAGGGCATCTTCAGGCATCCTTTAGTTAGTTTCACAGAGTTAATACAGGCGCTGGTTTGTGTCCTAGCTGCTCTTCTTCTGGTCCATCTCTCTGCTATGGCCTGGGAAAGCAGAAGATGGCCCATGGCCTTGGGCCCCCGTATCCGCATGGGAGACCTGGAAGAAGCTCCTGGCTTCTGGCTTCCGATCGATGTAGCTCCCGTCGATGCAGCCATCTGGGGAGTGAACCAGTGGATGGAAGACCTCTCTCTCTGTGTCTCTATCTCTCAAATAAATAAATAATTTTTTTAAAAAAAATCTCATTTACTGCTATATATATCCTCACATACCTTACTAATTTTTAAACTTTAACCATTTTGGTATACAACTCATGCTACAGAGAAATTTATCTATACTTTAATCACTAATTATACAAATAAAGCCATATACTGTTTTAATTCTTAAAAATAAAATGACAAAAGCAAATAATTTATTATAAGTTTCCTTTAAGAAGCCTTGACCAAATACTTTGAATTATTTGATTAAAATAAAGTAATGGTAACACAAAGTTATTTAAGCTTTACCATGTGTCAACGTTTTACGTTTGCCACATGTATACATAATTTATTTCTCACACAAGTCCTACAAAGTAGTCCTATAATTATTTCCATTTTCAAAGAAAGAGACTGCAATAGAAAGATTGAGTAAGTAGGGCAAGGTCACACTGTTAGAATGTGGCAAAGTCAGGATTCAAACTCAGAGAATTAGACCTCAGAGACTGTATCCTGAACTAATATAATTTTTATATTAATTTAAAAATCCAACTAATCTCAGATGTATATACTGCAAACATCAAATTATTACCTTTAAGGAAATAATATGAACAATTTTCAATATCTTGAAATATGTTTTCAAGATATATAGAATTCAGAAAAATAGGTTAGGAAGCAAAATAAAACCCACCAATGAATCTCTGTATTTGCCACATTCCTTAAATGTGGTAAACTCATTTCCTCAGGTTTACACATATATATAGCTATATAGCATCTCAGTTACAAATAAAATCATCATGGGGTTTTTGACATTTGCCCTTGTATACACAGAACAATTTCTACTAGTCAGGTCCCAAATGAGTACTTACTGAACCAACATCATAGCTACAGAAGAGGGAATAATGTGGAAGAATCTCTGAACTTTGATAGTGTGCTCTAATGAGCAAAGAAACTGATCACATATATTCATTGTAAATGTGCTGAATTATTCACAAATTATATACATGTGCACACACATACATATAATATACATTATTCATTAAAACATATACAGAAATAAACATTTAGAAAAGATGTAAGAATTCTACTTCTGCCAAGGGAAGACTAGTTCATTTCACTTCAGACAAACCCTCATGCTGATAACTAGAAAAGCTGGTGGAAAGGTTCAGTTTGGTGACTAAAAAAAAAGCTGAGCAGAGTTTTCAGCAGATTCACAGAGTTGGTGGTGGTGGTAGGGTGTGGAACAAACTTTCAAGTGGGACCTCCCTAGAAGAAAAGGTGAGTTTGAAAAAAAAGCAATATCGGCACTGTATCAGGTAAAGCTGCCACCTGCAGTGCCAGCATCCCATATGGGCTTCAGTTTGAGTCCCAGTTGCTCCACTTCTGATCCAACTCACTCGTAATGTGCCTGGGAAAGCAGCAGAAGATGGCCCAAGTCCTTGGACCCCTCCACCCACGTGGGAGATCTGGAGGAAACTCCAGGCTCCTAGCTTTGGAACAGCACAGCACCAGCCGTTTGTGGCCATCTGGGAAGTGAATCAGCAGATGGAAAACCTCTCTCTCTCTGCCTCTGACTCTTTGTAACTCTGCCTTTCAAATAAATAAATCCTTTTAAAGAGAAAAAAAGAGCAATACCTACAGGGACTACTGTGGTTGAATTAAGGTGACTGGCTCTAACCTGGCTAGCTACCAGAAACCTAAGTAAAGCCTCTCTTGAAGAAAAAAATCCAATAAAGGCTGAAATTATTCTTCTCAGTTTTCATCTATAGTATCCGGTATATACTCCAACCAGGAATACAAGAGATCAAGTTGTGATTAAACAACAACAACATACCTAGAGGAGCAAGTTAACAGAAACAGATTGCAAAGTGACACACTGGAGAAGGGGAGGGAATGGTATGCTGGGAGCAGGGATGGGAAAGCATGGAAAAGGGCTCAAACAGCCAGTGCAGGAAACCAGAACAGCACCTGACTTGACAACTACAGAAGACTGAAAGGCTGTTGCTGACCAGAAATCCTTAGTATCCATTCTATTTGGTCATATACGCTGTCTTGGAGTAAGTCTCATAAAGCAGATAAACTACAAAACAGCAGCTAGATGGAAAATCTTCTACTCTAACCTTCCACAAGAGTACAAAACATCAACAGGAATACTGGAATTTACAACACTGTCTAATTGTAACAGAAGGAGAGATTTCCTCCATGTACCTCAATATCAATTTTCATTTATACTTCAGGTCTATATTCTGCATGATTCTGCCATTTCTTTATGTGGACAACTGAACACACTTTCTAAAATCCCTACCTCTGTTTCATTTCTTCTAAAGAAAACCTTAAAATCTTGACTTATAATTGTACTCAAAGGTGTACCAGAATTAAAAAAAAAAAAAGGCCGGGGCAGACATTGTGGACAAGCCAATAACTAGGATGTCTGTGTCCCACACTGGAGAATCTGGGTCTATTATAATTAATTATTATTATTATTATTATCAGCTATTATTATAACATAGAAGACTATTATTTTATCTTTTTAAGAAACTCAACATATTAGAGAAATCAGAAAACATGAGTCTTGGCATCTAATTTTCCTCCAAGATTCCAACTTTCACATTTGATGATCCTAGTTTAGTTCCTAAGTTCGCTTCAACTCTAAAACACACATCAAGTTTTAGTTCCTTAGGCAAGTGAGTTGTTAACCAACTGCTATCTAAAAAAAAAAAAAAAAAAAAAAAAAAACCAGCTAGAGGCAAAGTCACACATTTTCTTTTTCATCTTCTTATTCTATTATCTTGAAAAAACAATGATAGAATGTTATCTTTTGAATGGGAACATGACAGCTTCTGCCTCCATCCAGGAGAACACTGGCTGGGCAACACAGGGGCTAATTCTTTGCCTTAAGCAGTCGCTTTTTGTAACCAAAAGCACTTGTCTGGCCAGCATTCAAGGTTTAACACAAGGACACAAAAGGAATACATTTCCAGAGACTGAACTTTGACCTCAGAAGTTAAGTGCTTTAATCGAGTGCACCAGATGTTAATTTAATCAACTGTAAGCACAATGAGCATGATTTATATACAGAAAGAAAAAAAGCAGCAACCTGTTCATAAAAGTTTATACTCTTGGATCTGGTTAAAGAAAAAAACATATAAGTTCTCATATAGGAAGTGAATTATGAGATATGTCTGTAAACCTGAAAAAATCTTCCTCCCCCAAAATCTTTATTACAAAGAGGAATGTGAGAAATGACAAGTTCTTAGAAAGTCAGGAAAGGAAAGTATCCTTTACTTGTGGATAGAGTACAATGTGTGAATATCAAAGACTTTCCACTATGGAAAATAATAAATAAGGACAAGAGATAAAAATAATTACCGAAACACAAGGCCTGAGAGGTTAAATATGTAACAACAACAAAAAAAAGGATCATATGTGTGCTAAGCATTGATAGGATGAGATTTAAAAAAGGCTTATCAAATATTCATGACACCACATAAATAACAATATTCATGAAGTTCAGTGATATTTATGAAACATTAAGTCAGTCACCTATTGGTAACAACTGCCCTCTGCAAACAAATGCAGATGAAATTCGTAACTGCTCATCACACAGGGCAGCAACAGCCAGGTATATGTATCCCTGAATTTCTCTGATAAAACAAGTGAGTGGTGGACAGTGCTGTGGCATAACAGGTAAAGCAGCTGCCTGCAGTGCTGGCATCCCATATGGGCTCTGGTTCGAGTCCCGGCTGCTCCACTTCCAATCCAGCTCTCTGCTATGGCCTGGGAAAGCAGTGGAGGATAGTCCAAGTCCTTGGGCCCTTGCATGGGAGACCTAGAGGAGGCTCCAGGCTCCTGGCTTCAGATCAGCACAGCTCCAGCCATTGCAGCCATTTGGGGAGTGAACCAGCGGATGGAAGACCTCTCTCTCTTTGCATCTGCCTCTGTAACTCTGACTTTCAAATAAATAAATAAATCTTTAATACAACAACAGCAACAACAAACAAGTGAGTGCTGGCTCCAGGCACCTTCAGTATGTTGAGCTGCCTTGTTCAGTTTCAACTTTGGTCCAAACCATCAACAAGAAATACTGATATAGCAGAGTGAGGACAGGACATACTAATACTGTGTAACTCAGCTCTAAGGGGGTGTTTCTTCCATCTACTTCACCGTACTGTAAAGGTGCAAAGAGGCATTTTAAAAATAAACAAAGATGACAAAATAAAAAGGTGAGCAAACACAGGAGTGAAGAGCAAATAGTTGGGCTTTGGAATAAGAGTGCTCAAGGAAAGCAGAGTGATGGGACTGATAAATCGTGACAGGGATAGCTTGCAGGGAAGGGATTTAGATTGAGAGCTTTTCAACTCTACCGTTCTGACTTCCCCTCCCAGGAGGCTTTAACCAATTATTAAGACAATAAAAGAGGCTGGAATAGGAGAGAGATGCAAAACACAAACCCAATTCTTTTTTTTTTTTTTTTTAAGATTTATTTATTTATTTGAAAGTCAGAGTTACACAGAGAGAGAAGGAGAGGCAGAGAGAGAGAGAGAGAGATTTTCCATTCACTGGTTCACTCCCCAATCGACCACAACAGCCGGAGCTGCACGCATCTGAAGCCAGGAGCCAGAAGCTTCTTACACGGGTGCAGGGACCCAAAGTGTTGGGCCATCTTCTACTGCTTTCCCAGACCATAGCAGAGAGCTGGATTGGAAGTGGAGCAACTGGGATACGAACTGGTGCCCACATGGGATGCCAGCACTGTAGGCAGTGGCTTTACCTGCTACACCACAGCACCAGCCCCACAAACTCAATTCTTAAATGTTACATTCTTATAAAATTTTTTCCATCCAAACTCTATTAAAGCTTCTAAAAACTCTAATTTTCTTCAATAGTCTTAATAAGGATAGGTCACAAAAAGTTGGTGCACTGTCATCAAACTAAGAACCAGAACCTGAGTGACACTAAGAATTTTTGGTATCAAGAAGTTATTATGAAGGCCGGCGCCGTGGCTCAATAGGCTAATCCTCCACCTTGCGGCACCGGCACACCGGGTTCTAGTCCCGGTCGGGGCACCGGATTCTGTCCCGGTTGCCCCTCTTCCAGGCCAGCCCTCTGCTGTGGCCAGGGAGTGCAGTGGAGGATGGCCCAGGTGCTTGGGCCCTGCACCCCATGGGAGACCAGGAAAAGCACCTGGATCCTGGCTCCTGCCATCGGATCAGCACGGTGCGCCGGCTGCAGCGGCGGCCATTGGAGGGTGAACCAACGGCAAAGGAAGACCTTTCTCTCTCTGTCTCTCTCTCTCACTGTCCACTCTGCCTGTCAAAAAAAAAAAAAAAAAAAAAAAAAAAAAAAAAAAAAAAAAAAAGAAGTTATTATGAGCTTTCAAACAGGAGTCCACAGTACCAGAACCGTGGTTTGTTTTTTGTTTTTTAAATTTGACAGGTAGAGTTATAGACAGAGAGAAAGGTCTTCCTTCCCTTGGTTCACCCCCCTCACAAAATGGATGCTACGGCTGGTGCTGCACCCATCCGAAGGCAGGAGCCAGGAGTTTCTTCCTGGTCTCCCATGCAGGTACAGGGGCCCAAGCACTTGGGCCATCCTCCACTGCCCTCCCAGGTCAGAGCAGAGAGCTGGACTGGAAGAGGAGCAGCCGGGACTACAACCGGCGCACACATGGGATGCAGGTGCCACAGGCGGAGGATTAACCAAGTGAGCCACGGTGCCGGCCCCCAGAACCGTGTTTTACACAGATGAGGATGATTGTAATATATAAGTATGTGACTGATTAGAGGAGGAGAAACTGGAATGGAGAGATAAGATGTGAGAGATGAGATGCTAATCTAAAATGACTGTGCTGAGAACAAAAATGAGAGTCTAGAGGGAAAATCATAGTTTGGACTAATGAGCAGGTGTGGAAGGTAAAAGACAGTCTCACAATTTATCCCAGAGGTCTGGGAGAGAGCAGCAGACTCAAGAGAGAACACAGCAAGAGGAACTATTCCATTTGCAGGCACCTTCTTCCTAGTCACAGCTTTGCCTAGCACCAATCCTGCCACTTCCATAAGCAGGATGCTCTAACTTCAGGTTGTCATCTAACAGATAGTGGGAGACAGATTAGTGCGGAAGGTAGAGTAGAGGTATATAGGCCCTGCACCCACATGGGAGACCAGGAGAAGCACCTGGCTCCTGCCTTCGGATCAGCGCGGTGTGCCGGCCGCAGCGGCCATTGGAGGGTGAACCAACGGTAAAGGAAGACCTTTCTCTCTGTCTCTCTCTCTCACTGTCCACTCTGTCAAAAAAAAAAAAAAAAAGGAATCAGCCAAGCAACTAGCCTTTCTTCAAAGTCACAAAGAATAGTTTATCACTGGGGCCGGCGTTGTGGCGTAGTGGGTAAAGCTGCTGCCTGCAATGCCAGCATCCATATGGGCACTGGTTCATGTTCTGGCTGCTCTGCTTCCAATCTAGCTCTCTGCCAATGGCCTGGGAAAGCAGCAGCAGATGGTCCAAATGCTTGGGCCCCTGCACCCAAGTAGGAGACCTCGAACAAGCTCCTGGCTTCAGCTTGGCCCAGCCCTGGCTGTTACAGCCATTTGGAGAGTAAACCAACAGAAGGAAGATCTCACTCTTTCTCTCTCCCCCTCTGTAACTCTACCTTTCAAATAAAAAAAATTTTAAAAAATAGTTTATCATCAATAACTTTCACAAATGTGAAAGTTTCTAAAACATCTAAAAACTATAAAATACAATGAGCTCCTGGACACACAAGGAGCGTGCAGCTATAATGGAATGTACTTAAGCAACCACATGCTTTACAAGCACCACATGAAGTTTTCTAGAAGACCGGGTCAGGTAGGATACAGCATGGAGATACTAATGAAGATTCCTGTGTGGGTCTGTGGTTGAGACAGAAAAGCATACAACTACACACACACATACACACAAACAGGACAGAGATAATACCTGTAGACAGTAGATTACTCATGGCAGCAACAGAATGTGTGTGGATGTTTTGACAAAATTTTTCACATGCTACAGAGAAATTGTAGACTCCAATATTCTCAATTAAGTCCACATACAATATGTTCAATCTTTAGAAGATAGTAATTCAATTAGGAACAGTAATAAAGAAGGGGATAAAAAATAGCTCCTTTTGGCCTGGGAGGGCAGTGGAGGATGGCCCAAGTGCTTGGGTTTCTGCAGCCAGTGTGAGACTTGCAAGAATTTCCTGGCTCCTGGCTTCAGCCTGGCCCAGCCTTGGTTGTTGCAGCCATCAGGGGAGTGAACCAGCAGATGGAAGGTCTATGTCTCTGTCTCTCCCTCTCTCTTTAACTCTGCCTTTCAAACAAACAAATCTTTTTTAAAAAGAAGTCCTCATTATTCATAAGTACCAGAAGCTCCATTTCAAACAAAAAAAAGAAGGCTAGGATAGAGCAAGATGAAAGGAAGTTATGATTTTGGAGTCATTTCCCTCCTCAGTTCAAATACAAGCACCTCTGCTTGACAGCTGTGTAATTGTAGTCAAATTAATTCAACTGTATGGGCTTTAGTTTCTTTGTCATAAAAATGATAATGTGTGGGAAACTGCTGAGATCATCTGTAAATATAAGCTTAAGCCTTAGAATTAGTCCCTGAATGTCACCACACTGATGAAATCCTATACGATTAAAAAATCAACAGCCTAGACAGAGATATTTCTTGCTATGTATTCTGAGCAGAAATTTAGTTTCTTATATTCTTCTTAAGATTCTACATGGTTTCAAATTTCAGTGTCCATGTTTCATCAATTCTGAAAACCAGTTAGCACATATCTCCTTAAATATCATCTCTCCCCCAATCATGTTCTCTCTCCTGTAACTCCTGTTACATGTACATGAGATTTCCTTACTTTATGATCTACATTACTCAACATTTCTTTTATAACTTCTCTTTATATTGTTAAGCTGCAATCTGGGCCTGGGTTCAGAATCCAACTTTAGAAGTATCTTCCCAGTTAACCACTTCTTTCTTCAGCTGTAACTGTAAATTGGTAATTGTAAAGGGGTAATTTACCAATTTACCCCTTTATTTCTGACTATCATTGATTTCTAGGATTTACACTCAATATTACTTTATGATTATTTTATTTTGACAGTATCCTTTTCCATTCCAAAAGGTTGATACTCATTTTTAAATGAGAAATGATATTTTCTTAGCTCTTGGGGCTCAAAATCTATTGCTTGTTGTTTCTTCCAATTCTTGCCCACAGTGCATTAGAATGTGTTTTGGATTATGAGCTCCTCTGCAGTGAGGGGCTTTATCTGTGGGAATCTCCCACAGGTTGATATAAGGATCACACCTTCTGTGCTTTTTGCTCTTGTAGGCATCCCAGGTGTGTTACTTTCTACACTACTTCTCGGCTGAGAAAAGTATTAATACGAACCTCAAACCCCAGGGTTAATAGAGCCACAGTTAAAAAATTCTTAGGGAAGTCCTACTTTTCACAACGCTACCCAGAATGAGATAGAAAAATATCCCTTTTCTGCTAGGCATATTCTGCCCACTCCCCCATTCATATCCCTATTCCATCACTTTCTAAACAGAGTTCTTCAAGGGTCTTGACATCCTGTGGAGATCTTAGTTTCAATGCTCTACCAGGTTCCTCAGCTCAAGGCCTTGTTTTCTGTTCCCATGTAGCAGTTTCGCCTCAGAAAATAGTTATAGATTGGAACATTTTTTCAACTGTTCATGAGTGCCAGGTATTGTGCTAACAGTATGTATCCTATTTCACTTACTTCTCATAGAAACCCAACTATTTTCCCTATCATGGATGAGGAAGTAGAAACAGTGATAAGTAACTTGCTCAAGCTTATCTAGCAAGTAAGTAGCAGAACTGAGATTTGAATACAGATGTGTCTGAATTTGGTGTGAGCACTGTCAATCACTACACACTGTCGCTTCTCAACATTTCTTCCTGGTGCCTATGCTGGTACTGCACACAGTCCACTAAATGAATACATTCTCCTTCAGCGTGTGAGTTTGCTAAGGAAACTCTGACACCAATTAAGTACTTTTAAAAGTAGAAATACTGGGCCGGCGCCGTGGCTCAATAGGCTAATCCTCCACCTTGCGGCGCCGGCACACCGGGTTCTAGTCCCGGTTGGGGCACCGGATTCTGTCCCGGTTGCCCCTCTTCCAGGCCAGCTCTCTGCTATGGCCAGGGAGTGCAGTGGAGGATGGCCCAGGTGCTTGGGCCCTGCACCCCATGGGAGACCAGGAAAAGCACCTGGCTCCTGGCTCCTGCCAGGATCAGCGCGGTGCGCCGGCTGCAGCGGCGGCCATTGGAGGGTGAACCAACGGCAAAAGGAAGACCTTTCTCTCTGTCTCTCTCTCTCTCACTGTCCACTCTGCCTGTCAAAAAAAAAAAAAAAAAAAAAAAAAAGTAGAAATACTGTTGGATGGCAATTTCACTCATGTTTTATACTTGAACATAACATCTTATTGGCCATTTGTAAAACTGTGAACTTTCTAGTGATAGTAACATGGATGGCTCCCTAACACATCCACTAATTGTTACAATTCTCTTTGCTTTCATCATCAAAACAGAAGAGCTTATAAGTTACTGCAGAGCACACATATGCAGAACTTAGCAGGCAGCAGGGCACAAAGAAGAAATATGTAACAGAAAGAGTAAAAGCTGACCAGGGACTTGCAGAGCCACAGGTTAATAAATGCACATTTTCTGGTAATATCCATTCACTCCAAAAATTGAGGTGGGAAGGCACTACATACTAATTTGACATTAAAACATGTGTTCTACAGCACGATATTAAAATACAAAATTCAAAAAAATCTTTCAGTTCAAATAAACAACTTTATAGGAATGTTTAACTCCTTGGGAAGAGTAACCAAATGACAGAATATGGGAATGATAGCAAATATTTATACAGAGCTTGTTCTGTGTCAT
Organism: Oryctolagus cuniculus; assembly: GCF_051225735.1. NCBI lineage: Eukaryota > Metazoa > Chordata > Mammalia > Lagomorpha > Leporidae > Oryctolagus > Oryctolagus cuniculus. Next base: position 66,655,942 of record NC_142879.1, on the reverse strand, counting down.
GCATATGGTAACTCATTTATCTTCACAATTCCATTAGATAGTTATGATCAGTGCTTCCATTTTACAAATCAGCAAACTTTGGCATTAGTGGCTTAAGCAACTCATCGTAGGTCAAGCAGTTCTCAGAATCAGGATTCCACTGAGGCAGATGGGCTCCAGAGTCTATACTGTCTCACAGGGCAGAGTACACACATAAACAAGGTTGAACTTGAGCTAGGTGTTGGAAGACAAGTTGGGAGGAGGAGGACATGAAATTGTGACAGTATTATCTAGCTTTAGGAAAGTTCAATCATAACTTGAGGCAATACCTAATACAAAACGTATACTAACACACTTCAGAAATTCATTTTCTTTTCTTTTTTCTTTCTTTCTTTCTTTTTTTTTTTTTTTTTTTTTTTTTTGACAGGCAGAGTGGACAGTGAGAGAGAGAGAGAGAAAGGCCTTCCTTTGCCGTTGGTTCACCCTCCAATGGCTGCCGCAGCTGGCACACCGGGCCTATCCGAAGGCAGGAGCCATCCTGGTCTGCTTATCCTGGTCTCCCATGGGGTGCAGGGCCCAAGCACCTGGGCCATCCTCCACTGTACTCCCTGGCCACAGCAGAGAGCTGGCCTGGAAGGGGGGCAACCGGGACAGAATCTGGTGCCCTGACCGGGACTACAACCCAATGTGCTGGCGCCGCAAGGCGGAGGATTAGCCTACTGAGCCGCAGTGCCGGCCCAGAAATTCATTTTCTAATTAAACAAGCACTGTAGTTTTTTTAGGTATCTAGTACCCATGGCTCAGATTTGCTTATTTATTGCTTAAGGGTTTATTTCAAGTTATTTCATGTGTGTGTAACTATTATTTCTCAACTAGAATTTAAGTGCTTATAGCAAGACAATGTGTCTGTTTGTTCTTTTACACTCCTTATCAAAACACAGCCCCAGGCACACAAAGAGACCTTAATAAATGCTAGCTCAATAAATAAACTTTCTTTTTCACTACATATTATCTAAGAAAACAGATTTAGGAAAAAAAACCTGTTTCTATCACTTAAGGTAATGTTTAAAATTTACTTAACAAAACCCCACAAACATCATCAGGTAGGGGATAGGTATTTGACACAGCAATTAAATTTCCACTTAGGACACCCATACCCTACATCAGAGTCCCTGGGTTCAAGTTCTAGCTCTGCCTGCAATTCAGCTTCCTGCAGATGTGCACCATAGGAATGAGTGAGCAGTGGTTCAAGTGCTTGGGTCCCTGCTATGCCCATGGGTAGCAGACCAAACTCCACATTACTGGTTTTGACCTGGCCCAGACCCAGTTGTTGTGGACATTTGGGAAGTGAATCAGCAGATAAAAGATATCTCTCACAACCTTTCAAATAAATAAAATGAATACTAATTCTACAAAGTTAAATAAATTTTATCTGGTAGGAAACAGAAATACAAGGGAAACTTTAGAACTGAGAGCACTGTCAGTGAAAGATTAACCACAACAAGCACAAGTCAGCAAATTCCAAAAAAGAGGCACGAATTGGTAGAAAAGCAAAGGAACCAAGTTAATGGGCTCACTCTACTTTTCTAACATAGCAATGTAATTACAAATCCTTGCTGTTTAGGCAATGCAAATTTAAAACTGAGGTTTAAATTATTCAAAGAAAATATAGGAGAACTGTTTAAGCTCTTTCCTAAAATGGAGAGGAGCTAAGTGGAATGAGACCAGGGTAAAATGTATTTTAACCTAGACTTTTCATTTTCTTTCTTCAGCTACAACTTTACTTGAAAGGTCACCTTCTCACATTCTTGACTAGGTCTCTCTACTACAGAAAAACATGAAGGACACTTCCATGCCTATTAAAAAAGGAAAATAAAGACCTATGAAACAAATGAAATAAAATGAGTTCCAGTATGAACTGTAACCACCTGAAACCATGAAATTAAGAAAATACATTGTTTTACAAGTAGGAGGTTTCTAAAATTTTAAAGGTAAAAGATGAAAATAGTAATCTCAAATGCCAGCTACTTTGCAAATTTGATTTAATGGGCATAAAATAGATGATGGAGTACAAGACATCATCAAAAGGTAACTTCAAAGTTGAGCTCAAAAACAGACCCAGGGGATGGTTAGAGGGAAGCAGAATTGTGAATGGAGGTGAATGGAATAAGTTCTTGTCTTTGCACAAGAATTCAAAGGTGAGACAGAGAGGAGTGGTAAGTAAGGTTTACTGAGAGAGGGCATCCCATCAGGATGGATAGACACCTCTCCAGACAGAATCTGAGAGTACCTAGTTTACATTTAGAATGGAGTTTTTAAGGGAATGGGGTCTAGTTCTTCCAGCTGCCATTTCTCCTTCCCCTCCTCTCTCTTCTAGACAAATGATTTGCTGAGCATGAATTAGGTGAAATTCCTCTCAAGGTTTTACTGCTCAGTGCTATCCTCACCGGGTAGACCCCTGGCTCTGGAAGGAGGAAAGCTTCCCTTAGCATGCCTTCCTTGGAGGAAGGCTGTGAAGGTGTTACTGCCCAGTGTTATCAGGCTGGGCAGGGACGATTCTCTTGGGGAGATTTCCCTGGGGGGAAGGCTGAGACCACCTGCAAAGTTACCAGGTATTGGAGGACTCTAGTGTAAAATACTAGGCTGCTCCCAAGGGCTGCTTCCAAGGCTGTTACATCACTCTCCAAAGAAAGGTGTTTTCCTCAGGCTCCCCACCCCACCCCCGCCACAGGCTAATTTCTCTCTACTTTTACTTGTTGAACACCATATGTAGTTCAGCATTAAGCCTATGATTATAAAATACAATGAAGTATCTTATTCCAAAAATTAACAGAAAATAAAGAAAGGAGGAGGGAGGGAAAGACAAAGGGAAGGGTTATGTTCTTAGAATTTTATCTATGAAATACATGAAATCTGTTCCCTTTATGTTAATTAAAAATTAATAAAAGTTATTCTGGAAGTTTTTTAATCATACATGCATTTTCATTTTTTAAAAGATATATTTTTATTTATTTGAAAGACAGAGTGACAGAGAAGGAGACACAGTGAGAGATCTTCCACCCCCTGGTTCACTCCCACAATAGCTTCAACAGCCAGGGATGGGTCAGGTGGAAGCCAGGAGCTTCCTCTGGGTCTCCCACATAGGTGTGGCAGCCGGAGCACTTGGGCGATTGCCCACTGCTTTTCCCAGGTGCATTAGCAGGGAGTTAGTTCAGAAATGGAGCAGCTGGGTCCACAATCTGTTACCCACAATGCTGCCCTGATGCATTCATCTTAATGATTTCCAGCACATTTACTTCTTAATAAAATGAAAGATGCTGGCCGGTGCTGTGGCTCACTAGGTTAATCCTCCGACTTGCAGCGCCGGCACACCCGGTTCTAATCCCGGTCGGGGCGCCGGATTCTGCCCCGGTTGCTCCTCTTCCAGGCCAGCTCTCTGCTGTGGCCAGGGAGTGCAGTGGAGGATGGCCCAGGTGCTTGGGCCCTGCACCCCATGGGAGACCAGGATAAGTACCTGGCTCCTGCCATTGGATCAGCGTGGTGCACTGGCTACAGCGCGCAGGCCGCGGCGGCCATTGGAGGGTGAACCAACAGCAAAGGAAGACCTTTCTCTGTCTCTCTCTCTCACTGTCCACTCTGCCTGTCCAAAAAAAGAAAAAAAGATGCCCACCTTAGTAATGTTCAAAAAAGCTGTAACTTGACAGTGTCCCATCAAAAGTATATATTTAAAAAAACCGAGGTAGGATGGTCTCTAAACACATCTAAGAAACCAATTCAATAATTAAAACTTTAGAAAATCAAAACATGTTAGCACAAGACTTTCAAAAGTTTACACTTTGACACTTGTCGGAATTCTGAAGGTCAAGTTTCCACAGATTCCTAAAGGCAAAATTAAGGCCCTTATCAAAGATTCACTGAGTTCCTACTACCATACTTCAGGGTTCACTGCAGCGTATGGGGGAGAGAGTGAATGGGATAGAGTTAACTTTAATTTCTGTGCTACAGTATTCTATTTGAAGAGACAAAAGCAGAGGTACAAGAAACAACCAATAAAAGGTAAGCTTTTAGTAAAAATTGAGAGAAAGAGAAAAGAGTAATAAAGCCTAAGAAGGGAAATATTGGACTGTAAACACTGAAAACTTCATTCTGACCCAACCTCTGTTAACTTGCTTAAAGAGCTTGGTCAAGGCTTTCATCAGTAATAAAGCCAGGGCACTAGATAGATATTTTTAACCCTTTCAATACAGAGAAATTATGTCACTACTCTTCTGCAATGACTACTGAAAGAAATAATTATGATGGTCCTTCAGTGCTGACATTATTTTTACATAAAATTTCTTAAAGTGGTAAAAATAAAATTTTTACGAGCTTGTAATTTTAAGACAACTATTAACCCAAAATGAATCTACAAATACAAGCAATAAAAACAGTAATAAAAGAACATTAATTTAATATGATGTGCTGTAAAAAATTGAAGTTCTGTTCACAAACCAAATATGGCATAAACTGTAAGTTCTTATTTTTTAGTTTATCACTGAAATGAAGAGAACTAAAAATTTTAATTACTTTCTTCTTTTCACACTTCTCTGTACTTTACATTTTATATAACAAATATGCACAGCTTTCTGAGTTCTTCTTAATGATAGCATTGATTTTTTTTTTAAAGATATATTTATTTTAGGGGCCTGTGCTGTGGCACAGCAGGTTAACACCCTGGCCTGAGGGGCCAGCATCCCATATGGGCACCGGTTCTAGTACCAGCTGCTCCTCTTCTGATCCAGCTCTCTGCTATGGCCTGGGAAAGCAGTAGAAGATGGCCCAGTCCTTGGGCCCCAGCACCCACGTGGGAGATCCGGAAGAAGCTCTGGCTCCTGACTTCAGATCGGCAGCTCCAGCTGTTGTGGCCAATTGGGGAGTGAACCAGCAGACGGAGGACATCTCTCTCTCTCTCTCTCTCTCTCTCTCTCTCTCTGTGTAGCTCTGACTTTTCACTTTTTTTTTTTAAGGTTATTTATTTATTTATTTGACAGGTAGAATTACAGACAGTGAGAGACAGAGAGAGACAGAGAGAAAGGTCTTCCTTCCATTGGTTCACTCCCCAGTTGGCTGCAACGGCCAGAGCTGTGCCCATCTGAAGCGAGGAGCCAGGTGCTTCCTCCTGGTCTCCCATGCAGGTGCAGGGCCCAAGCACTTGGCCCATCCTCCACTGCTTTCCCAGGCCACAGCAGAGAGCTGGACTAGAAGAGGAGCAACCAGGACTAGAACCGGCACCCATATGGGATGCCGGCACCATAGGTGGAGGATTAACCTATTGTGCCACCGTGCCAGCCCCTAAATAAATAAATCTTTAAACATATATATATATATATATATATATATATATATATTTGACAGGCAGAGTTACAGAGAGGCAGAGGGAGAGAGAGAGAGAGAGAGAGATATCTTTCAACCACTGGTTCACTCCGCAGATGGCCGCAACAGCCGGAGCTGCTGATCCGAAGCCAGAAGCCAGGAGCTTCTTCCAGGTCTCCCATGCGGGTGTAGGGGCCCAAGGACTTGGGCCACCTTCCACTGCTTTCCCAGGCCATAGCAGAGAGCTGGGTCGGAAGTGGAGTATCCAGGACTCGAACTGGTGCCCATATGGGATACTGGCACTTCAGGCCAGGGCTTTAACCCGCTGCGCCACAGCACCAGCCCCAACAGCACTGATTTTTTAGAGTATTTTAAAAATTATTAGTTTTTAACATTCAACATAGTTCTTTACAAGTCTAATATAACGATATTCCCTTCCTCCTTCTCTCCTTTCCTCTTTTTTTTTTGAGATTAGTTTAAATTTGCTTTACAGTAAAAAGGCTTAATGCTTCACCAAATAAAGAAGTTTAACAAGTGAAAAGCAAAAAGACCCTCATTTAGCAGGAATATAGGCAAGATTTTAAGAATAACTGAATGAGAAAATGGCAATTTCATACATATACGATAAATTTTAAAGCAATAACAGATCATTAAAACTATAGTATTTTAATACTCTTAACCATTTGTTTGACAAAGGTATAAAACAAGGTTTTATAAAACTATATTGTGGGGCTGGCACTGTGGTGTAGTGGGTAAAGCTACCGCCTAAGGTGCCAGCATCACATATGGGCCCAGGTTTGATTCCCGGCTGCTCTACTTCCAATCCAGCTCTCTGCTGGTGTGCCTAGGAAGACAGTGGAAGATAGCCCAGATCCTTGGGCCCTTACACCCACGTGGGAGACCCAGAAAAGGCTCCTGACAACTGGCTTCGGGTGGGCCAGGCCCAGCTCTGATCATTGTGGCCATCTGGGGAATGAATCAGCGGATGGAAGACCTCTCTCTCTCTCCCCCTGCCCCTGCTTCTCTGTAACTCTGCCTTTCAAATAAATAAATAAACATTTTTAAAAAATAAAGTAAGGGAGACACATGCCATTTCGTAAAATCTTCACTTTATAGTGCTTACCCAGCGCTACAGCTATAAATTCTAATTGGCATGACAAAGAATTCCACAACAAATTTTAAAATAATGGGACAGAAAGAATATAGGGATTGCTTTACAAATTGTTGAAAATGAAGCCTGATGGCTGAATTTTGATTAAGATATCACAAATAGGTAGATATACAATCTTTTCCAGGGAGGGTGGCGCTGTGCCTTAGCGGGTAAAGCTGCCACCTGTGGTGCTGGCATCCCATATGGGCACCGGTTCAAGTCCCGGCTGTTCCACTTCCAATTCAGCTCTCTGCAACAGCCTGGGAAAGCAGTAGAGGATGGCCCAATTGCCTGGGCCCCTGCACTTGTGTGGAAGACCTGGAAGAAGCTCCTGGCTCCTGACTTTGGATTGGCCCAGCTCTGGTCATTACAGCCATTTGGAGAGTGAACCAATGGATTGAAGACATTCTCTCTCTCTCTCTCTCTCTGCCTTTCAAATAAATAAATAAATCTTTAAGAAATCTTTTCAGGAAACTAAATTTCACCATTTTCTAATCAGCATAGTTTCTACAAAAAACTTGTGCTCCTCTTTTCAACTGAGTTGAAGCTGAGGGAGGAAACCATGTTGGTTGTTTGGTATGAAACCTTGTCGACCCAGTCTAAGAATACATTTTCCATGCCTCATGAATGAAAAAAATCTAAAATGGTATTTGTTACTATATAAAGTTAAAACATCTAATTCAATTAGACTTCAGTAAATAAAACAATCTGGCAAAAATAAGTGTCATTAAAAAATCTTAGCCCCTAACGATTTTAATTAAAAAAAAAAATTTTATATTGCTCTACTGTAGTAATTATAATACCCATAGAAGAGAGAAATAGTGGACAAGAAAATGTGCACATAAAATTGAAACATAACTGGTGGTGGTATTAGATTGTGGGATGCCCACGTCCCACAGTGGAGTTCACTGGCATGGGTGTGAGTCCTAGTTCTGCTTCTGATTCCAACTTCCTGTTACTGCATACCCCAGGAGGCAAGTACTTGGGTACCTGCCACTTAACTGGAAGACCTATATTGAGTTTTAAGCTCCTGGATATGGCTTGGTCCAGCCCCAGCTGTTGTGGACAGTTGGGGAATAAACCAGCAAATGAAGATCTCTCTGTTTATCTTTGTTTGTCTTTCAAGCATACAAGAAAAAAAAAAAAAAGAAAGAAAGAAAGGAAAAGAAACATTGAATTACAAAATACATATAAAACAACTGTTACACCCTTAAATGTCCAGAAACAACATTCTATATTTTATCATAAAGTTCATATTTTTAGGAAATTATTTACTTAAAATCTATTATTAGTGTTTAAAAGGTTATTTTGCCGTCATTCAAATCCCACAGCTACTAATTCAGAGTTTTCAAAACACAACCAATATATAAAAACATAATTGTTTAATCATGTACTAGCATTCCAGGGAAAACAGGGTATTATGACAGTTACAAAATAATGTTCATTCCTACAATCACCTAGATATTGTCAAATGGCAAATGCTCAAGTGTCAATGAAAGTGGCTAAATTTACCATTCACTTTCAGAATTCTTACTAGAGAGCCTAAAAGGAAACAGGACCTTGATTTGTCAGAACCTTGACAGGCACATACTATCTTTCCATTCCACATGGCTAATGATGAAGAAAAATAGGAAGTCTTGAGATGGCAGGGAGAGCAGAATAAAGGCAAAAAGTTTCTATCTCCAAATATGGTAAACAGCAGTCTCTCAAAACTAAAACAATGTAAGAAGTCTCAAGCTACTATAAAGACTTGAGAATGCTGAAGAGGATGTATTTCTTTACAGAATATTACAAATGAATTATTCAAATTCCTCGAAAAACAAAAGTATTCCCTGGTTGATAGGAAATATAATTTCCCCCACAGGAATGATTCCTAAAAAAGTCATCTGCATATATTAAAGTGTTGAAGGCCCTAAAACTTGAGAATGCTACATAACAGTATCAAGACACAGTCAGGATTTCTCAGAATATAATCCTTTTGGAGGCTCTTCAAATCTTAAAAGGGTTTTTTTTTTTTTTTCAAAAACTAAAAATTACTGGAATATCAGTTACTCTTCCTCAAATAATTAAATTTCCTGAGACTTGTCTTGTAAAAACTAAACAATGTATTTTCCTTTCCTAAATAAATTTTATTGTGTATATTTACATAGTAAAATGGTTATTATAGAGAAACAAATCATCCATCATCTCACATAGTTGCTCATTTTTCTCCCCTGTGGTAACAGTAGCTACAGTCTATTCATTTAGCAAAAAATCCTAAACACTAATTGGGCGTTTGGCCCAGCAGTTACAATGCTGTTTCACATCTGAGTTCCTGGGTTTGCGGCTCACCTCCAGCTCCAGACTCCGGCTAGCTGCTACTGCAGATGCTGGGAGGCAGCAGTGATGGCTCAAGTAGTTGGCTTCCTGCTACCCATGTGGGAGACCTGGACTGGGCTCCTGGCTCCCATCTCCTAGCTTCCACCAGCTGCCACAGGCATTTAGGGAGTGAATCAGTGGATGGGAACTCTGTTTCTGTAGGTCTCTCAAATAAATCAATGCCAGCGGGAAAATGGAATTTTTAAAAAAAAAAAATCTTGAATACAATACACTATCTTGAACTACAGTTCTCATATTCCTTAGGTCTTCCTATCAATTTTATATAGTTGCCAATTAGTATCCTTTCACCTATAACTGTCCATGTTCTTCCTCCAAATGTACTTTCTTTCTTATCAAACTAAAAGGGTATCAGTGGACAACTACATAGTTTCAAAGGCAAATGAAAATACTATATTTTCCTATAGAAAGTACAAACATCTCAGAAGTAAGCAACTTTTTTTTTTTTTTTTTTTTGACAGGCAGAGTGGACAGTGAGAGAGAGAGACAGAGAGAAAGGTCTTCCTTTGCCGTTGGTTCACCCTCCAATGGCCGCCGCGGCCGGCGCGCTGCGGCCGGCGCACCGCACCCATCCGATGGCAGGAGCCAGGAGCCAGGTGCTTTTCCTGGTCTCCCATGGGGTGCAGGGCCCAAGCACCTGGGCCATCCTCCACTGCACTCCCGGGCCACAGCAGAGGGCTGGCCTGGAAGAGGGGCAACCGGGACAGAATCCGGCGCCCCGACCGGGACTAGAACCCGGTGTGCCGGCGCCGCTAGGCGGAGGATTAGCCTAGTGAGCCGCAGCGCCGGCTAGAAGTAAGCAACTTTGAGTAATTATACCCCCTTCTAATTCTGTCCGTGATGCTCTAAATATTCACACACTGCTTCTATTTTGTCAGGTCTTTAATAAGATTTTGCAAAGGGGGTCTGTTTACTGAGCAGGTAATTTGGAATTTCTCTAGCTTGTAACCGTTGGGAAGAGGCCTTGCTTCTTGTGTTAAATTACAGTGTATAGCAGGCCTTCATGCTAATTTGTATATTAAATATAGATGTAACACTGTGGCTGAAGTACTACCTAGGGGAAGATCATTAGGACACAGGAGTTTAGAAAAATGGCTGATCCCCCTGAGATCAGCTGGCTTCCGGGTTCTCTCTTAGCTCTGAACTAGAGATGGGTCCATGCAAATGCCCCCCTTATTGCAGAGACAACTTAAAGGACACACCTAGACAGCTGTCAGTAGCTTTCTATAAAAACTTCTACATTTCCTTTTAAATTTCCCCAGAACCACCATATGCAAATGTTACTCTTATGCTCAACTCAGGCTCTCAGAGTTCTAAGAGTCATAAATATACCCTTCTTTCTTTCTAAAATTTGCTAAAAGGCTAGCTCTTTCCTTTGATAAGAAGCACCACAATTTAGAAAAGCACACTGATAGAACTCCTAGCCATACCTGACACTGATTCAGAAAAGTCCACAACAGCAGGTACTCTACTTGCCCATGAGAGAGTTCAGTCTTCTTGGAGGTTCTGATTGTCCCTGCTTAATGCCAACAGACTTAGACAAGGACTCACAGCGTGCACTGACACACTGTTGACACGCAGACGTAAATAACTCGAACAACGACATCCCAGGAAATGACTGAGCACTCCATTCATCTCATGATCCTCACTAAACAAGCACTGGGCCCCAGCGCTCACTACACAAGGATGGAGCTCAGTGTCAACACAGCCAACACCAAGAGGAACAAACTGCCGAGATTTCCTGGTTTGAATTTCACAGCACTTTGAGGAAAAGGAGTTTTGAATTCACCCCCTCAGAATAAGACTCTCAGAGCAGGAAGGCACTGGACGCATTACCTGGCATATCACCAGCTATGTGCTGTGCAATTAGGGAGTCATCAGCTACATGCTACTACACAGCATTCTGAACCAGAGTAAAGCATGTCGGATTGCACAGATTTATATACAACGTTAACTGACTGCATGTTAAAATAATTATAGACTTAAATAAAATATATTAAAATTAGTTTCATCTGGGTCTTTGTACTTTATTAATGTGAGAACTAGAAAACTTACGTTGCTTATATGATGTTTCTACTGCATTCTGTAGTTATAATCCTACAGCCTTAACTTTGATCGTAAACTAGAATCATCACTTGGTATTTCCCTATAACAGCTGTCATTTAAAAGCCAAAATAAAAGACATTTTACGTTCTCTACCAATAAGAAAGGTAACTTTAAAATATTACAAAAATTCTCCAAATTACTTTATTCTGGCACCATTTAAAAAAGTTTACTTCAAAAGGGTAAAAACAGCACAAGATGCAAAAACCACACCTTTTGAAATAAGAAAATACACAAAGCAAGTTTTTACAATAAAGTAAGTCTAATACCAATTATAAGGTTTATCTTTAAAGTAGAGCAAACATTTCCTTCATTTCCAGCACCTAGGGCCTCAGAAAATAACATGTATAATATTATGTAAAATAACATGTTTATGAATTCTGTCTACTATTCCAGCACCTTCAACCACAAACCAGTAAACACTGACACTATAAAAAGGGAAATAATTACTACAACCAAATTCTTTTCCAAAACCAAAGGAAAATGTCAGCACTCAAAAGCAAAATTAAAAAACTAACTTGGTTCCTCCAGGAGTAAACTAACTTTGGTCCACAGACTTATGAAATAAGAAAGTGCATTTTAAAACAAGCATTTAAAACAATTTTTAAAGGGAAAAACCCTTTAAAATGACACATTTCTGTGAGGGAACCATGTCCTTCCTCTACTTGAAAACATCATTCTGCTGTATTTGATTTTAAAACGTTAGGCATCCAAGGCTCTCAGGGTAAAATTCAGTGCATTTCTGAATATATGAAAATTTTTTTAAGGCTAGACGGCAAGACAGTTCAGCAAAGGGTAGCGGGAGCTTTCTCAGGTGTTTAGAGAATGTCAAAGTCACTTGGAGAAAACAGTCAATGAGAAAACTGCACAAAACAAGAATGGAAGAAAACTAAGATCAATGAGTCCCCAGGGCTTCCACAACAGCTGATTAGCTCGTTTCCTCGGTGTCTCAACACATTCATAATCCAAACTAGGCGGTGCTAGGCAGTCAATTCCTTAGCTGAACTCCATCAGCGGCATACAATCTTCAGCCTATTTGCTTGGTGACACATTCCTTAGAAACCCTTCCCTGTGCATTAAAATGCCAAGCTCAATCATGCTGCGAGTACAGTAAGCAAAAAGGATTGCACGTATTTAAAGCAGGAAGCTGATTGGCTGTTTTGGTGGCAAAGATAATGGCTAAAGCTTCAAACACTGAAATCACTTTCAAAGAATCAGGTCTTCTAAATTGCCCAATAGGTTAAACGACTGCCAAAATTTCCATTAAAGCACCCTATTTTTAGTGTCTTTGAAACTGGTCTTTAGAATCGCATTCCACGGTACATGTGCTTGATTTAAGTTTATACGGGGACAAACACAAGCATCCTGAACTCTTCATCTCTTCAAGCTTAGAAGGGTATTTTTTTTTTAAGTCTTAATTTTTCATCTTGAATTTTAGTCTTTCAAACACTCAAATTAAAGACGAAAAATTAAGTAAAACACTGGCCCACAGGGAGAAACCGAAGGAAGACGCGAGGCGGTTCCTGACAACCAAAGTGATGGCGGGGGCGAGGGAACCAGGTATGGGGAGAAAATAAAAAGCATCCACAAGGGTGGAGGCAGCGCGCTGTGGGCAAGAGGACGGAGAGGACGAGAAGCAAGGTGGAAGCCGCAAGCGGCTCCGCAGGCAGGGCCAGGAGCGCCTTCTGCAGCCAAGTCCCCCAGGGAGGAGGGAACCCGGCGCGCCGCGCGCGAGGGGGAGACCCACAGCCACTGAGGAGAGCAAAACAGGCGAGCGGAGAGGGGGCGGAGGTGAGGGCTGAAGCGGCGCTGCTGGACCGGCACCGCTCAGGGGGAGGAGCGAGGGGCTTCCGAAAGGCTTTCCATGCCGGCCGCGAGCCCGCGGGTCCCCCGCATCCCGCTCGACCTCTCCTCACCTGGGAATCGGAGGCGGCCCGAGGGTTACCGCTGGCCGCCAGGTCTGCTTCCAGCCCCTTTCGCGGACATGGCGGCCGCCGAGCTGTCACTTAGCTTGCTCGGGTCTCCCGCGGCTCCGCCGGAGGAGACACCTCTTGCCTTTCCGCCCCGCCTCCCTCTGCGCACCCCTCGGGGCTGGCCGGCAGGCGGCTGGCGGCCCGCGACCGCGGAGCATAGAGCGCGAGCGGCTAGAGAGGAAGTGCAGAGGGCGGGCAACCATAGAGTACGAGTCCGGACACACCCAGATGGTCGGTCTCACTCCTCATCGGTCCACTCACAGCTCTCGGGAGGCGAAGCCGGGGAGGAAACGGAAGTGAGGTAGGCAAGTGGGCTGGACCAGTCGTTCGCGTGCGCAGTTGCTGGTGTTTACTTCCGCCAGGCCTGGTCTGCAGCGCGGAGATGTTGCACGTGGGATGCCCTTCATGGGGTTCACCGGAATAGCGACCCTGGGTCATGTGAGAGGGCACCTTGGAGGTGACGATGTGGGTCCCAGCGACGGGACTTCCTTTGCGGTTGGCGCCCTTAGCCCTGGCGGGCGCGGGTCGCTTTTGCATTTTGAGGACCCGAGCGACGACGCGTGGAGACCCGCCTCGCCGTGGCTTGTCTGATTCATCCCCGCAGCTGTTGCCCTATCCTGACTTCGGGGAATCGCCTCCCTGGGTATGCAAGCACCGCTTGGACCCTAAGCGTTACGTAAGCAGTCGGGGATTGGCTGAGACCTTGGTGCAGATCCTGCGGGGGAGTCAAAAAGACCCTCGCTCTCTCTTCTTAGAGTGCAATCCAGGTGAGTCTAGCTGAATTGCATTTTCTTGAATGTTCGTCACTTAGGCAGACTTTTATAGACCGCAGGTAGGGTGCTATTGACACTTCCGTTTTCTTGAAGAAGCTTAGTTGTTGTCCACGAATGAGACATATTCTTAGATTTTGCTCTCCTCGCACATAGTTAAAAGTGCCACCCCCCCCCAAGAATTTTATCCTGTCCTGTGCATCTCCCGTAGACTATAGCAGGATGCTGAGAACACAAGATTTATAGATTTATAATTCTTTTTTTTTTTTAATAATCGTTTATTTGAAAGGCAAAGAGACCGAGAGCTTCTATCCACTCTTTCACTCCCCAAATGGCCACAGTGGCCAGGGCTGGGCAAGGCTGAAACCAGAAGCTTTTTCAAGGTCTCCCATGTGGATGCAGGGGCTCAAGTAAATGGGCCATTTTATGCTGCTTTCCCAGGCTCATTAGCAGGAAGCTGGATCAGAAGGGGAGCAGCCAAGACAGCCTGTGCCGGTATGGGATGCCTTCCCTGCAGGCAACCCACTATGCCACAGCACTGGCCTCTGAATAATAATTGTTAAAACACCCTTTCCTACCTTGAAGAGTCAGTTTTATTTATGCTTGATTTGATCCCGATGATCATGAATGAGTAAGTGTGGTAGGCTCCAGGCACTCCTTTTTGTTGCTTTTTTCTTCGAAGAGGTGATGAAACATTGTAATTAAGAGTGCAAGTTGCAGTCACTGACAGAATGGATTCGAAACCAAACTGCATACTTACCTGTTGGAATGTTGCAGTCAAGTGATTAAAATAGAGTAATACCTCATTTGGGAGTGTAGTGGGAATGAAAATTAGATAATACATGTATAATACCTAATAAACTTCTGATATTGAGAAAGATTATATTGTTACTTTTGCATCTAAATGTTTTCTTTTGTTATTATCCTAGGTCCTGGAGTGCTGACTCAGGCATTACTTGAAACTGGTGCCAAAGTGGTTGCCCTTGAAAGTGACAGAAATTTCATTCCTCGTTTGGAGGTATATTTCTTGTTCTTAAAAATAATTCATTGTTCAGTCAGCTGCCTTAAAGTGAGTTAGTGAGGTAAAACTAAGCACATAATTTATTTTTATAGAATTTCTTCTAGGAGTCTTTTTTTTTTTTTTAAAGATTTATTTTATTTTGAAAGACAGAGTTACAGAGAGAGGTGTTCAGTCCGCTGGTTTACTCCCCAGATGACTGCAACGGCTGGAGTTGTGCTAATCCGAAGCCAGGAGCTTCCTCTGGGTCTCCCACGTAGGTGCAGGGGCCCAAGCACTTGGGCCATCTTCCACTGCTATCCCAGGCCACAGCAGAGAGTTGGATCAGAAAAGGAGAGCAGCCAGAACTAGAACTGGTACCCATATGGGATGCCAGCGCTTCAGGCCAGGGCTTTAACCCCCTGCGCCACAGTGCCAGCCCCTAGAGGTCTTGTCTTAAATATCTTGTTATCCCTAGTGACTAGGACAAGTAAGTATTCAATGCTTGTTGAATGACCAAAAGACTGAGAGTAATGATTTGCTTTGGGGCCCAGCATTGTGGCATAGCAGGTAAAAAGCCTCTGCCTGGGTGCTGGCATCCCATATGGGTGCAGTTCGAGTCCTGGCTGCGCCACTTCCAATCCAACTCCATGCTAATGCACCTGGGGAAGCAGTGGAAGATGGCTCAAGTGCTTGGGCCCCTACAGCCCACATAGGAGACCCAGAAGAAGCTCCTGACTCCTGGCTTCTGTCTGGTCCAGCCCTTGCTTTTGTGGCCATTTGGGGAGTGAACCAGTGGATGGAAGATCTCCCTCTGTCCTCTGTGTACCTCTCTCTATTTCTCTCTCCCTAACTGTGCCTTTCATGTAAACAAAATAAATCTTTAATTAAAAAGTATTTTTAAAGATTAATTTTCTAGGTCTAGCTGTTGTTGGGGCTCAGAAAACAATAACCCATATTACAGCAGTTTGGAATACTAAGTACTTTGAAGTAAAGGACATTGGAAGCCCCTAGAAGCAGCCTCAGAACTAAGATCTATTTGATGTCTCCTGCCCTCCTGTCCATCTCATTCTCCCCTAAAACCAGAATTCCTCTTTGCTAAGGTGAGATATAAAAATTAGAGCTATTTTTCCCCAAATCAAGCCATAAAACCTCTCATCTCCTGTTCCCCATTTGTTGTATTATATTAGATCATATCATTTTTCTCCAATCAACATTTCTACACGCTTGGTTATTCCTCATTAAATCTGAGCATACAAATGGACAGTTTTTCCTTAGTCTTTGGGTCTTCATTGTGAAGATTCCTGTATCATGTAATACTTTGATTAGACATCTTAGAGCTTATCTCATTTTAAAATTTTTTAAAAGATTTTATTTTTATTTATTTGAGAGGCAGAATTACAGACAGTGAGAGGGAGAAACAGAGAAAAGTCTTCCGTCTGCTGGTTCACTCCCCAGATGGCTGCTACGGCCAGCACTAGGCTGATCTGAAGCCAGCAACCTGAAGTTTCTTCCATACGGGGGCAGGGGGCCAATGACTTGGGCCATCTTGCACTGCTTTCTCAGGCCATTAGCAGAGAAGTGGATCAGAAGAGGAGCAACTGGGACACAAATAGGCGCCCATGTGGAATGCCGGCACCACAGGCAGAGGCTCAGACCAATTCACCACAGTGCTGGCCCCTGAAGCTTATCTCTTATTAACCTATCATTAGGGGCCGGCGCCGCGGCTCACTAGGCTAATCCTCCGCCTTGCGGCGCCGGCACCCCGGGTTCTAGTCCCGGTTGGGGCGCCGGTTCTGTCCTGGTGCCCCTCTTCCAGGCCAGCTCTCTGCTGTGGCCAGGGAGTGCAATGGAGGATGGCCCAAGTGCTTGGGCCCTGCACCCCAGGGGAGACCAGGAAAAGCACCTGGCTCCTGCCATCGGATCAGTCCGGCCGCAGCGGCCACTGGAGGGTGAACCAACGGCAAAAGGAAGACCTTTCTCTCTGTCTCTCTTTCTCACTGTCCACTCTGCCTGTCAAAAATAAATAAAAAAAATAAATAAATAAAAATTAAAAAAAAAAAAAAACCTATCATTAGGGTAGTGTCAACTGTTACCCCTACAATGGGGCATGACATCTTTCCTCCCCTGCACTCAGCTGCACACTGGGTGAGTTTAAACAGGTTGTGTAGCTGGGATCACTGGGCTTAATTCCTCATCTCTACTAGGCTGCCCCTACTTCCTGAGCGATTGGAGTCTAACTGGAGTGTTAGGTTAGTGGGACTATGTGAAGTCTGGATTTAGAATTTCAGAGGCAAGAAAGGTTTGATATGATCAGATACCACTGCACAGAATGAAGGCATCATCCACATGGATTTTTCAGTGATTCTGCTTCTTAGACAACAGACAAGTTCATGTATCGAGTCAAGAAGTGGAAATTCCTTGCATCATCTGCCAGCTCTTTTATTTCTTTTTTGTTTTTTAAGAGATTTATTTATTTATTTGAAAGTCAGAGTTACACAGAGAGAGGAGAGGCAGAGAGAGAGAGGTCTTCTGTCAGCTGGTTCACTCCCCAATTGGCCGCAATGGCCGGAGCTTCGCCAATCCGAAGCCAGGAGCCAGGAGCTTCTTCCAGGTCTCCCACACAGGTGCAGGGGCCCAAGGACTTGGGCCATCTTCTACTGCTTTCCCAGGCCATAGCAGAGAGCTGGATCAGAAGTGGAGCAACTAGGACGCGAACCAGTGCCCATATGGGATGCCGGCATTTCAGGCCAGGGTGTTAACCCACTGTGTCAGCTCTTTTTCTCTCTCTTTCTACTTCCTTTATAAATCTATAGATTCAGTTTCAGAAACTTATACTTCTCTATACCAATTTTCTGACACCTTGAAGAATGGCTTTATCTATGAGCATTATTGTCACTCCACAACTAGCTACTTTGAAAAGAACTGAGGGTGTTAGCCCTGTTAATTGTTACCAAATCTGCTGGTTTGTATATGTTAAAAAAAAATGGACACATTAAATTGTTCAAACATTTGAGGTCCCAAAATGTGATTTGGTGAGAATAGCCATCTCTAATTTCAACTAAGAAACTGAAAGCAAGAAATTAACTTTTCTTTTTGTTTGAAAAATGGTCCAGATTCTGAAGTTAATCTACATGTTCACAAAATGTTTAAGGTGGCACTGCTACACCCTTTTTCTGTTTGTAGTTTGTTAGCCTGTTAACACAATAGTTGCTGTTCTTTGAGCTTTTCAAAATGATGTTTTAATTTAAATTTTCAACACAATTCTTATGTGAGTATCATCAGGCAAAATTCTGCATGAATTGGTCTTTTTACCATTAGAAAAGTGTGGTGACAGGTAAATGACCTTTCCCTGTCTAAATCAACTGTCCCATCAGGCAGTGCTGCTGTCTGGCCACTGAAAGGCTCTCCTTTTTGCTTCTAAAGACTGAGAAGATTTTCAGGATAACATCTGACTCTGGATTTCATCTAACTTCAGATTTCTTTCTTCCCCCATCCCTCATAAAACCTGGCATGCGACAGTGACTGTGTCAGAGACAAAGGTTATTTTCTTATCTGGATGCGCTGGATGTGCACTTGTTAGAGTTTGCATTTTGTGACAGTAACTCATGATACATACATTTACATCCTGAAAAGATTGTTACAGAATGAACTGTGTACATTCACTTGAAGAGATGTCAGTTTTCATGGTAAGCTGTCTTACTTCATCAGGAATAGAGCAGTCTTCAAATCAGGCTGAATGTTAGCCCTAGCACTTAATAACTTGAGGACCCTACACCTTTGTAAGCCCCTGTACTTCTAACATAAAGTAAGAGATATTAATGCCTACCTGTGCAATCTTGATGAAGTTTAAATGAGAAACCTTTAGATAAAATGCCTGACATCATCACTAAGAGGAAACTCAAGGGTTACTTTCCTTTTTGATTCCTAAATGCAATCTAGTTTTAAACTGTGATTGCACAATTATCTTACGAATTGAATTGTTTATTCTGGAACTTTGGCTCTCATTGTGTTTGAATTGTGGAGTGGTAAATCACAGTTGCTAAAGCAAAGTGCATGGTGCCCTCTCATCATGAGAATAACAAAGTAATAAAGTGTACATTTTTTCCTAACCTCTAAGGGAGTTAACTCTGCTACAAGGTGAGCAAATCAAGGCATTAAAAATCTTGAAATATTTTGAACCTTTTCCTTTGGACAAGATCTTTAGTTGCCTCCACCTTTAGAAAAAGTAGATAAAATTGGGGCCAGCATTGTGGTGTAATAGGTAAAGCCACTGCCTGTGAGGCCAGCATCCCCTATGGGCACCAGTTTATGTCTCAGCTGCTCTACTTCCAATCCAGCTATTGGCCTGGGAAAAGCAGTGGAAGATGGCCCAAGTACTTGGGTCCCTGCTACCTGTATGGGAGACCTGGATGAAGCAGCTGGGCCATTGTAACCATCTGGGGAGTGAACCAGTGGGTGGGAGATCTCTCTCTCTTTGCTTCATCCTCTCACTGTAACTCTGACTTTAAAGAAATAATAAATCTTGGGCCGATGCCACAGCTCACTCGGCTAATCCTCCGCCTGCAGCACCAGCATCCCGGGTTCTAATCCTGGTTGGGGCACTGGATTCTGTCCTGTTTGCTCCTCTTCCAGGCCAGCTCTCTGCTGTGGCCCCGGAAGGCAGTGAAGGATGGGCCAGGTGCTTGGGCTCTGCACCCGAATGGGAGACCAGGAGGAAGCACCTGGCTCCTGGCTTTGGATCAGCACAGCGCACTGGCCGTAGCAGCCATTTGGGGGGGTGAACCAACAGAAAAGGAAGACCTTTCTCTCTCACTGTCTAACTCTGCCTGTCAAAAAAAAATAATAATACATCTTTTTTTTTTTTTTTTTTTTTACAGGCAGAGTGGACAGTGAGAGAGAGAGAGACAGAGAGAAAGGCCTTCCTTTGCCGTTGGTTCATCCTCCAATGGCCGCCGTGGCCGGCGTGCTGCGGCCGGCGCACCGCGCTGATCCGATGGCAGGAGCCAGGAGCCAGGTGCTTTTCCTGGTCTCCCATGGGGTGCAGGGCCCAAGCACCTGGGCCATCCTCCACTGCACTCCCTGGCCACAGCAGAGGGCTGGCCTGGAAGAGGGGCAACCGGGACAGAATCCGGCACCCCAACCAGGACTAGAACCCGGTGTGCCGGCGCCGCTAGGCGGAGGATTAGCCTAGTGAGCCGCGGCGCCGGCCAATAATAGTAAATCTTAAAAAAAAAGAAAAGAAAGTCTAACTCTGCCTGTCCAAAAAAAAAAAAAAAAAGAAAACGAAAAAAGAAGAAATAATAAATCTTAAAAAGACAAAGTAAATGAAAAATTAAGGGGAAGAAGTGAAGTGAACTACATAATGTTCTAAGTTCATTTTGTGCATGACTGACAGGATTCTCCTAGGAAAAAGTGGTATTCTGGAATGTTCCTGTCTTTTGCTTAAATGTTTTAGTTGTTTTTGTCTTCTGTGAAATGTCTTTGTTTTCTTCTCATGACCACAGCAGATGGCTGACAGCTGTGCCTGAGCCTGAGCTCTCAGAATCTTTGCCTAGTGCTCCAGGTAACCACTGCAAGGCAATTAGATTCATATGAAGAAACCTCTTGAACAATTGAAGCTATTAGCCGGCGCCGTGGCTCACTAGGCTAATCCTCCACCTTGCGGCGCCGGCACACCGGGTTCTAGTCCCGGTTGGGGCGCCGGATTCTGTCCCGGTTGCCCCTCTTCCAGGCCAGCTCTCTGCTATGGCCAGGGAGTGCAGTGGAGGATGGCCCAGGTGCTTGGGCCCTTCACCCCATGGGAGACCAGGAAAAGCACCTGGCTCCTGGCTCCTGCCAGGATCAGCGCAGTGCGCCGGCTGCAGCGGCGGCCATTGGAGGGTGAACCAACGGCAAAGGAAGACCTTTCTCTCTCTGTCTCTCTCTCACTGTCCACTCTGCCTGTCAAAAAAAAAAAAAAAAACAACAACAATTGAAGCTATTGAGATACAGTAACTATGGGTCTAGATGCTGTGGTTTAGCAGGTAGAGCCACTGCCTACAGTGCCAGCATCCCATATTGGAGTCCCAGGTGCTCCACTTCCAATCCAGCTCTCTGCTACAGCCTGGGAAAGCAGTAGAAGACGGTCCAAGTAGAAGACGGTCCAAGTGCTTGGGCTCCTGCACCCATGTGGGAGACCCAGAGGAAGCACCTGACTCCTAGCTTCAGAAGGAGCCCAGCTCTGGCTGTTAAGGCCATCTGGGGAGTGAACTAGCGGATCTTGGAAGACCTCTCTCTCTCTGCCTCTTTCTCTCTGTTACTCTGCCTTTCAAATAAATAGATTAAAAAAAAAAAGATAAAGTAAAAGGATAAGAATTTGTTGACAGGACTGGCGCTTTGGCATAGCAGGCAAAGCTGCTGCTTTGCAGTGGTAGCATCACATAGGGGTGCGGTTTTGAATCCCAGCTGCTCCACTTCCCATCCAGCTCCCTGCTAATGTGCCTAGAAAAGCAAAGGAAAATGGCGCAAGTCCCTGGGCCCCTGCCACCCACATGGGACATCCAGAAGAAGCTCCTGGCTCCTGTCTTCAGCCTGCCTTAACCCTGCCATTACAGACATTCGGGGGAGTGAACTAGCAGATGGAAGACCTCTGTCTCTCTGTAACTTTGCCTTTTAAATAAATAAATTAAAAAAAAAAAAAAAGAATTTGTTGGAGATTATATTTGCTTTTTAAGTGGGTAAGGGGTGCTTTTTCTTGGTAATATTGTATTTTCACCACTTTCTAAACATTAATTGGTTTTCAATTCTCTTGTTAAATTTTAGGTATGTTAGTAATATTTCCTATAAGATATTTGAATTATTACATATTTTCATATTATTACTTTTTGAGGTTGAACTTTGAATTGTTGCAAAGTTCAGCAATTCTGAAATTTTTTAACATATTCTCTCTCTTCTTAGTCCTTAGGAAATAATCTGGATGGAAAACTAGAAGTGGTCTACTGTGACTTCTTTAAATTGGATCCTAGAAAGTGTGGACTAGTAAGACCACCCATTATGATTTCACATGTGCTTTTTCAGAATTTGGGAATAAAGGCACTTCCTTGGTCAGCAGGTGATTTTTGTCATTCACTAAAGGAAATACCTTATTTATCTGCCAGCTCACTTTAGCAGTATACCCGGTTTGTTGACAGGATGTGTGTATAATTTATTTTGTTCAGTTTATGAACAGATGACCTTACACTGAATATGGATGGCATTGCCCTCTCCTGGACACAACCAGATTATATACACAAAGGCCAAATCCCATGTTAAAGAAAGATGAAAAAAAAATTAATTAAACTAAATGTAAAATTAATGTAGTTTGTTAATTCACCTTGCATCATTAAAATATGGTCATCGGAAAAAAAAAAAGGAAAAAATGTTAAGAACTTAATTTGAATCTTTTTCCTTATATTCCTAACAGGTATTCCCTTAAAAATAATTGGAATCTTCCCAATTAAAAATGAAAGAAAGGCACTATGGAAACTTTTATATGACCTATATTCCTGCACTTCTATATATAGGCATGGACGAGTAGAACTAAATATGTTCATTAGTGAAAAAGAATACCAGGTAAGTTATTAACAAGTACCTGTTTTTTGCTTTGAAGCAATTCTGTGATTTTTTTCTGATTAGGCTTAATCTGTGTTTGGCATTGTTAATTTAGAACTTGACATTTTAAGTTTTTTTTTAATTGTGGTAAAATATACATACCTTAAAATGGTGCATTTCAACTATTTTCAGATGTGCAGTTCAATGGGATTAAGTGTACCTACATTGTATGGCCATTACCACCAATAATTCCCAAAATTGTTTCATTATTCTGTATTAAAACTCTGTACCTAATTCCCATACTCCTTTTCCTCCAGACCTAGTTACCGTTATTCTATCTGTCTCTATTAATCTGACTACTCTAGATACCTCATGTGGGTAGACTCATGTATTTGTCTTTTTGTGTCTGGGTTATTTTACTTAGCATAGTGCCTTCATGGTTTGTCCATGTTGTAGGATATGTAACAATTTTATATACTTTAAGGCTGAAGAATACTTCCTTCTATGGATACATCACAATTGTGTATCCATTGTATCAGTGGACACTTGATTGCTTCCCCTTTTGTCTATTGTGAATAGTGCTGCCATGAGTATGAATTTACAAATATCTCTTTAGTTCCCTCTTTTCAGTCCTTTCGGGTATGTACTAGAGGTAGGATTACTGGATCATATGGTGATTCTATTTCTAATGTTTTCACTTTCAATAATTCATGTACCATTTTACATTCCCGCCAGCAGTGCACATTGGTGTCAGTCTCCACATTTTCACCAATGTTTTTTTTTCTGGAGTACCCATCCCAATAATGTGAAGTTATATTTCACTCTAGTTTTGATTTGCATTTTCCTAATGTTTAGTCATGTTGTACATCTTTTCATGTACTTATTAACCATTTGTATATCTTCTTTGGAGAAGTACTTATTCATGTGCTTTGCTCATTTTTATTTAATATTTAACATTTGACAGACCTAAAGACAGAGAGTTCTGATCTACTGGATCACTTCCCAAGTGTCTGCAGTAATAGGGGCTGGGTTAGGGCTGGTGCGATAAGCCAGGAACACAATCTTTGTGCTTTACCCATTTTAAAATCCACTTGTTTGTTCTATTACTGAGTTTTAGTAGCATATATATACTGGATACTAGTCCCCTACCAGACAAATGTTTTGCAGATATTTTCTCTAATTTTGTGGGTTGCCTTTTCCTCTGCTGATAATGTCCTTTGATGCCCAAAGCTTTTAATTAAAAAAAAAAAAAAAAAAAAAAAAAACTTTTAAAAAGTTGAGACAAAAAGAAATCCCATCAGATGACTCACTCTCCAAATGCCTACAGTGATGGAGATAAGGCCAAAAGTAGGAGCCAGAAACTAATCCTGGCCCTCCACATGGTGACAGGGACCCCACTACCTAAGCCACCGCTGCTGCTTCCCTGGGTCCTCATTGGCAGAAAGGTGGAAACAGGTGTCAGATCCAGTTTTCAAACCCAGGTACTCTGATGTAGGATACAGGTGTCCCAACCAGTTGCTTACGTGCCAGGCCAAATGTCTGCCCCCAAGTTTTTAATTTTGATAAGGTCATATTTGTCAATTTTTTTATTTTTAAAGATTTATTTATTTATTTATTTGAGAGGTAGAGTTAAAGACAGTGAGAAGAAGAGACAAGAGAGAAAGTTCTTTCTGTTGGTTCACTCCCCAAATGGCCACAACGGCTGGAGCTATGCCAATCTGAAACTAGGAGCCAGAAACTTCCTACAGGTCTCCCTCGCAGGTGCAGGGGCCCGAGCACTTGGGCCATCCTCCACTGCCTTCCTAGGTTATAGCAGAGAGCCTGATTGGAAGAGGAGCAGTGGGACTAGAACCAGCGGCTATATGGGGTGCCAGCGCCGCAGGCGGAGGATCAACCTACTGCACCATGGTGCCGGCCCCTTGTCTATTTTTTCTTGCATGTGGGTTTGGTGTTAAATCTAAGAGGTCATTGTCAAATTCGGTGTTGTGAACCATTTCAGATAGCGCTATAATTTTTGCTCTTATTGTTTAGTTCTTGATCTGTTTTAAGTTTGATGTTTGTATTTCATGTCAGGTAAGAGTTACTTCGTTTGCAGTTAGATATCTAGTTTTTCCCAATTCTATTTATTGAAAAAACTAACTTCCCTTGTTCAGTGGTCTTGGCACCCTTGTTAAAAATCCTTTGAACAGTGTCAAGTAGCTAACCTAGTGAAGATAGCCATGTCCCATGTAGGGAGACTTGGGTTTCTTGCTCCAGTTTTCTGCTAATGCAGATCCTGGGAGGCAGTGGTGATGACTTAAATAGTTGGGTTCCTGCCACCTACCTGAGAGATCTGGGCATTCCCAGCTCCTAGCTTTTGCTCATTCCCAATCATTATAGGCATTTTGGGGTGAACCAGTAGATGAGAGCTCTCTCACTGCCTGTCAAATTTTAAGTAATAAAGAAAAATCATTTAGCCATATGAGTATGTGTGAGGGTCTGTTTATAGGCTATGTTTGTATTGGGAGGAGAAGGTATTTGGTCTGGGGCCGGTGCTGGGATGCAGTGGGTTAAGACAGCTGTGGGGCCGGCGCTGTGGCGTAGCGGGTAAAGCCGCCGCCTGCAGTGCTGGCATCCTATATGGACGCCGGTTCAAGTCCCGGCTGCTCCTCTTCCAATCCAGCTCTCTGCTATGGCCTGGGAAAACAGTAGAGGATAGTCCAGTTCCTTGGGCCCCTGCACTTATGTGGGAGACCCAGAAGAAGCTCCTGGCTCCTGGCTTCGGATCAGCTTAGCTCCAGCCATTGAGGCCAACTGGGGAGTGAACCAGCTGACGGAAGACCTGTCTGTCTGTCTCTCTCTCTCTGCCTCTCCTCTCTCTGTGTAACTCTTTTAAATAAATAAAAACTTTATTAAAGAAAAAGAAGACCAGCTGTAGTGCTGACCTCCCATGTGGGCACTAGTTTTGAATCCTGGCTCCTCCACTTTCCATCCGGCTCCATGCTAATATGCCTGGGAAAGCAGCAAAGGACCCAAGTGCTTGGGCCTGCCACCCACATGGGAGCCCTGGATAAAGCTTCTGGCTCCTTGCTTAGGCTTGGCCAAGTCCTGGCCATTGTGGCCATTTGGGTAGTGACCCAGCAGATGGAAAATCTCTCTTTCCTCCTTTATCTCTGTTGCTCTGCCTTTCAGATCAATAAGTAAATGTTTAAAAAGAGAAAAATAATTTGGTCTGGCACTGCCAGGGATACCACAAGTAGGATTCAAATTCAGTAAATTTATAGCAGGCTAATTTTTTTAGAGTTGATAATTTTATATGGCCGTTGACAGAAAAAAGGTTCTCCACCCCAGTCTATGTGTTTGGCCTATGCCAATACCATACTGTGTTGTTACTGTAGCTTTAGAGTTAGTTTTAAAATCAGAAACTCTGGTTGGTGCCGCGGCTCAATGAGCTAATCCTCTGCCTGTGGTGCCGGCACCCCGGGTTCTAGTCCCAGTCAGGGCGCTGGATTCTGTCCTGGTTGCTCCTCTTCCAGTCCAGCTCTCTGCTGTGGCCCGGGAGTGCAGTGGAGGATGGCCCAGGTCCTTGGGCCCTGCACATGCATGGGAGACCAGGAGGAGGTACCTGGCTCCTGGCTTCAGATCAGCACAACACGCCGGCTGCAACGTGCCGGCCATGGTGGCCACTTAGGGGGTGAACCAACAGAAAAAGGAAGACCTTTTTCTCTGTCTCTCTCACTGTATAACTCTGCCTGTCTAAAAAAAAAAAAAAAAAAAATCAGAAACTGTGAGTCTTCCAACTTTGTTCTCTTTTAAGATTATTAAACTTCACCAGAGTTCCCAGAGATTCCATATGAATTTTAGGATGGAAAACATTTCTGCAAAAAGTGTTGTGATTTTGATAGTTACATTGAATTTGTAGATCATTTTGGTAGTACTAACACCTTAACAATATTAAATCTTCCAGTCCATGAACATGGTGTCTTTCCATTTAGTTGTGTCTTTATTTCAGTAATGTTTTATGTATAAGTTTTTTACACTGCTTGGTTAATTCCTAAAGTTTGGTGGTTTATTTATTTATTTATTTATTTATTTGAAAGGCAGAGTTAGAGAGGTCTTCCATCTGCTGATTGGAAGATCCCCAAATGACTGTAACAGCCAGGGCTGGACCAGGCCAAAGCCAGAAACTAGGAATTTCATCTAGGTCTCCCACATGGGTGGGAGAAGCACTTGGGCCATCTTTTACTGCTTTCTTAGGCACATTAGCAGAGAACTGGATTGGAAGTGGGGCAGCTCTGACTGGAACCGGTGCCCATATGGAATGCTGACATTGCAGATACCAGTTAAATGCACTACATCACAATGCTGGCCCCTGCTTTTTAATGCTATTATAAATTGAATTTTTCTTTTAAAAAATTTCCTTTTCCAGTTACACTTTGATGGTAAATAAAAAATAAAACAGATTTTTCTGTCCTGTAACTTTATTGAATTAGTTTATTCTGACTTTTTTTTTTTTTTTTTTGGTGGTATCATTGGGATTTGTAGACTTGACAGATGACAGAATTATCTCAATTTATTTTAATGATCTTAATTTACTTTTTGATTCTGTAATCAGATAACATTTAATTACATAAAATAGAAAGTGTCCCAGAAGAGGTTGGCTTTATAGAGAAAAAGGACTAAAGAAGGCAGACACAAAAAGTGGATTGATCATTCTAAAGTTACTTTCATTGCAAGACAGGGAAAGGAAACAGAACAAAAGAAAAATCACTGGTTGTCATCAGCTTACTTCAGCTTACCCTGTCTGTATAAGAGATAAAGCAGTGCAAACATTTTTTCATTTTTATTTAATGAATCCATTTTTACATCGGTACAACTTTAGGAATACAGTGGTTCTCTCCCCCATACCGCCCCCCCCCCCAAGCTCCCATCCCACCTCCCATTCCTTCTCCCATCTCCTTCGTTATGGATCATTTTTAGTATGACTTTGTATACAGAGGACCAACTCCATGCTAAGCATAGATTTCAACAATTTGCACCCGCGCACACACAGAACATATAGAGTACAGTTTGGGGAGAGAATTTTCAGTTGATTCTCATATTACAATTCAATAGGGAAAGAGGTCCTAACTGGGGAGCAAGTGCACAGTGACTGCTGTTGTTCCTTTACCAATTGACAGTCTTTTTTATGATGTCAGTGATCATCCGAGGCTCTTGCCATGGGCTGCCAAGGCTATGGAAGCCTTTTGTGACCATAGACTCCATCGGTATCTGGACACACCCATAAGCAAAGTGGATGTTCTCTCCTCCCTTCAGAGAAGAGTGTATCATCCTTCTTTGATGACCCTTCCTTTCCTCTGAGGTCTCACAGAGATCCTCCACGTAGGATGTCTTTTTATCACAGAGTCTTGGCTTTCCATGCCTGAAATGCTCCCACTGGCCTTTCAGGAAGCCTTGATTCTGAAGTCAGAGTGTTATTTACTGCGAAAGTCATTCTAGGAGTCTGCTGTGTGGACTGCTTCCCATGTTGGTCCTTCCTTCCTTTTTAATTCTATTATTTTACTGGGTACTTGATGTTATTTATATCGTCCCTTTTAAACTTAGACCAGTCTCTGTGTTGCCTTTAACATTTAATGTGATAATTTAATAGTGAAAATGGCGTTTATACCACTGATTCTTATGGGTTTGGAGCCCCATGATTAGTTCTTAGGCTGTACCCTGAGGAGGTAAGACTATATGCCTGTGTGTAGAACTATACTGTTTTACAGTTTTAGACTGCCTGCTTCAGAAAATTTTTTTTCTACCCAGAATGCTTCATGTTAGTAATCTATTGATCTGATACAATAGAATGTCCTTATTGTGAGACAGCTCTGGGTTAGGGTAGTACAGCAAGCAAAGAAGGAATGCTTTATCCACCTCAACCCAGATGTAAGTAAATACTGACTAGCCCTGAAAGTACAGCAGGGCCTCAGATCCTTGTGGCTGCACAGAGTATATAAATGAAAGAGTGAAAGGAAGAGACACAGGAAATGTTTCACCAGATTTTATCGTGCACTAGGAAAATGTCCCAGTGGCATGTGCCACTTTTACCTGGAACCTGTTTGAATGTGATTTCCTTCCTTCATAGTGCCTTCATTCACTGAAGTAACATCTCCTCTGTCAGGGGTCAACCATGACAGTTCTTGCCTCAAAATTTAATAGCCCACTTGAAAACTATTTCTTTTTTTAAGATTGATTTATTTATTTGAAAGGCATAGTTACAGAGAGGCAGACAAAGAGAGGTCTTCATGCACTGGTTCACTCCCCAAATGTCGGCAACAGCCAGGGCTCTGCTGCTTTGAAACCAGTAGCCAGGAGCTTCTTGGGGTCTCCCATGCTGGTTCAGGGACCCAAGGACTTGGGCCATCTTCCACTGTTTTCCCAGGCCATAGTCGAGAGCTGGATAGGAAGTGGAGTAACAGGACTCAAACTGGCACCCATATGGGATGCCGGCTCTGCAGGCTGCAGCTTTACCCATTGCGCCACAGCACCAACCCCCCAGAAAAGTATTTCTAGCACATGTATCCTCACAGTTTATACTGGTAAGTTATTTAATTATTGGAATTAGCTAGAGTCCATAGGGCAGAAATTGTTTTGTTCACTTCCATAACTAAATGATTAACTAGTATACGTTCTATTTCATTTTTTTAACTGAAATTTTCCCTGGTAGGCCACATAAAGGCAAGCAGTGTCAACTGTATTA
The DNA here is from genome assembly GCF_051225735.1 of Oryctolagus cuniculus. Taxonomy (NCBI): domain Eukaryota; kingdom Metazoa; phylum Chordata; class Mammalia; order Lagomorpha; family Leporidae; genus Oryctolagus; species Oryctolagus cuniculus. The sequence goes on along the minus strand of NC_142879.1, from coordinate 66,626,949 downwards.
TATTTTGAGTGTACTGGATGAAATATTTTCAAAATGAAAGTTTAAAAAGACTCTGAAATTGTTAAAGAATTTGGATATAATTCTAGTTTTTAAAATTTTGGATGCTATTAAAACCTAATCCTTAATTTTGCTTGATTATAGTTATATAAAATATGTACTTTTTATTTTCTTCTTGCTAGAAACTAATGGCAAATCCAAAAAATCCAAACCTGTATCAAGTATTAAGTGTGCTCTGGCAAGTAGCTTGTGAGATTAAGGTGCTGCATGTGGTGAGTAAAACCCTTCTAAATTTCAGGAGAGTGTTTTATGAGGGAGTGGGCATTTGATGCAGCAATTCAGCTGCCACTTAGCACTTTGATGCGGGATGTAGGTGTCTTAACTGCCAGACTCAGTACCAGCCCCCAAGCCTTGTCTTTGGTATTTTACTGTGATTTGAACCCATTCTTATTTTGAAATTTTTTTCTTTATAGAATTATTTTTCAGTTGGGGTCATATTTTAAAATTGCTTCATGAGCAAAATTGCTTATATAAAAGAAATGCTCCTTAATCTGAGGTGTCTATTTTAATGTATCCTTATGTCCTTCCATATTCAGTTTAGTTTGATTAAAAGGTTTTTCCAGTATGATAGAGTGAAAAGCAGCTTCGCATTGATCTAATAACCCTTAAACTACTGATTAATTTGGAAATGTTAGTTAGCTGTTAAAAACAGCCTTTATTGGGCTGGCGCCGCTGCTCACTAGACTAATCCTCTGCCTTGCGGCGCCGGCACACTGGGTTCTAGTCCCGGTCGGGGCGCCCGATTCTGTCCCGGTTGCCCCTCTTCCAGGCCAGCTCTCTGCTGTGGCCAGGGAGTGCAGTGGAGGATTGCCCAAGTGCTTGGGCCCTGCACCCCATGGGAGACCAGGATAAGCACCTGGCTCCTGCCTTCGGATCAGCGTGGTGCGCCGGCCACAGTGGCCATTGGAGGGTGAACCAACAGCAAAGGAAGACCTTTCTATCTCTCTGTCTGTCTCTCTCACTGTCCACTCTGCCTGTCAAAAAAAAAAAGCCTTTTTTGCAAAGTTACATCAAAGGTTACTCTCCTTTATCTAAGTAACAGATAACGTTGCTGATACCAGGGTGGACGTTCGATCATTTGTTTCTTTATGTAAGAGAAAAGGAGTGAGTGGGTGTTCAGCCTGACAGTTAAGATGCTTGTGACCCCTATCAGAGTACCTGGGTTGGATTCTAATTCTGGATCCTGACTCTAGCTTCCTGCTACTGCAGGTCCTGAGGGGAGCAGTGATGACTGAAGCCACTGGGTTGCTGCCACCCACTGGAATCTGTTTCCTAGCTTTGGAAAGCAAACCAGCTAATGAAAGTTCTTCCTTTGTCTCTCTGCCTCTTAAATAAATAGCAAAAGGAGAGAGATGTGTATTATTCAATTGTCATGCTTTTTAATTAAGTCCAGTTACACTATGACCTGGGTTTAGTTCATAAGTAAGGTTTTAAGGCAGTAACAATTGCAGGCACTTTGACAAAGGAGCAATAAAAGAAAAGCTGTTTTTGTTTTTTCTCCCCTCAAGGAGCCTTGGTCATCATTTGATGTATATACCCAAAATGGGAAGCTGAAAAAGCCAAAGCATAAGGTAAGAAAATACCTTTCTCTTTATCCATGTTACTGGAAACTTTATTTTCTTTGAGATTATCTGATTCTCTGTATTTATTTTGAGTTTTGGTTTTATTGTTTGTTTGTTTATGTGTCAGAGAAACAGAAGTTTCCATCCACTGTTTCACTCTCCAGACACCCACAACAGCTATAAGTGGGCCATGCCTGAACATGGAGCCAGAAATTCAATCCAGGTCTCCCAAGTGGATGGCAGGGAATTTATGGCTCCTGGCTTTAGCCTGATCCAACTCTGGATCTTGCAGGGATTTGAGGAGTGAACTGACAGAAGGGATATCTCTGTCTGACTCTGAATGTCTGTTTGTCTTTCTGTCTGTCTACCTTTCAAGTAAATAAATTTTTGTAATTAAAACAATTATAAGTAAATAATTTTATTTTATCCTTAAGACCTGGTTGTAGTGTTGGGCCTTGAATATAGCAAGAACTCAGTACATATTAGCATTGTGTTTGAGATTTGATTCCACCCTTCTTACAAATCAGTAAGCTGTTACTGTTTCTCGTATGCTGGCCGAAGATGCAGGCTCCTGGATCAAAGGACTGTATTTGTACCTCTGGCCCACGGAGTGATGTGGTGTGACGTGGCTCGTTGCATGCTGTGCGTGCAGTGACTGCATTGCAGCTGAGAGATGCAGAGCTGAGAGAATCATCTCCTTTGTAGCAAACATTAAGCAGGCCTGCTGTTTGTCCTGGAGAGAGAGGTTATTTAATTCCTAAAGTCAGTGCAGAGAGTAAAAGGCCCAAGTAAAGAGTGGTTATGGCTTTGCCTTGGCTTGCTCAACAAGAAAATCCAGAGACACACAGGATCTGTGATGGTTGTGTCTTCCAACAGATAGATTGAAGGAACAAATGAACAGTGTCATGCTCTGGCTGTAGTTTATGACTAACACAATTTATTTTCCCTTCTCTTCAGGATTCATTAGAACGAATGCAACAAAACTTGTATTTTATTCGAATGACTCCTCGTCGAAATTTATTCACAGAAAACTTAACTCCTATTAACTACGATGTATTTTTTCATATGGTAAAGCACTGTTTTGGGAAGCGCAATGCAAGCCTAATAGAACATTTAAGGTAAGTAAAAAGAATAAAAACAACTATAAAAGTAGCAGCTTCATACAAGAATTATTTTTCATAGACAGGGTTTTTCATATGTTGATGAAGAAAGTGAGTTTACCACATTTTCACTCCTCTTCCTGGTTTTCCACATCATCTCCCACTGAACTTCATTTTTTTTTCTTCAAAAAACAATCAATGATGCCTACAACTTGCTCTTTCTTTGTCAGAATATAGGCCAAGTTTAACCTACAGAAAGAACTAGATGCCTGCCACCAGCTGCAATGGAGAAGGCAGTATTATTGGTAGCATACCCACTGTCTTCATCTTGGCATTGCCTATTTTCAGTGCTTCTGTTTCCTAGACAAAGTAGGATGGATCATTATATCACAGGTCTCCTTGTCCTGAATCAGACTTTATATTTCTACCTAAAGCTTTATAAAATTATAGCTACTACTACCTACTTTGTATTTGTGTAAAAGTATTCTTACATAGGGCCAGTGTGTGCAGTTATGGGTTCTGCATTTCACCTGATAATCAGTCCATTGAGTCATTCAAGTATTGTCAGGGGATGGGTTAAATGTTAAAATAAATGATAAACTTGATCATCATTTAGTATATAATGCTGAACTATTGACCGGACAGTATTTATAAAAACAAATGTTGGCCGGCGCCGTGGCTCTCAATAGGCTAATCTTCCGCCTTGTGGCGCCGGCACCCCAGGTTCTAGTCCCGGTCGGGGCACCGGATTCTGTCCCAGTTGCCCCTCTTCCAGGCCAGCTCTCTACTATGGCCCGGGAGTGCAGTGGAGGATGGCCCAAGTGCTTGGGCCCTGCACCCACATGGGAGACCAGGAGAGGCACCTGGCTCCTGGCTTCGGATCAGCACGATGCGCCGGCCGCAGCACACCGGCAGCCATTGGAGGGTAAACGAACGGCAAAAGGAAGACCTTTCTCTCTGTCTCTCTCACTGTCCACTCTGCCTGTCAAAAGCAAACAAACAAACAAACCCACAAATGTCAGGGGTACAATACTGTGGCACAGTAGTTAATCCTCCACCTGTGCCACTGGCATCCCATATGAGTGCCAGTTCTAGTCCTTGGCTGCTCCTCTGTTGATCCAGCTCTTTGCTGTGGCCTGGAAAACAGTGGAAGATGGCTCAAGTGCTTGGGCCTCTGCACCCATGAGGGAGACCTGGAGGAAGCTCCAGGCTCCTGGCTTCAGGTTGGCCCAACTCTGGCCTTTGTGGCCATTTGGGGAGTGAGCCAGCGGATTGAACACCTTTCTCTCTGTCTCTCCTTCTTTCTATCTGTAACTCTATTTCTCAAACAAATAAATAAATAAAAATCTTTTTAAAAAAAGATATTGGGGTCGGTGCTGTAGTGTAGGGGATAAAGCCATTTCCTACAGTGCTGGCAACCCATATGGGTGCCAGTTCTAGTCCTGGCTGCTCCACTTCCAATCCAGCTCTCTGCTGTGGCCAGGAAAAGCAGTGGAAGATGGCCCAAGTGCTTGGGCCCCTGCACCCACGTGGGAGACCTGGAAGAAGCTTCTTACTCCTGGCTTCAGATTGGTACAGCTCCGGCCGTTGTGGCCATATAAGGAGTGAACCAGTGTTTGGAAGACACCTCTCTCCTTTCCCCCCTTCCTTCTCTCCCCCTCCCCACTCCTTTTCCCTCTCCCCTGTCTGCCTCTCTGTAACTCTGCCTTTCAAATAAATAAATAAATCTTTTTAAAAAATGTTAAAAGTGACAATAGACTAGAAAAATTTTTTACCTTGCCACTTTTTGGTAGTGGTTATTTTAAAAGAAAACATAGGGGCTGGCGCTGTGGCACAGTGGGTTAAAGCCCTGGCCTGAAGCGCCAGCATCCCATATGGGCACCTGTTCAAGACCCGGCTGCTCCACTTCCTGTCCAGCTCTCTGCTATCGCCCAGAAAAGCAATAGGAGATGGCCCAAGTCCTTGGGCCCCTGCACCCATGTGGGAGACTGGGAAGAAGCTCGTGGCTCCTGGCTTCGGATCGGCACAGCTCCGGCCGATGCGGTCATCTGGGGAGTGAGCTATCGGATGGAAGACCCCCCCCCCCAACTCTGACTTTCAAATAAATAAATAAATCTTTTAAAAAAATAGAAAAATAAGGAATAAATAGGATAAATCATGGTATAGAATGTTAAAAATTCCCCCTGGATATCTCTGTTGATTGATCAAGATTACATTCAATATCACAAAGCACTGGAAATGTTTTCTACCAAAATATTTTGTTAAAATCAGTTACTTGTCAGCAGCTTTTTGGTGGTTGCTTGCTAGGCTAAGTATAAAGGAGTTTCCTGCTTTACAAGTTGCTCACCAGTGATGGTTATGTAAAAATGTGAACAGTAATTCCCACTTTGAAAACTGCCAAACAATAGCTTCTACAGGTTGTGCTTATTGTATGTACTTCTACATAAACAGAAATACAGTTAAGAATATTTTTGCAGAAAGTGAAAGGATGAAAGAGATAGGCAAGAGAGTTATTTAAAGGGTAGTTGGTAAATTAGAACTTTATGTAAGAATTGATCACATGTTAAATTCTGAGTCTTCTGTGTTCTTTGCAGGCTAGCTATGAAACTTGAGGGATAAACATAAAGTTGTAGACACTATATGGAAGCTCTTGACCTAACTATGATTAATTATATATGAGTTAGGCATTTTAAGTTGGTCTTAGAAGTGGTCTCTATCAATATTAACTGAGAGTTATCACAATGAATTGGGCTGGCATTGTGGCCTAGCAGGTACTGATGGGAAAGAGTGGTGGAAGATGGGCCAGGTGCTCAGGACCCTGCTATCCATGTGGGAGACTCAGAGGAAGCTCCTGGCTTTGGCCTGGCCCAGTGTTAGCTGTTGTGGCCACATAGGTAATGAACCAGCTGTTGGAATATCTCTTTCTCTCTGTCTCTCTATCTAACTCTGACTTTCAAATAGATAAATTTTTTTTTTAGTAAAGTGTGTTTGTTTACTTGTATTTATTTTACAGGTCATTGAGTCCAGTTGATGCAATGGATATATTGATGCAAACAAGAAAAAATGAAAAAGTGAAAATAACTGACATGTATCCTCAAGACTTTAAACGCCTTTTTGAAACTATAGAGTGTTCCAAAGATTATACCCATAAATGGCTATATGATGACAGCATGGAGAACACATATGCAGAAAACTAGACTGTCAAGACATCAGCTGGAGCAGTTTTTAACATAGATGAACTGAGTTTGGAAACCTTACCTCCTTTCAACAGAAAACTGTTCTTGTATTGCACAGATTAGGCAGATCATTCTGATAATTCCACTGGTGTATTGGCTAAAACAGTGACTGCTATTTTATTCACAACGGAATAAAATGAAAACTTCAGTTAATTGTGGGTTTCAATCAGATTGAATTTGTTTTGCTTTAAATTTTTCTCTACTGTAAATATACTGGTAATTGTGGGTATTACCAGCTGAAACTTATTTTTAAAACTCCTTTTGTCCCAACATCTTATATTGTATTAATTTAAATATTCCACTTTGAGTGTTGCTGCATTTTGCATCCTTCTGTGAGAAGGAGAGGGCAGGAGTTTATATTATTATCTTAGGAAACAAATTAAATTGATTTAAGAGGTTTATTTTACCTTCCAATTTGTTGGAATGATATCAAGTACTGTACAATGAAAGTATTTAAATTTTAAATTTTTTTAGAAATTAAAATATTTTAAGTAACGAGATTTTGTGGTGTCTTTTTTTTTTAAGTGAAAGAGTTATCGAGAGAGACAGAATGAGAAGGAGAGAGAGAGAGATCTTCCATCTGCTGGTTCATTCCTCAAATGGCTGCAATGGCCAGAACTGAGCCAGACCAAAGCCAGGAAGCAAGAGATTCTATTGGGTCTCCCATGTGGGTGGCAAGGACCCAAGGACTTGGGCCATCCTCCTTTGCTTTAGTTGTCCATTCACTAAAAAGTAAATACTCAGTGAGGTGTGGTATGTATTAATGGTTGTTCATGGTAGCAGTAAGGTGCCCCCAAGAATTTGAAATTCTAAAGGTTAGCTTTCTTGCTAATTGTAAAAACCTAGATAAGAATTTTCAGAAGAGGTTAACTAAAGGTTGATAGTTTGTTATAATTAACAATGAAGAGATAAGTCAACTTCAGAAAAGCCAAGGAGGCAGAACTCCGCTGATGACTGTGAGAAAGATTGTAAATATGGCTCAGAGGGATTAATTGATGTTTTAGGAGAATGGGTGGGGTCAACCAACCAAAGAAGCACATTTAGGGCACAGTGTGGTGGTGCAGGAGTTAGGCTGCTGCCAGTTGGAGTCCTGACTGCCCCACTTCCAATCCTGCTCTCTGCTAATAGGCCTGGGGAAGCAGCAGCAGCAGGTTCTTGGCTCCTGTCTTTGGCCTGACCCAGCCCCAGCCCTTGCAGCCAGTTGGAGAGCAAACCAGTGGATCAAAGATTCTCTGTGTTACTCCCTATCTCTGTGAGTGTGCATCTCAAATAAGTAAGTCTTATGTACTTGAAAGGTAGAGAAACCGATTTTCTGTCCTTTGGTGCTCCCAACAGCTAGGGCTGGGCTAGGCTGAAGCTTGGAGCCTGAACCTACATTTGGGTCTCCCATGTGGTTAGCAGGAACTCGGGTACTTAAGCTACAGTCTCATGCCCCCTAGGATGCCAAGACCTGTGCTAGCACTCCAGTATGGGATGCTGATATCCCAAGTAGCGAATCAACCCACTGTGCTCTAGCAGCCACCTCAGAGAAGCACATTTTGATGTTAGCTTAAATAAAAGACATTGACTATGCTGCTAGAAACATGTAGGAGTTGAAAGATGAATTAATGCTTTAAAGGTGCTCTATGCTCTGAGAAAACAGTGTTGCTTCAGTTAGTACCTGAGAAGACTTGAAAAGGTCAAAGATTTATAGTAACTGCTGTGGACAGAGTTAAGAAAGGATACCATGGCAAACTCATCTCCAAATTCACAAAATTTACAGTGGTATCGCTAGTCTAGTCTATTGTTTATTTTTCTTCAGCCGTGGTACTGATGCAATGATACATGTTAAGGTGATGTCTTTTGATCTAAGTGTTCAGGTGATCTCCCTTATGTAGAGTGAGAAATTAGTTTAACATCCAATATCTTTCAAATGGAATGGATGCAGCCTAAAGACAGTGGAGCTGTGGCCCAAATCTCTGCATTGGAGGAACATAGTTGACTGATGATCCCCAACCACTGTCCTCTGAATCCACCACTGTGGTCATGTGGGCTGCTAGCAGCTAATGGTGGAGGTCTCAGGGCAGGCCCATTCTGCTGAATCAGAACCCCACACAGCCATTTTGGCTGAAGGTCAGGCTGAAGTTTTCTTGGAGCTTTTCTGCAAACACTCTTCATACCCAATCTCCTTTCCCTCTTTCCAGAGTCAGACCTGTAGTCACAGCCCAAAAGTTTCATCCTGCCTTTCTTATTCCTTTTTTATTAACCTCTTGCATGTCTAATCCCTCCTTGGCATCTGCTTCTCTTCGTACTTAAACTAACCCGGGAGTCAAGGAATTTCAGAGTACTGGGAATGAACTGTCTAAAACAAGCAAGTGTTAGCCAGGTGGTTTTTTTTGTTTGTTTGTTTGTTTTAATATTTTATTTATTTGAGAGGTAGAGTTACAGACAGTGAGAGGGAAAGACAGAGAGAAAGGTCTTCCTTCCATTGGTTCACTGCCCAGATGGCCACAATGGCTGGAGCTGCACCAATCCAAAGCCAGGAGCCAAGTGCTTCTTCCCAGTCTCCCGTGCGGATGCAGGGGCCCAAGCACTTGGGCCATCTTCTACTGCACAGGACTAGAACTGACATATGGGATGCCAGTGCCACAGGTGGAGGATTAACCTGCACCACAGCGCCAGCCCCCAACTAGGTTTTAAATTAAACTCTGGTGTTAAGATACCAGATGAGGGTGGGGGTTGTGGTGCAGCAGATAAGCCATGGCTTGTGATGCCTGCATCCCTTATTGGAGTGCTTAGGTGCGAGTCCTGGCTCCTCTTTCAATCCAACTTCCTGCTAATGTGCATCCTGGGAGGCTTTAGATGGTGGCTTAAGTACTCGGTCTCTGCTACCCAATTGAGAGACCCAGATGAAGTTCCAGGAGCCTGATTTTGGCCTGGCCCATCCCAGGCTGTTGTGGGCATTTGGGGAGTGAACCAGCAGATGGAAGATCCCTCTCTATGCTTCTCTGCATTTCAAATAACAGTAACAAAGATAACAAACATGGAATGATTCCAAGACCCAGCACCAAGTGATTGAGGATTAAGGATTTAGAAAGATAGTTTACCAAAGGGTCTTTCAGTTTTGCTGGTGGCTGAGAATCATGGATCGTTGTCTGGTTTGTTTGGATCCCCCAAACAAATGAATTTAGTAGGCTGTGAAAACAGAATATTGAGAACATGGACTGATAGATGTCTCAAGAAAAGGTTTCCCTAGGAGAGTGAAACAGCTGCTCATACAATCAGCTCTAAATAATATTGTGCCCAGGAAGAGCTAAAGGCTTGTCCTCACAGGAGATTCCTTTAATATCATTTAATAATACATTGTTTTGGGAATATTGAATACTGTGATAAGAAAATAGATACTTTCTCTAGAATGCATAAGAATAGTCAAGGTAAATGCAGAAGATGATTTGAATTAACACAGGAATGCTGTGTATTTGTGGGTTTTAAAACACAGTTCATGCTATTGTGGCATATATTATTATTTGTTTCTCATCGTTAAACTGTGGGATGGCATTTACCAGGTTACTTAGCTGGGCCTTGGTTTGTCATGTGCAAAATCAAGAGGATCTCACTGTGGATTCTTTACCTGTGAAATATCATCAAAAGTGAATCTGCTGTAGGGAGGAATATTTTTCCATAGCCTACTGGATAAGGATAATTTTCTGGAGAATGAGAAGTCAGAGCTAACACAGAACTATGCAAAAGTCATTCTGCTGACATCATTTGAGCCCCGGGCTCCAGCCATGCCAGAAGCCAATACATTTCCTTTTTTGTTCAAACCAATGGAATGGAATTCCATCACTTTCAACCAAGTCCTATTATCAATACTGTCTTAATAGCCCTCATCAGTGCATCTCATTCCTACACTGCTGTGGAATTTTCTGAGAATAACCACTAAAAATGAGCACACTCCTAAAGTGATGGCTGTGATTGATGACCTCCAAGTCACAAGGATGGACCTTTGGATTAGTTGAGAAGTCAGAGTTTCAGAATTCCATGCTTGGGGGCCCGGTGCTGTGTAGGCATAAGCCTTCGCCTGTGGCGCTGGCATTCTGTATGGGCACTGGTTCTAGTCCCAGGTGCTCTTCTTCCAATCTGGCTCTCTGCGATGGCCTGGGACAGCAGTGAAAGATGGCTCAAGTGCTTGGGCCCCTGCACCTGTGTGGGAGACCTGGAAGAAGCTCCTGGCTCTGGATTGGCTCAGCTCCAGCCATTGTGGCCATTTGGGGAGTGAGCCAGCAGATGGAAGCTCTCTCTCTCTGTCTCCCTCTCTCTGTCTGTAACTCTACCTCTCAAATAAATAAATATAATCTTAAAAAAAAAATTCCATGCCTGATGAGTATTTTGCAGCACTCTAAGGCTTGAAAAATTATAGTTTCCTGATAAAACATGTAATAGACCTTTAAAATCCAGTAATTCTCTGTTTAATGTTCACTCCGTTTATGACTAAAACTGCTAGGTAATTCTGTATTAAATATTTATGGTTACTATTTAACTTACCTCTTGCTAATAAAATAGTGTGTTAAATTTACAATTAGGGTTTATGGGGAATTGAGGTACAACAGTTTATACTCTGTTTGGTTTTGATTTGCTCATTAAAAGTGAGGATGTGAAAGTAATGGGGAAAAAAAGTAGAGCAAGGGGCCGGCACTGTGGTGCAGTGGGTTAATGCCCTGGCCTGGAGTGCTAGCATCCCATATGGGTGCCGGCTTGAGACCTTGCTGCTCCACTTCCGATCCAGCTATCTGCTATGGCCTGGGAAAGCAGTGGAAGATGGCCCAAGTCCTTGGGCCCCTGCACCTGCATGGGAGACCCGGAAGAAGCTCCTGGCTCCTGGCTTCGGATTGACGCAGCTCCAGCCATTGCAGCAAATTGGGGAGTGAACCATTGGATGGAAGACCTCTTTCTCTCTCTCTCTCTCTCTCTCTCTCTCTCTCTCTCTCTCTCTGCCTCTCCTCTCTCTGTGTAATGCTGACTTTCAAATAAATAAATAAATCTTAAAAAATAAAAGTGGAGCAAGAAAGCATTGGTTTTTGTGTATGTTTGTAAAACAGATCTATTTTATTTATTTGAAAGGCAGAGTTACAGAGAGAGAGAAGGAGAGACAGAGAGATCCTCTATTCACTGGCTCACTCCTCAAATAGCTGCAATGACCAGGGCTGGGCTAGGCTGAAGCCAAGAGCCAGGAGCTTCTTCCTGGACTCCCATATGGGTTGCAGAGGCCCAGAGACTTGGGTCATCTTCCGCTGCCTTTCCAGGTGCATTAGCAGGGAGCTGGATTGGAAGTAGAGCAACTGGGATTCAAATCGTTGCCCATATGGTATGCACATATTGGCAGGTGGTGGTTAAATCTGCTGTGCCACAGTGCTGGCCCCAGTTTTTGTGTATTCTTAAAACGCAATTTAGATTCCTTTGTAAGCAAATGAGTAAAAATTTTCATTAGAAACATCATATCTTGTCCATGATTTAGAGAAAGATGGCCAGTTTCAGGATCCTACCCAGCATTTGTTACTATTTATGGTTTAGAAACTTGAGCTTCATAACCTATGAACCTCTCTTAACATTTCCAGTTCTTTTTTTTTTTTTTTTTTTTTTTTTTTTTTTTTTTTTTTTTTTTGACAGGCAGAGTTAGACAGTGAGAGAGAAATGGAGAGAAAGGTCTTCCTTCTGTTGGTTTACCCCGCAAATGACCTCTATGGCTGGCGCGCTGCGGCTGACGCACTGCGCTGATCCGAAGCCAGGAGCCAGGTGCTTCCTCCTGGTCTCCCATGCGGGTGCAGGGCCCAAGGACTTGGGCCATCCTCCATTGCATCCCCGGGCCACAGCAGAGAGCTGGACTGGAAGAGGAGCAACCAAGACAGAATCTAGTGCCCCAACTGGGACTAGAACCCGGGGTCCCGGCACCGCAGACGGAGGATTAGCCTAGTGAGCCGCTGTGCCGGCCTCTAGTTCTTTTCAAATAAACAATTTATTTTGCTGTTTTCATACAAGTGTAGCAGTTGAGCATAGAATACAGCTAAGAGCCCAGCGGTGCTGGCCTTCTTTAATATACCTAAGCAGTTTAAAAATGCTAAGTCAACCATCTTTGCAGTCCTTGATGGTTGTAATTCTGGAAAACAGAATATGTCTGTAGTATAATAATTAAATGATATCTCTTTTATAAAGAAATGAAATCAGGGCAGGCATTTAGCCTAGTAATTAAGATACGCATATTCCATTTGGGAGTACCATTACTCAGTTCCCAGCCCCTGACTCCAGCTTCCTGCTAACGCAGACAGTGAGCAGACCAGAAGCAGCAGTGATGGTTCAAGTGACTAGTTCCTGCCGCCCATGTGAGACACTCGATTGAGTCCCTAGGTGCTGCCAATTCAGGCACTTGGAGGGTTAACCAGTGAATGGGAAGTCTTTCTGTTTTGCTATCTCTGTCTCTCAAATAAATAACTTTTATAAAAGAAACTAATCTTTCTGTTATTATTAGGAGTTTTATATTATCATGGAATTGCTTTTTCTATTGGCAGTCACAGATGAAGATTTGTGGGGCTAAGGATCATACACCACTTGCAGGGGGTCCTTTTTTATTGTGGTTGCACATATTTACATTTCTGTATACACACATATCTGTAAAAACATGAAATTTATAATTTTAGTTGCATTAATTACATTCATACCTTTGTGCTTCCGTTGCTACCATTTATTTCCAGAACTCACTCGTCATCCTAACAGAAACTGTGTACCCATTAAACACTGATTCCCCGTTCCCAATCCCCTGTACCCCTGTAACTGCTAGACTACTTTCAATGCCTATGAATTTGTCTGTTCTAGGTACCTTATATAAGTGGAATCATGCAATATTTGTTCTTTTGTATCTGACATCCTTTTGTATCTGACATCCTTTTGTATCACTTAGCATAATGCTTTCTGGGTTCATCCATGTTGTTACATATATTAGAATTTCATTTCTTTTTAAAATATTTTATTTATTTATTACATTTCAAATTTTTTATTTAAAGGGAATAAGTTGTATACAAGGGGCTAAATGCTTCATAGACCAAAAAATGCACTAGAACCAACTTAAGAATTTCATTTCTTGTTAAGACTAAATAATGTTCCATTGTGTATATATGCTACATTATTTTCCCATTCATTTGTTGATGAACAACTTGGGTTGTTTCCACTTTGGGGGAATTGTAAATTATATTGCTATAAGGGGCCAGCACTGTGGCATAGTGGGTAAAGCTGCCGCCTGCAGTGCTGGCATCCCATCTGGGTGCTGGTTTGAGTTCTGGATGTTCTACTTCCGATCCAGCTCTCTGTTATGGTCTGGGAAAGCAGTGGAAGATGGCCCAAGTCCTTGGGCCCCTGCACCTGCATGAGAGACCCAGAAGAAGCTCCTGGCTCCTGGCTTTGGATTGGCGCAGCTCTGGCCATTGCAGACAGTTGGGGAGTGAACCAGAGGATGGAAGACCTCTCTCTCTCTCTCTTTCTTTCTCTCTCTGCCTCTCCTTCTCTCTCTGTGTAACTCTGACTTTCAAGTAAATAAATAATTCTTTGAAAAAAAATTTATTGCTATGAGCATGGGTATACAAGTGTATGTGTACCTGCTTTTAAATATTGTGACTTCTTAAGAAAAAGGATAGAATACAATAAAGTGAATTTTTTTTTTTGACAGGCAGAGTTAGAGAGAGAGAGACAGAGTGAAAGGTCTTCCTTTGCCGTTGGTTCACCCTCCAATGGCCGCTACGGCTGTCGCGCTGCGACCGGCGCACCGCGCTGATCCGATGGCAGGAGCCAGGTGCCTCTCCTGGTCTCCCATGGGGTACAGGGTCCAAGCACTTGGGCCATCCTCCACTACACTCCCTGGCCACAGCAGAGAGCTGGCCTGGAAGAGGGGCTACCAGGACAGAATACGGCGCCCTGACTGGGACTAGAACCCGGTGTGCCGGCGCCGCAAGGTGGAGGATTAGCCTAGTGAGCCGCGGCGCCGGCCCATAAAATCAATTTTTTTTAATCTACCATGAACTTTATTGAGAAGAAAGTTCTACAATTGAGACAAAATAATATTTTACTTCCATTGGTTCATTAATAAGTAAGTATTTAATACATGTAGGGAATGGAGACAGATAGTAAAAGAAACTGCTCCCAGAGTGTTTTAGTGCAGGCTGCTTTAACAAAGTAGCACTAACTTGATGACTTATAAAGACCTAAATCTATGACTAGATACAATAAAACTATTAGTGAACATTGGGAAAACCCTGCAAAACATTGGCATAGGCAAGGAGTTCTTGGAGAGGATCCCAGAGGCATAGGAAGTCAAAGCCAACATTGACAAATGGGATTACATCAAATTGAGCAGCTTCTGTCCTGCAAAAGAAACACTCAGCAAAGTGAAGAGGCAACCAACAGAATGGGAGAAAATATTGCAAAGTATACAACTGATAAAGAATTAATAACCAGAATATAAAAAAAGATAAAAAAAAAAAACTCAACAGCAACATCCCAGTTAAGAAATGGACAAAGGACTTAAACAGACATTTTTCAAAAGAGGAAATCCAAATGGCCAACAGACACATGAAAAAATGCTCAAGATCACTAGCCATCAGGAAAATGCAAATCAAAACTACAATGAGGTTTCACTTCAACCCCATTAGAATGGCTTTCATACAGAAATCAACAAACAACAAATGCTGGTGAGAATGTGAGGAAAAAGGTACTCTAATCCTCTGTTAGTTGGAGTGTAAACTGGTAAAGCCACTATGGAAGACAGTATGGAGATACCTCAGAAATCTGAATATAGACCTACCATATGACCCAGCCACCTCACTCCTGGGAATTTACCAAAGGGAAAGCAAATTAGCTTATGAAAGATTTATCTTTCCATATAAAAGAGTTAACTTCCATGTTTATTGCAGCTCAAATCACAATTGTTAAGACATGGAATCTACTCAAATGCCTGTCAACCTAACACTAGATAAAGAAATTATGGGGGGGCCCAGTGCTGTGGCACAGCAGGTTAACGCCCTGGCCTGAAGCGCTGGCATCCCATATGGGCATTGATTCTAGTCCCAGCTGCTCCACTTCCGATCCAGCTCTCTGCTATGGCCTGGGAAAGCAGTAGAAGATGGCCCAAGTCCTTGGGCCCCTGTACCCATGTGGGAGACCCGGAAGAAGCTCCTGGCTCTTGGCTTTGGATCAGCGCAGTTCCGGCTTTGCAGCCAACTGAGTAGTGAACAAGTGGATGGAAGACCTCTCTCTCTCTCTTTCTCTCTGCCTCTGTTTTCTCTGTGTAACTCTGACTCTCAAGTAAAAAATAAAAATAAATCTTAAAAAAGAGAAATTATGAGATATGTACACCATGGAAAACTACACAGCGGTAAAAAATGAAATCTAGTCATTTATAACAACATGGATAAATTTGGAAAACATCATACTTAGTGAAATGCCGAAGCCGCAGCTCAATAGGCTAATCCTCCGCCTAGCGGCGCTGGCACACCGGGTTCTAGTCCCAGTCAGGGTGCCGGATTCTGTCCCGGTTGCCCCTCTTCCAGGCCAGCTCTCTGCTGTAGCCAGGGAGTGCAATGGAGGATGGCCCAAGTGCTTGGGCCCTGCACCCCATGGGAGACCAGGATAAACACCTGGCTCCTGGCTTTGGATCAGCGCAGTGTCCCGGTCGGGGCACCAGATTCTGTCCCAGTTGCCCCTCTTCCAGGCCAGCTCTCTGCTGTGGCCAGGGAGTGTAGTGGAGGATGGCCCAAGTCCTTGGGCTCTGCACCCCATGGGATACCAGGAGAAGCACCTGGCTCCTGACTTTGGATCAGCGCAGTGCGCCGGCCACAGCACACCTGCAGCGGCGGCCATTGGAGGGTGAACCAACGGCAAAAGGAAGACCTTTCTTTCTGTCTCTCTCTCTCACTGTCCACTCTGCCTGTTCAAAACAAAACAAAACAAAAAAAAAAACACATCATGCTTAGTGAAATAAGCCAGTACCAAAGAGACAAATACCATATTTTCTCCCTGATCCATTATAACTAATAGAGCACCTAAAACGCAATCTGTAGAAGTGAAATTGAGAAGCAAAGACTCTGAACAGCCCTGTCTTGACTGTTGAGGAACAAATTTAAGTACAAAAGAGAATTTTGGAATGAAAAAAGAGTCACAACAAGTTTGGTTTTTTTTTTTTTTTAATTTACATTTTATTTGAAAGCAGAGAGACAGAAAGACAGATCTTCCATCCAGTGGTTGATTCCTCAAGCACCCTCAACAGTAGGGGCCTGGCCAGCCTGAAGCCAGGAGCCTGAAATTCCATCTGGGTCTCCCACAAAGGAGGCAGGGACCCAAGTACTTCAGCCATCTCTGCCTCTCAGGATATACATTAGCAGGAAGCTTGATTTGAAGCAGAAGAAGCAGACATCAATCACACACTCTGATATGGAATTCTGGCATCTCTATGTGGCAGCTTAACTATTGTACCAAATGCTAATCCCTACAAATTTTTAAAATCTGATAAATAGCACAGACATCACAAGATCTAGAAGGAGAACACCTTATTGTTATTAACAATGGTAGAGCTTTGTGGCTGTATATGCACTGACCTTTTCTTCGTAAGTTAGGAATTCATACTATGAATTATTATCAAGTGAATAAAAAGATAATCCCCTTAACCTAGCTGAATGAATTTTTTTTAAATTTTTTTGCCAGGCAGAGTTAGACAGTGAGAGAGAGAGACAGAGAGAGAGTTATAGACAGAGAGACAGAGAGAAAGGTCTTCCTTCCATTGGTTCACTCCCCTAATGGCCACTATGGCTGGCAATCTGAAGCCAGGAGCTGAGTGCCTCCTCCTGGTCTCCCGTGCGGGTGCAGGGGCCCGAGCACTTGGGCCATCCTCCTCTGCCCTCCTGGGCTACAACAGAGAGCTGGACTGGAAGAGGAGCAACAGGGACTAGTACATAAGTGCATAGTACCACACTCAGGATCAGGAGGGGAATAATCTGGGAGAGTAGGAATTGAGACCCAGCTATTCATTCATCTGTCAAACTTCAACATCCTAATTGTGAGCCAAACATTGTCTAAGAGGCAGGAAGAAAGGAGTATGCACTCCTGAAGCTGTGCCCCATATCCATAGGTATCTGCTGATGGAAAGTCCTGATGTATAATGCCTTCTTCTGAGGTCACAAATCTTGGGCACCTGTTGCCACATACGCATCCAAAGAGAGACCTCTTGCAACCACAGGCTCTTGGACATTGAGGTTTTGGGCCAGCATAAATTGCCTCTTCTAGCATCAGCAGCTGGATCAGAGTCAGAGTCCCAGCTTCTTTATTGGCTCTATATCTATATCTATATCTGTCTATATCATCTATATACCAAATGCCATGTTTTAAACTTCATTTGGATTATGAATCAAACAAACCATCTCTAAGCATAAACAAAAAACACTTGTGAGGCCATTAGGATATTTTAAAATATTTATTTATTTATTTATTTTGAAAGTCAGAGTTCCAGAGAGAGAGGGAGAGACAAGGCGAGAGAGATCTTCCTCTGCTGGTTCACTCCCCTAGAGGACCACAACAGCCAGGGCTGGGCCATGCTGAAACCAGGAGCCAGGAGCTTCTTCCAAGACACCCTCCCTTGGGTAGCAGGGTTCCAAACACTTGGGCCATCTTCTGCTGTTTTTTTTTCCCCTGCCATTAGCAGGAGGAAACTGGATTGGAAGTGGAGCAGCCGGGACTTGAACTGTTGCTTATATGGGATGTGGGTGTCACAGGTAGTGGTCTTATTGGTTATGCCACAAAGCTGGCCCCTATTAGAACATTTTTAAAAGGTGAGTTATGGCATTTTCCCTCAACATCTTATTATAGAACATAAAATATATAGCAAAGTTGAAATAATCTAGAATTAGCAATGTATACCACTACATAGATTCTATCTTTAACATTTTAATGCATACTAGCTTTATTACATAGCCATCCATTTGTTAATTCATTAATCCATTTTATCTTTGGTGAATTTCAAAGTAGATTGCAAATATCAATGTCAATCTACCCCTACCCCAAATATTCAGCATGTATTTACTACAATTCAATTATTTTTATGGTATTTTGTTTGATACAAAATATACATAGAATTAAATACACAAGTCTTATGTGAGTTTTGACAATTGCATATACCCATGTAATCTATTTCTGTAACTCTGTGATAAAGATGTAGAACATTACTATCATACCAGATAGTTCCTTCATGCTATTTTCTAGTCAATACCTGTCCACATATAGCTCAGGTAAACAGAGTTTACTTTTACAGGTGAACATTCAATTTTTCTAAATGTAATAATACCATCTCAGGGGGTTGCTTCAGAATTACCCTGAGAGAGGGAAAAATAGACAGGGATATAGATAAAATAGACTGGCTTTTGGGCTGGTGTTGGGGAATAGAGGGTTAGGTCGCTGGCATTTCATGTGGGAACCAGTTTATGTCCCAGCTCCTCCACTTCCAATCCAGCTCCCAAATAGTGCACCTGGGAAAGCAGCGGAAGATGGCTCAAGCACTTGGACCCCCATTCCCACATGAGAGACCTGGATGAAGCTCCTGGCTCCTGGCTTTGGCCTGGCCCAGCCCTGTCTGTTGCACCCATTTGAGGAGTAAACCAGTGGATGAAAGATTCTCTCTCTCTTTCTCCTCTTTCCTTCTCTCTCTGTAACTCTGCTTTTCAAATAAATAAATAGATCTTTTTTAAAAAAAAAAAAAGAGAGATACTTAAAAATAGACTCCCTTCTTATTGATCATTATCGAAGCAACATGATGAATATGTAGTGTGTTATTATACAAACCTTCCTGGTTTTAACCCAAAAGACAAATGATTACTTTACAAAAGAACATATCCAAGTGGCCAAGTAACTACTAAAAGCCATCAGCTGGGGCCGGCGCCATGGCTCACTTGGCTAACCCTCTGCCTGCAGCGCTGGCATCCCATTTGGGCACTGGGTTCTAGTTTTGACTGCTTTTCTTCCAGTCCAACTCTCTGTTGTGGCCTGGGAAGGCAGTGGAGGATGGCCCAAGTGCTTGGGCGCCTGTACCCACGTGGGAGACCAGGAGGAAGCACCTGGCTCCTGGCTTTGGATTGGTGCAGCGCTGGTCGTAGTGGCCATTTGGGGGGTGAACCAACGGAATGAAGACCTTTCTCTCTGTCTCTCTCACTGTCTAACTCTATCTGTCAAATAAAAAATTAAAAATTAAAAAAAAGCCATCAGCAAAACATAAACTAACATTTCAATGATAGGGGCTGGTGCTGAGGCGTAGAGAGTAAAGCCGCCGCCTGCAGTGCCAGCACCCCATATGGGTGCCAGTTTGAGTTCTGGGTGCTCCACTTCCGATCCAGCTCTCTGCTGTGGCCTGGGACAGCAGTAGAAGATGGCCTAAGTCCTTGAGCCCTGCACCCTCATGGGAGACCAGGAGGAAGCACCTGGCTCCTGGCTTCGGATCGGCACAGCTCTGGCCTTTGCGGCCAATTGGGGAGTGAGCCAGAAGACCTTTCTCTCTTTCTCTCTCTCTGCCTCTCTGTGTAACTTTGACTTTCAAATAAATAACTAAATCTTTAAAAAAATTTTCAATGATATCCCACCATACACCCATGAGAATGGTTATAGTTAAAGTGACTATCAATACCAGTGGTGGTGAATATGTAGAATTATTGAACTCTCATTCAAAGCTAGTGGTAATGGTCAAATACTTCAGAAAAAAATGGCATTATTTACTAAAGTTGAATATACACTTATCTATTGACACCAATTCCACTTGACTGTGTATCTATCCAACAGAACATACAAACTGACAGAGTAGAATTGTTCACAATAGCCCAAACTGGAAACAACTCAAATGACCATTGACATTAATACAGAGTAATAATTTATGGTATTTTTTATAAAGTAATACACTGATCGTCTAAGAATGAGCCATATCTACATGCAACAAGTGTAATGTTGAGTAAATGAAGATAAATTCTAAAAATGTGTATTATATATTATGTATTTAAAGTTTGAAAACAGGAAACCCAAAGGAGTTTGATATTGGAATGCTGGTTACCTTTGAGGGTTAGAGAGTGAGCAGTGATTGGGAGAGGGCATGAAGGCCGCAATGTTTGCCCCTTTTGGTTACTTGCAGATGTTCAGTTTTGAATAATCCATTGAGTTGTACTCTTTGAACTCTTTTCTGTATACATTTTATACTTCAATAAAAACATCAAATGTAGCAATTCCATGTATTCTGATATCAATGATCCTCTAAAATGTATTAAGTGACACAGAAAGCTAGGGACATCACAATGTGGAAAGCATTCAATGCTTCTCCTTAAAATATGTGTATTTTATATACATATTAGCTTGCATATATGAAGGCAATCTTGGAAGGATATAAAGGAAACTGGTAACAGTGCATATGGGAACTAGATCATTTACTGACAGTGATGAAAGGGATTTACTTTTCACTATGTAACTTTCCTTTTTGAATTAAATTTTTAAAATTTATTTCAATTATTTGAAAGGCAGAGAGGTGGAGGAAGAGAGAAAGAGATCTCCTTCCCACCAGTTCTCTTATTGGAAATGCCTGCAACAACTGAAGTTAGACAGGACCAAAGCCAGGAGCCAAGAGTTTAATCTGAGCCATCACCTGTTGCCTCCCAGGATGCATAAATGGAGCACAGCCAGGACTTGAATCTAGATACATCAATATGGAGTGTGGACATCCCAAGTAGCAGCTTAACTAAAGTACCAAATATCCATCACTATATAGCATATAGCTTTCTTAGCTTTTGAATCCTATATTCTGAATTTGGATTACTTAGGAATGCAGTAAAATTCAACAATGACTTTGGTATTTGGCCAAAATAAACTTTTTTTTTTTTTTTGACAAGCAGAGTGGACAGTGAGAAGGAGAGACAAAGAGAAAGGTCTTCCTTTACCGTTGGTGCACCCTCCAATGGCCGCCACGCCCGGCGCACCGCGCTGATCCAAAGCCAGGAGCCAGGTGCTTCTCCTGGTCTCCCATGCGGGTGCAGGGCCCAAGCACTTGGGCCATCCTCCACTGCACCCCCTGGGCCACAGCAGAGAGCTGGCCTGGAAGAGGGGCAACCGGGACAGAATCTGGCTCCCCGACTGGGACTAGAACCCGGTGTGCCGGTGCCACAGGGTGGAGGATTAGCCTATTGAGCCACGGTGTCGGCCCCAAAATAAACTATTTAGCTTTGTTTTGGGTTTTGGAATTTTAGAATTTTTATGCATTTAATGATTGGGTAAGTTCATAAGTATAGTAATATCTAATCAATGTAATTCTATTAATACAAACAAATCCTTTTTGGATTTATTCTTAATATGCAAATATTCATTTTCCAGTAAAGGTGAGTATTCTAGAATTAACCTGGCATGAGAAATATTTGTTTATGTTTTATATATTGAAATCCTATTTGTTATATGTAAAATAGAATATATATTCATTATTGAGTGGAAAACTGCTATAGTAGTTAAGTGTAAAAGCTGCTACTATGTACAAAAACAATAAAAAGCTTTAATATAATTAAAAAACAGGGAAATAGATTTAAAATTAATGCAATATTAGGGTAGAACACAATAGCTAGTTGACTTTACAAATAATATCATATCCTTTTAAGCCAAACAATGTTAAATGATTTTAAATAATAGAGAATAAAATACTATGTATTAAATATAAGTCTACTCTTTGTAGAATTATTTGTTATACATGAATTCATAACATTAACAAAATATCTTGAGAATTATACTCCCATTCATTCAAATATTCATTGAGTACCTACTTTAAGTTAGGTATTACACTAAGTTCTCAGTGAGAAATATACTAAATAAGTGAATAAGAAATACCTGCAAATAATCATAATGTTATAAAAGATAAAAAAAAAGTTGTTTTGCCAGAGAATGTCACTTGGAAACTAGTGTTGATGGAGTGGACTGGGAAGGTCTTTTTTTTTTTTTTGACAGGCAGAGTGGACAGTGAGAGAGAGAGACAGAGAGAAAGGTCTTCCTTTTGCCGTTGGTTCACCCTCCAATGGCCGCCGCGGCCGGTGCGCTGCGGCCGGCGCACCGCGCTGATCCGATGGCAGGAGCCAGGAGCCAGGTGCTTTTTCCTGGTCTCCCATGGGGTGCAGGGCCCAAGCACCTGGGCCATCCTCCACTGCACTCCCTGGCCACAGCAGAGGGCTGGCCTGGAAGAGGGGCAACCGGGACAGAATCCGGCGCCCCGACCGGGACTAGAACCCGGTGTGCCGGCGCCGCTAGGCGGAGGATTAGCCTAGTGAGCCGCGGCGCCGGCCCGGGAAGGTCTCTTCAAGTGGGAACATTTAAACCAAAATCTGAGACACAAGAAGGAGTCAACTATGAGAGGGGCTGTATGGGTGTAAACACTAACACCAGATGGAGCCAGCTATGAGGGGGTGTTCATGGGTGTGAATGCTCTGATACCAAAAGGAGCCAGCTATGAGAGGGTGTGCATGGGTGTGAATGCTCTGACACCAAAAGGAGCCAGCTGTGAGAGGGGTGTATATGGGTGTGAATGCTCACATGCAACTATGTTTTATCCTAAGGAGGTACTGAGGTGGGAAAGAGTGGGCCCCCTGCAGGAAAGAAAGTCATCACAACTTGGCATTGTGAACACGTGAAGAGTGGAATGATGCTGATTAGTTAGGATCTTGCAAACAAAAAACAAAAACAAATAAAGCATTTTTGGCTCATTTAAGTGAAGACAGAGGTTATTAAAGAGTTGGAGCATTGCACACGGGATTGATTAACAGCTAAATTCCAGCTTTAGCACTTGTCTATTGAGAACACGCTTTGCGACATTGCTAGCCAGCAGAACTACCAGAGCTCCTTAAAGCCCCAACAACTCTGCAATGGGTGGATCTGGTGGGCAGAGCTCAGGTCATGTCACTGCACAGTAGCTGGAAAAGAGGTTGTTAAATGACAGTATTGATTTAGATTCTTTTTTTTTTTTTTTTTGACAGGCAGAGTGGACAGTGAGAGAGAGAGAGACAGAGAGAAAGGTCTTCCTATTGTCGTTGGTTCACCCTCCAATGGCCACCGCGGCTGGTGCGCTGCGGCTGGCGCACCACGCTGATCCGATGGCAGGAGCCAGGTGCTTTTCCTGGTCTCCCATGGGGTGCAGGGCCCAAGTACTTGGGCCATCCTCCACTGCACTCCCTGGCCACAGCAGAGAGCTGGCCTGGAAGAGGAGCAACCAGGACAGAATCCGGCGCCCCGACCGGGACTAGAACCCGGTGTGCCGGCGCCGCAAGGCGGAGGATTAGCCTAGTGAGCCGCGGCGCCGGCCGATTTAGATTCTTTAACACAGAACACAATAAGAATGACTTAAGCTGTTTCTCCTTTATGTAATAGTTCTACCAGGCAAACAGACTAGAGGTGGAGGACTCTTCCTTTCTTATTCTACCATTTTCTTCATAGTGGAAGAAGGCTCACCTTCAGGGCTACATCCAACCTACAAGCAGAAGGAAATGAAATAGAGAATAGGCTAGGAGAAAGACTGAAACAATGAGACATTCCTCCAGGATTTGGGGCAATTGACATTGAGGGTTGAAGAAGGGGTAACAGGACATATATCAGGAGAAATGGGTCAAGACTGATATTTGTAATCATACCTTGGAGTAGACAATTCTGGATCATCTCATCTCTTAGAGTGTGGAGCCCAACATAACATTTTCCTTGATAATTCTTTGTTTTTACTAATTGGCCACTTTAATAAAAGGATTTATTTATTTATTTGAAAATTACAGTCACAGAGAGAGACAGAGAGATGGAGAAAGATCTTCCGTCTGTTGGTTCACTTCCCAAATGGTCACGACAGCCAGGGCTGGGCCAGGCTGAAGGCAGGAGCTTCTTCCAGGTCCCCCACGTGGGTGCAGGGGCCTGAGTACTTGGGCCATCTTCCACTGCTTTCCTAGGTGCATATGAGTGCTGGTGTCACAGGTGTTGGCTTAACCCTCTATGTCACAGCACTGGCCCATTTAGTAATTGGGCATGTTTTATGACAGAATTAGTTTCTGGGTCTCTGGAACTCCTTTGACATGTTGTTTAGTTCTTTCTATGTCAATGCTTTCGGGTCAATGCTAAGCACTGGCATTAGGAACCTATATTCGTAGTACTGGTAGAATGCACTATGTAGCCATTATCCTACACTTAGCAGACTTAAAAGTCTGAACTCAGAATAATTCCTTAAACTCGCACAAAGATTTTTCTTTTCTTTTCTTCTTTTTTTTAAAAAAATATTTATTTATTTATTTGAAAGGCAGAGTTACAGAGAGAGGGAGAGAAAGAGACAGAGGAAGAAATCTTCCATCAGCTGGTTCACTCCCCAGACAACTGCATTGGCCAGGGCTGGGCTGTGCTGCAGCCAGGAGCTTCTTGCAGGTGTCCTATGTGGGTAGGAGAGACCCAAGCATCTGGACCATATTCCTCTGCTTTTCCCAGGCCATTAGCAGGTTGCTGGATCAGAGGTAGAGCAGTCAGGACTTGCAGTAATGCCCATATATAATACTGGTGTTGCAGGCAGTAGCTTAATCCACTACACCACAATGCTGATCCCTGTATGATGCGTTAAAGATATTTCAAAATACTTTCATAGAACTTATCCTCATCACTTCACCAGGCGTTATTATCTTCCTTGCACAGATAATAATAAACAGGCTTGGAGAAAGGCCATATTGCAGAACTGAGACTCAAATTCTGGTCCACGGCTTTCTTTACTTTACCTCGGCCACTTGTTGGCTACTCCAGCAAATTTCCAAAGTTTGTCTCTCCAGTGCCAGAGTATTGCCCACAGCATTACTTACTAATATTACTTTATTAGTATTGAATTTTATTACTAATATTACTTTATTAGTATTGCATTGTAATAAATACTTTATTAGTATTATAGTAGTACTAGTGACAAAGGTGGAATGAACCTTGACAAGACAGAGCTAACAGAAGCAGCTGTAGTCTGTCGATGCAATTGACTACAATGCAATGACTACATTGACTGCAATGTCTCAATTAGTTTTATCAATAGTGGGGCAACTTGATATTGTGCACTTTCAGATGTAATGTAATGCAATACAAAGTGAACAATATCATGTGAAAAAAAGGAAAAAAAAAGTTTTCACTGAATCCAGTCAGGCCTCTAGGCTCTTACATCTAGATTTAGCCTACAGTGAACAGGAAATACAAGAGCAAGTTAAATGACACCAAGAAAATACAAAACTCCTAGCTTAGACTCTGCAGAGTCCATGTTAGAAAAAGTGCATGACCTTTGATTGGATCCTGGTTTAAAAAACCTTCCAAAAACAGTTGCAAAAGGCATTCTTCCTTTTTTTTTTTTTTTTTTTTTTTTTTTTTTTTTTACAGGCGGAGTGGACAGTGAGAGGGAGAGACAGAGAGAAAGGTCTTTCTTTGCCGTTGGTTCACCCTCCAATGGCCGCCGCGGCCGGTGCACCGCGCTGATCCAAAGCCAGGAGCCAGGTGCTTCTCCTGGTCTCCCATGCGGGGTGCAGGGCCCAAGCCCTTGGGCCATCCTCCACTGCACTCCCTGGCCACAGCAGAGAGCTGGCCTGGAAGAGGGGCAACCGGGACAGAATCCGGCAGCAAAAGGCATTCTTCAAGTGAATACGGTTCTGCTTGCTACTATAATTTTCTTAGGTGTGATAGTGATCTTGTATTTTATAAAACAGTGTTCTCATTCTGAGGTAATGCCAGTTAAGGTGTTTGATGTGAGGTAAAGCGCACCTTTCGAATGGTTCAACTGTACAGACTGACGTACAGATCGCGAGAGCGAGCAGAGACAGCAACATGCGAACAGGCTGATCCAGATTGAGCGTACACAGGTGTTCACAGCATTACTTTTTCAACTTTTCCTATGTTTTACAATGACCATAATCAACGGAGCAGAAAAAATGCCGCCTTTCTGGGCGGAGCCACCTCGCGCACCCGCCGTCGGGAGAGCAGTCGGAGCGCTGAGCAGCTCGCGCGCTGCCGCCGGCTCCCTTGGAGACGCGGTCTGGGCATGCTCAGAGGCCCCGCCGCGCCCGCCCCGCCCCTCGGGCGTACGTGGGCGCGCAGGGCGCAGGCGCGCGAGTCCTGGCAGCCCGCGAGACGCCAGCTGCGGTACGCGGCCGTCAGCTGAGGTGCGGGATCCGCGGCACGATGGAGCCGCTGAAGGTAGAAAAGTTCGCGACCGCCCACAGGGGAAACGGGTTGCGCGCCGTGGTCCCGCTGCGCCCCGGAGAGCTGCTGTTCCGCTCGGATCCCTTGGCGTACACGGTGTGCAAAGGGAGTCGGGGCGTCGTCTGTGACCGCTGCCTGCTGGGGTACGTACACTGCGCCCTCGCCCACCTGAGTCCCCGGCGGTGTGTGGGGTCCGGAGTGCTGGGGGGCCTCTGCCTGGTTGGGGCTGCGCGGGAGCCCGGCGGTGCTGCCGAGATGCCTGGTCCGGCACTCCCCCGGACGCGCGTGTTGCGGGGGGCGGGTCGCCCTGACAGGCCCGGCGCGGAGAGGGTGGAGGGTGTGTCGAGGCCCAAACCCTACCTCTCTGCAAGGTGGAACTGGACCCGCGAGCCGACCGGTCCCCCGAGCTGCGTTGGGAATTAGGGGCAGACTGGACGGGGATAATTTTGCTGGAGAACAAAAAGTCTACATCATGTGTGACAAGCTTCGTTGGGACAACTGTGGAACTGACTAGTGCAGGGGTGGGTGTCAATGAGGCTCACAGCCGAGTCCCCACCGGGAAAGAATGGGGCTTGCAGGGAGGCTGAAGAATCCTGGTGAGGAGGGTGCACTTCTGTTATTGGTTCTGTGTGGCCTGCGAACACGAAGATGGACTGGACGTTGTTTGGAATCTTTAAGCAGCAGATCAAGTGGGAAGGATAATTACAATGTATCAGAAAGGCAGAAATAGAGATGCAGTTACTGTGCTATGGGAGCGTTTGTAAGTTACTGGGGTTCCTTAGTGTGCTTTGCCATATCCTTGCCGTGCGGGAAAGTCTAACTCTGAACCACCTGTCCAGGTGCAAGAATTCACGTGAGTGTTTAGGTAGCCTGGCAGCACAGTGCCATTGAAAAGCGCTATGGGAAAGCAGTTTATGGGAGTGTGTAACACATGCAGCGGTAGGAATTGCGTTCAATGCTATTGAGTTTTTGTTGAGTTTCTGCCTGCAACTGAGAAGAGCTCTGTTTTGAGATGGGTAGGATGATTGCTTTTCCAGACCTGTCAGGCTGGGATTGAGTTAGGGAAGTACGTGCAAAGCTCAGATCTGTAGCTTGACTTTTACTCTCACTAGGTCCCTATGTGATCCATAATTGAGGAATCTGTTTAATTTGAATTTGAAGGTTATCAAATAATAGTTGTATTTGCTGATTTCTGAAAAAGCGTTGATGACAAAAATCCATTTGGGAAGGAGCACATTGTGTGATTAAGAACAATTCATTCCTTTCAAGACTTTGCTGAAGGCTGTCGTTTAACTTCATAGATCTTTGATTATCCTTCAGGCAAATTGAGAAATTGGCCTGTGTATTCTGTTACATCCTTTGGAGTATATGCTGAGTTTTACTGTAGTCCAAAATAGAGAACTTGCTGTTTAAGTCCTATCATATTAATTGGTGAATAGAATGTGGGCCACTTTGGTAATAAAATCAGGCTAACACTTTATTTAGTACCTGGAATAGAAATGTTTTGGAATGAGTGAATGGTGACAAATTAGTAACTATTGTCAGAGCTTCACTTCAGTCATAAAACACATGGAATTGTCCATTTTCCAAATAAACTACACAGTGTTTTTGTGGGCAGGATGCTTCTTGATTTGCCTTATTATTATTATTATTATTTTTTTTTTTGACAGGCAGAGTGGACAGCGCGAGAAAGAGAGACAGAGAAAGGGCTTCCTTTGCCGTTGGTTCACCCTCCAATGGCCGCCGTGGCAGGTGCGCAGTGGTCGGCGCACTGCGCTGATCCGAAGGCAGGAGCCAGGTGCTTCTCCTGGTCTCCCATGGGGTGCAGGGCCCAAGCACTTGGGCCATCCTCCACTGCACTCCCGGGCCACAGCAGAGAGCTGGCCTGGAAGAGGGGCAACCGGGACAGAATCCGGCGCCCCGACCGGGACTAGAACCTGATGTGCCGGCGCCGCAAGGTGGAGGATTAGCCTATTGAGCCGCGGCGCTGGTGCCATATTATTTTTTTAAAGATTTATTTATTTATCTGAGAAGTGGAGTTACAGAGAGAGGGAGAGACACAGAGAGAGGTTTTCCATCCACTAGTTCACTTCCCAAATGGCTGCAACAGCCAGAGCTGTAGGAAGAGATATCAGAGAAGGCAACAGTAGTAGTGAAAGGTTTGGGGATAACTGAGAAAGTGGTTGCTAAAGTGACTCTGTCTTAGAGAGAAAGTAGTTTAAAACATTCTTCTAGGAGAGAAGAGAGAGTTGCCTAGTGAAGTTTAGGATTGTTGGAGGAATGCTGAGGCTTCATTTAAAACTTATGATCATTTATTTAAGGTGGGAATAGTTAGCAGGATAGTACTTTTTTCTCTCCCAGTGACCAGTTGCTTGACTGAGAATTTAATTGATCTTGGATGTCCAAGTGAATTTGATGGACAGAGAGAGGGAAATGAAGTTGGAGTTAGATGCAGGGAGGGTGTAATCATGGACCACTGTTCCTAAGCTAAGGAATGAGGTCACAGGGAGGGTGACAGGCAGTGAAATGTTGTTGAATCAATGGAATGAAGATCCTGATGTGGTCAGATAAATAGTGGAGTGCTTGGAGAATGGATTGACTTGACATGTTTGCTTCGATACAGTGTATACATTGATCCAGTTAGGTTTAGGGTATGGTAGAAAGTAGCTGAGGGGACCAGGGCTGTGGTGCAGGGGGTAAAGCTGCCATCTGCAGTGCCAGTAACCCATATGGGTCCTGGTTTGAGTCCTGGCTGCTCCACTTCCCCTCCATCTCTCTCTGATATGGCCTGGGATAGTAGTAGAAGATGGCCCAAGTCCTTGGGCCCCTGCACCCAAGTGGGAGACCCAGAAGAATCTCCTGTTTCCTGGCTTTAGATCGGCATAGCTCCGGCCATTGTGGCCATTTGGGGAATGATCCAGTGGATGGGAGACCTCTTTCTCTGTAACTCTGCCTTTCAAATAAATAAATAAATCTTTAAAAAAATTGGCCGGCGCCGCGGCTCACTAGGCTAATCCTCCGCCTAGCGGCGCCGGC
The DNA here is from genome assembly GCF_051225735.1 of Oryctolagus cuniculus. Lineage (NCBI taxonomy): Eukaryota > Metazoa > Chordata > Mammalia > Lagomorpha > Leporidae > Oryctolagus > Oryctolagus cuniculus. The sequence continues at coordinate 66,597,708 of NC_142879.1, read as the reverse complement.
ACACCAGGTTCTAGTCCCGGTTGGGGCGCCGGATTCTGTCCCGGTTGCCCCTCTTCCAGGCCAGCTCTCTGCTGTGGCCCGGGAGTGCAGTGGAGGATGGCCCAAGTGCTTGGGCCCTGCACCCCATGGGAGACCAGGATAAGCACCTGGCTCCTGGCTCCTGCCATCGGATCAGCGCGGTGCGCCGGCCACAGCGCGCCGGCCGCGGCGGCCATTGGAGGGTGAACCAACGGCAAAGGAAGACCTTTCTCTCTGTCTCTCTCTCTCACTGTCCACTCTGCCTGTCAAAAAAAAAATAATAAAATAAAAAAAATAAAAAAATAAAAAAAAAAGTAGCTGAGATAGGGAGTAATAAAAGATTGTTGAAATGTTCAGGAAACCAAGAGGCTAAGGTGTTACATGACTTTTCTAAAGGGAATTACCATGAATGTTAGGTATTGCAGTATGACTAATTTAAGCAAAGGCAGAATCCTCACGTTGGCTTCCTAACCCAAGGTTGAGTAGAAAGAGCCATGTGGAGACTGGGAGGCACTTGTCCATGTTCAAATAATGTATGAAAGATACTACTTTTGGGTCCGGCACTGTGGCATAGTGGGTGAGGCTGCCACATGCAGTACCAGCTGCTCCACTTTCAATCCAGCTCTCTGCTATGACCTGGGAAAGCAGTGGTCCTTGGGCCGCTGTACCCACTTGGGAGACCTGGAAGAGGCTCCTGGCTCCGGATCGGTCCAGCTCTGGCTGTTGCGGCCATTTGGGGAGTGAACCAGAGATGGAAGACCTCTCTGTCTCTGCCTCTGCTTCTCTGTAACTCCGCCTTTCAAACAAATAGATATGTCTTAAAAAAAAAAAAAAGGCTATTACTTGGGTTTATAGCTGATTTTGTGAAGTATATTAGCACCATGTGTTAGGGAACAGTTGCAGTATTATAGATTGTTTCTGAGAGAACCTGAAGGTCAAAGGACTAGCAAAGTCATCTCACAGGGTAAAACCTTGAGAAATGGCTTAAAGTTAGGATTTGTAGATTCCTGAGTATTAGCTAATGGGTTTACCTGAGGGTGAAGGACTTGACATAAAATAAGGTGGAAGAACTGATAATAAAGTGAGTTGGGAAAATAAATCATGGATCCAACTTCCATTTTTCCTTCTGAGTGGGAGTTAGAATTTTTGTTTCCACCTCCTCCCCCGACCCACATCCTTTTCTTCTGTAAGGAGGTTTGGGAAAGGGACTATGTGGTTGAGTCCTGAGCCTGAAAACATTTGGTCCATGTGAATGCCACAACAGATCATATTCTTAACCAGACAGGATGACCTACTTTGTGGATAGCAATGAGCTATCCTCCTTTTCCAGACTGGTGCTTATTCAGGGTTTCATAGAGCAACCAGGGGAAAGGTATGGAGGACGGTACATGGAACACAGTAGTTTGGACTGGCCCACACATAGCCACTGTGGCTTCTTCTTGTACTTACTGCCTGGTAACTGATCCTGAGTTCCACAAATGGTGACACATCCCCAGGAATCTGTTTTGTCATGGAGATGACAGTGATCTGTTCTCTTTGTATATCCATTTTTTTCTTTGCCCTTGGAATTGTCTGGTCTACCTGTACTGCTTCTCTATTGTGTTCCTTATGAGCATAAATATGGACTGGAGAGCATTCATATACTTATAGTGGTATAAATTTGTATTGTTCCTTTAGTACTACCTATCACAACTGGAAATTCTTTTATGTTTTGTTTTTCTTTTGATGAAAAGTAGGTGGATTTATTTTCTTATGGAAAAAAGATACATCCCTGAGCTCAGATTTGTTTTGAGTGGAGGTGACCCATGAAAGATGGTAGGAAGTGTCTCTTGGATGGGTGGGATTTTAACCAGATCTCTCTTAGGAGTAGTGGTATTAAAAGTGCTCCTATGGGACTAGCGCTGTGGTGCAGTGGGTTAATGCCCTGGCCTGAAGCGCTGGCATCCCATATGGGTGCCGGTTGGAGACCCAGCTGTTCCACTTCCCATCCAGCTCTCTGCTATGGCCTGGGAAAGCAGTAGAAGATGGCCCAAGTCCTTGGGCCCCTGTATCTGGAGACCCAGAAGAAGCTCCTGGCTTCGGATTGACACAGCTCCAGCTGTTGCGGCCAATTGGAGAGTGAACCATTGGATGGAAGACCTCTCTCTCTCTCCCTCTCCTTCTCTCTGTGTAACTCTTACTTTCAAATAAATAAATAAATCTTAAAAAAAAAAAAAAGTGTTACTAAAGCTCAGTGCCAGCCATGCCCCCTCAACTAGGGCATTTTGGGGAGAGATACTTAAGTAGATTGCTGGGATCATCTTCCCTGGGGAAGTCATAGAGTTGCATAAGTTGGTCTATTTTGTAGAAAATGGAGACCCAAGGAGGAGTATGAGCCCTGAGACATCTGTAGAATCTCACTAGGCAAAGAATCCTGTGACTGATTCTGCCCAGAGGCACCAATTTCTCTGTATATCATGGCAGTGGAAGGCTTGTGTGAGATTCTTTTATCTTGACCCTACTTATAGGACTCTGACAGAAATTCAGATACCAAGGAATATTCAGTGATATTTCGCACAGATTTTTGATAATAAAGAAAAAAGGAGAGAGAATTTTAATGAATAGGGATCTGGGTAAATTGTGGTATGTCCGTATTAGAGAATACAGTGTAGCTGTTTGTACAGATGTAGATGATACATTATTGGTGAATAAAGTTGTAGAACAATGTATATATTTTAAATAAAATCTTTTGGGTAGGTGTTTGGTCCAGCATCCCATGTGGGAGTGTTTGGGTTCCAGCCCCTGATCTGCTTCTATTTTCACCTTCTTGTTAATGGAGACCTAGGGAGTTAACAGCGATGGCTCAAGTAATTGGGTTCCTTCCATTTATATGGGAGACCCAGATTGAATTCCAGGCTCCTGGCTTTAGCCTGGCCCAGCTCGGGCTATTGCAGGCATTTGGGAGTGTACTAGTTAGATGGAAAACTTTGCTCTATATGCTTCTCTTGCTCTCTGCCTTTTAAATAAATAATAAATAAATGATTATAAACAAAATCTTTGTATATGTGGGTATTTATTTGTATTTATAGAAAAGGTCTATAAGAGCTCACCAAATTCTAATAAAATTACTTCTGGAGAAAGGTTTTTGGAGGTTGGGGAATATATCACTTCGTCCTTTATATATTTTGTATTTTCCCCACAGGAAAGCTTGTGTCCTTTTTTGTAATTAGAGATTTAAATAAAATTTGACAAAGTCTTTAATGGCTTCATTTGAACTTGTTTTTTATTTTTTTTTAATTTTTATTTATTTATTTTATTTTTTGACAGGCAGAGTGGACAGTGAGAGAGAGAGACAGAGAGAAAGGTCTTCCTTTGCCGTTGGTTCACCCTCCAATGGCCGCTGCGGCCCGCGCGATGCAGCCGGCGCACCGAGCTGATCCGAAGCCAGGAGCCAGGTGCTTCTCCTGGTCTCCCATGGGGTGCAGGGCCCAAGCACTTGGGCCATCCTCCACTGCACTCCCGGGCCACAGCAGAGAGCTGGCCTGGAAGATTGGCAACTGGGACAGAATCCGGTGCCCCGACCGGGACTAGAACCCGGTGTGCCGGCGCCGCAAGGCGGAGGATTAGCCTAGTGAGCCGCGGCGCTGGCTGGCTTCATTTGAACTTGTATAAAAAAGGGTGTGTGCTTAGGATACAGGTGATTTTGAAATGTTTGTCAACTTTTCTTCTCTTTTTTGGAATTGCTAGCTGATTCTGTCAAGAGTGAGTCTCCTGATGCACGGTGAGCCAGTGCATCTGGCCCTTGGTTTCAGAATTTGGACTGAAAAAGGTAAAATTCCCGCTGAAGGACTTCCTAATTCTGTCCTTGCTTTTGCTTAGACCTGCTTATTCAACTTTTACTTGGATTTTTTGCAAGACTCCACTATCTGTTAATAAACTTTATTCATTTTTCTCATTCTGGGCACACAAGGTAACTGTTTTCCAGTTCCTTTGCAGCTGGATTGAAACATGGTTATATAAACCATTTCTGGATCTGTGATAAAATACACTGTGCCATCCTCCTGCTGTCTCTTCTCTTGCTTTGACAACTGTGGAGGCTGTGTGTTGAGAAGGAAAAGTAAGAAGCATGAATCAACCCATGGAGGAGAGCATCAGAAGTCTGTATGTATCAGAAGTCACAGGAATCAAACTTCTATTGAGTTAGGTCACTTAGAGCAACCTTTCTTTGAATTTAATATGGAGCTGCTGGGACACAGACCTGTGCCCCTTTGGAATGCCAGGTGTCACAGGCAGTGGCTTTATTGCTGTGCCACAGTGTGGGCCTTCTGGAGTTATTTTTTAAGATAATTTTGAACATTTACACTTAATCAGCATTTTGACATTTGAAATAGCTACATGTTTCTTCACCTATCTCCAGGGAGAGATAATCCAGCATCTTCCCACTGCAGTTTTTAGATATTTAAAGCTTTTATTTGGAAATAATTTCAAAGTTACAGAAAAGTAGCAAGAATAAGAATAGTACCAGAGGCCGGCGCTGTGGCTCACTAGGCTAATCCTCCGCCTAGCGGCGCCGGCACACCGGGTTCTAGTCCCGGTCGGGGCGCCGGATTCTGTCCCGGTTGCCCCTCTTCCAGGCTAGCCCTCTGCTGTGGCCAGGGAGTGCAGTGGAGGATGGCCCAGGTGCTTGGGCCCTGCACCCCATGGGAGACCAGGAAAAGCACCTGGCTCCTGGCTCCTGCCATCGGATCAGCGCAGTGCGCCGGCCGCGGCAGCCATTGGAGGGTGAACCAACGGCAAAGGAAGACCTTTCTCTCTGTCTCTCTCTCTCACTGTCCACTCTGCCTGTCAAAAAAAAAAAAAAAAAAAAAAAAAAAAGAATAGTACCAGAAAAAAAATCTGCATACCCTTTACCCAGATTACACTATTAGTGTTTTGCTTCATTTTTGTGCATTCTTCTTTCTCCTAACCTGGTACCCCTTCTGTATACACATACATACACATGCATACACACACACTTTTTCTGAAGATGTCCCTTCCCTGTATCTTATGCCCTTTACTTTTAGATAGTTCAGTGTCTATATCTAAATAGGGTTATTATCAGACATATCAACTTTAGTAAATTTGTTATTGCTATAATACTTTATTCCAATTTTTTCAAGTGATCTGATAACATTTTATAGCATATTATTCCCCTTTCCAATACATGATCCTGTCTAGGATTAAGTGTTACATATTTTTAGAAGATTTATTTATTTGAAAGGCAGAGTTACAGAGAGGCAGAGGCAGAGAGAGAGATTTTCCATCCACTGGCTCACTCCCCAGATGGCCGTGATGGCCGGAGCTGTGCTAATCCAAAGCCAGGAGCCAGGAGCTTCTTCCAGAGTCTCCCACATGGGTGCAGGGGCCCAAGCACTTGGGCCATCCTCTGCTGCTTTCCCAGGCCATAGCAGTGAGCTAGATTGGAAGTGGAGCAGCCGGGACTCACAATAGGCACCCATATGGGATACCAGCACTGCAGATAGTGACTTTACCCACTAGGCACAGCACCAGTCCCAAGTGTTACATTTAATTGTCCTAATATTGTACCCTCTTTTAATCTGGAACACCATGACATTTTTGAAGGGTATAGTTGCCTCCTTTTTTTCAAACTGGCCATTCTTCATATTGGTTTTGCCTAGTATTTCTTCATGTTCAAGGTTATATATTCTCAGCAAGGAGCTACATGGGTAGTGTATCCTCAGTGTAGCACATTGAGTGGCTCATGGTTTCCAGCTGCCCTCATTGCTGTTGTTAATTTTGTGTTACTTTTGATCACCCAGTCCAGTTGTTTCTGTTTTCTTCACTGTACACTACACTGTTTCTCCTCCATGCAACCCAAAAATCTATGGGGAGACTCTAGAAGACCATGCAAATACCCTGCCTGTTGAAATTTCCCCTTAAATTTAGCATCCATGATGAATGTTTCTTGATTGAATTGTTGGTTGAATTGCAAAATGCATATTTCCAACTACATATCTGGTCCCACACTTCCCATTTAGCATTCAGCCCAGCATTTCACTATAAGCAAGACTCTTTAGTCCTCATTATTTATGTTTTTATTATCAGTATGAACTCACCAATTTCTACTTTTTATGGTTTATCGTTAATGACATACCTTATTTGGTACTCACATTGTGTTAGATTTTGCCAGGAGGAAACCCTCAAAGATGATTCTCATGTCCTTGTGATAGGTTCCAACCTGTTTTTTGTTTTTAAGCACATCTGCGCTTTCTGGCGTAGCAGTGTTCCGGGCTCATCCTGTACTTTCATGTTCCAGCCCTGGAGTTTGTTTTGGATACCAAGGATTCCTGGTTTCTTTTCATGAGGAATAGTTTAGAGACCTACATTAGGGCTAGGTAGGGTCACTGCTGCTTGAATGTTTTTGCTTTTTGCCCTTTCCAGCAAAGTTAGGAAGCATGATGGTTTGTGTACACAGTGAATATCCAAATATGTATACATGTATCCATTTTAGCAATAATGCATTCACATCAACACTTCCATTTACAAATGTCTCATCATGGTCTTTCTTGCCTTTTCCTGATTCACAAGTGTATGTCGGCACTCTGGGTCTCCTACATGGCTGTCAGGGACCCAAGTACTTAAACTATTATTTGCTGCCTCCCAGTGTGCATGTTAACTGGAAACTAGAATTGGAAACCAAGCCGGGACTCAAACTTGGGTACTCTGATATAGAATGAAGGCATCTCAAAGAGTGTCTTTTTTTGCAGTGGGGGTGGGGCATGCAACTTTACTGAAGAAGAATAAAGTAATTACTAGCAAGCTATTAGTGAATTACTCATCCATCGACAACTTACATCATTTATTCAATGCTATATTAAACAGTGTATGGGAAGATGGATTAACTAATAGCTCCAAGCCTCCCTACCATTTAAATGACAATTACAAAATGTTTGAGACCCTATTTTGGAATACAAAGGGTGTTTGACTTCCAGTTTCCATTCTCTAGCACAAGAGCAGGTCATTCCTTTATCAACATGCATGAAATACATTACATTTTCTGTTCTGCTGATGCGATAAATTCAATACCAGTTCTCCAGCCACATCAGTTATGAGCATAAAGTATATCATGTAGCCTCAAATCTCTAACAGTGGAAGGTTTAAACAAGAATGGATGTTGCTAGAATACTGCTGCTTCATTTGATGTGACAATTGAGCATCCATCTTCCTCCCTCTCAGATGATTTCTTCAGTGTGTTAGAGCAGTGAGGAATGGTTTTAGTTTCATAAACAAGTTAGAATGAAGACATTGGCCATATAATGCACATGCTCCATTTTAAAATTTTTTTAAAAAATTTTTTGCCAGGCAGAGTTAGAGTAAGAGAGACAGAGAGAGAGTTATAGACAGTGAGAGAGAGACAGAGAGAAAGGTCTTCCTTCCATTGGCTCACGGCCGGTGCTGCACCAATCTGAAGCCAGGAGCTGGGTACTTCCTCCCGGTCTCCCATGTGGGTGCAGGGACTCAAGCACTTGGGCCATCCTCCTCTGCCCTCTTGGGCCACAGCAGAGAGCTGGACTGGAAGAGGAGCAACTGGGACTAGTACCCGGCACTCCAACTGGGACTAAAACCCAGGATGCTGGCCAGCGCCGCGGCTCACTAGGCTAATCCTCCACCTAGCGGCGCCGGCACACCGGCTTCTAGTCCCGGTTGGGGCGCCGGATTCTGTCCCGGTTGCCCCTCTTCCAGGCCAGCTCTCTGCTGTGGCCAGGGAGTGCAGTGGAGGATGGCCCAAGTGCTTGGGCCCTGCACCCCATGGGAGACCAGGAAAAGCACCTGGCTCCTGCCATCGGATCGGCGCGGTGCGCCGGCCGCAGCGCGCCGGCCGCGGTGGCCATTGGAGGGTGAACCAACGGCAAAAAGGAAGACCTTTCTCTCTGTCTCTCTCTCTCACTGTCCACTCTGCCTGTCAAAAAACAAACAAACAAACAACCCAGGATGCTGGCGCCGCAGGTGGAGGATTAGCCAAGTAAGCACAGTGCCTCCCCACATGCTCCATTTTTTTAAAAAAAATTCTGAATCTTTGGCAACTGTTTTCTTGTAACTGCTGTACAGTTTCTAAAAGTAGTCATTGTCCAAAAAGCACTTAAATCTTCTCAGATGAGCATGTGAATGGAGGGAGGTAGACAAAAAATAAAATTAAAAATGATGAGATCTGATAGGGGAGCAGCCGGATCAGTAAATAAAAAAAAGAACAGTTATTTAAAGTTTAATCCAGCTGTAATGCAGGTTATTATGATTTTAAGGTAGCATCTTAGCTCTGTTTTATAGATCCATTTAATCTCTGGCACTAGGGGATCATCTGGGTTTGGATCACATAGCAGTGAACAAATGGATAAAATAACTTTAGAAATAATTAAGGCAGGAGACCACTGTGCTCTTAAAATATTGAGACAAATTCTGCCATTACTGTTAATATTTGGATGATAAATTCTTGTGTAAATGCAACCTTAGGTGGTTTGAAGGGCTAATCTGTAGGGAAATGAATTTTCAAAAAGAATACACCACCTTGATAGGGGCTGTCATTAGGTCCCATAATTGTGGCTTGCCAGTGAAACATAGCATCCCCAACTGGACCTGCAGAACATCGAGCTGAAGGGTCATGGGCAAATCACTAAGTTCCTTATTAATCTGTTTCAGCACCATAGTCAGTGCTTGTATTCTGGCTCCTCTCTGTGTGTACTCTGAGGTCTGGCCAAAACTCTTGATTATCCAGGTGTTGGGGAAGGATTGTCTCTTGGTCTCACTCTGATTCTGCTGGACACAGGTGCAAAGGGGCCTCACCTCCTCCCTACGGGGCAGCTGGTGCCTCCCTGGCCGTACAGGGCTTATGTGCACGACACAGCCACAATTCCCCAAATAGTGTCTTAACCACTGCACCGAATATCTATCTTGAGATCTTGTTATTCTTTGTAACTCCATAACACAACTTCATTTTCTGTATATACTGCAGCTTCTCATATCCTGTGCTTGGGAAGTTAGGTAATTTCTGGTACTTTGCATTTGTGTCATGAATAATCTTCCCTTATGTATTTTGATATTGTTGCAGGTGTATCTTCAGGGTAGATGCCTAGAAGTGGGATTTCTAGTTCAAAGTGGAATTGTACAATTTTGCATTCCCACTACTAGTGAATCGGAGTCCTTGTTATTTGTAGCTTTATAGCCTGCGTATATTTTAAGGCTTTTGAATTTTTTGTTATTTTGGTAGGTGGAAGATAGAATATCAATATAGCTTTAATGTGCATTTAAATTGGAGTATGACTGAACATAAAAATTTTTCATATATTTAACAGCTGTATTTTTTGGTGAATTTTTTTACATATATCTTTTCTGATTTTTCTTAAGATTTTTGATCTTTCCCCCTAAGTTTTAAACTTTTTTCTTTTATATTTTAGAGGTATTAACCCTTTAGGTTTGCTAAATAATACAGATATTTTCTCTCAGGTTGTCTGTCATTTCTTTTTTGACTTTGTTCATGATGGAGGAATTCACATGTTTTCTTCTAGAACTTCTTAACTTTATTTATTTTTTGACAGGCAGAGTGGACAGTAAGAGAGAGAGACAGAGAGAAAGGTCTTCCTTTGCCGTTGGTTCACCGCTCAATGGCCGCTGTGGCCAGCGCGCTGTGGCCGGCGCACCGCGCTGATCCGAAGGCAGGAGCCAGGTGCTTCTCCTGGTCTCCCATGGGGTGCATGGCCCAAGCACTTGGGCCATCCTCCACTGCACTCCCTGGCCACAGCAGAGTGCTGGACAGGAAGAGGGGCAACCAGGACAGAATCCGGTGCCCCGACCTGGACTAGAACCCGGTGTGCTGGCGCCACAGATGGAGGATTAACCTGGTGAGCTGCGGCGCTGGCTGAACTTTTGTACTTTAAATCTGTGTTTGGATTTCTGGTTCATTCAGAGTTCATTTTTTTTTTTAAAGGATTTATTTATTTATTTGAAAGGCAGAGTTACAGAGAGGCACAGGCAGAGAAAGAGAGAGAGGTCTTCCATACACTGGTTCACTCCCCAGGTGGCCGCAACCACTGGAGCTGCCCTGATCCGAAAGCAGGAGCCAGGCGCTTCTTCCAGCTCTCCCACGTGGATGCAGGTGCCCAAACACTTGGGCCATCCTCCACTGCTTTCCCAGGTCACAGCAGAGAGCTGGATCAGAAGTGGAGCAGCCGGGAGTTGAACCAGCGCCCATGTGGGATGCCGGCACTGCAGGCGGCGGTTTAACCTCTATGCCACAGTGCCAGCCCCTCAGAGTTCATTCTTACATGTGACCTAAGGAGTGAATTGATTTCGTTTTCAAATGGTTATCCTGTCATCCCATCCCCATTTATTAAAAAGACTATTCTTTTCCCTAGTGATTCACTCCAGTAATCATATTCTTCATCATGTACTACATGGGTCATTCTGAATTTTTCTGCTCCATTCTATTGGTCATTCAGTCTAGTCTTTGGTGCCATTAGAATATTTAATTGCTAGGAATGCTGTTATGTCACAAATATGTGGTTTTATTTCTTCCTTTTCAGTTTTAATGGTGTGTTTCTTGGCTTAGATTGAGCAATGCCTCCAGGCAGAGTTCAATGACAGTGAATATAGTGGACATTCTTGTGTGCCTGGCCTATGTGATTTCCTTAGTAAGATGCTAGTTTTAGGACCAGGGTACATATATTTTATCATGTTAGGGAGTATATATCATTTCTATTTTCTTTTTTTTAAAGATTTATTTATTTGAAAGAATTACACAGAGGAGAGGCAGAGAGAGAAAGGGAGGAAGGGAGAGAGGGGTCTTCCATCTGCTGGTTCACTCCCCATATGGCTACAAAGATTGGCCAAAGCTGTGCCGATCCAAAGCCAGGAGCCAGGAGCCTCCTCCGGGTCTCCCACGTGGGTACAGGGGCCCAAGGACTTGGGCCATCTTCTACTTCTTTCCCAGGCCATAGCAGAGAGCTGGATCAGAAGTGGAACAGCTGGTCCCGAACAGGCGCACTCTTGATTAAATTTGGGCATCAAAGGTGGTGGCTTAACTGCTGTGCCAAATGTCCTCAAAGGTAACTTTTTGACTTTCTTTCTTTCTTTTTTTTTTTTTTTTTTTTTTTTTTTTTTTTTTTTTGACAGGCAGGAGTGGACAGTGAGAGAGAGAGACAGAGAGAAAGGTCTTCCTTTTTGCCGTTGGTTCACCCTCCAATGGCCGCCGCGGCTGGCGCGCTGCAACCAGCGCACCGCGCCGATCCGATGGCAGGAGCCAGGTACTTATCCTGGTCTCCCATGGGTGCAGGGCCCAAGCACCTGGGCCATCCTCCACTGCACTCCCTGGCCACAGCAGAGAGCTGGCCTGGAAGAGGGGCAACCGGGACAGAATCCGGCGCCCCAACCGGGACTAGAACCCGGTGTGCCGGCGCCGCAAGGCGGAGGATTAGCCTAGTGAGCTGCGGCGCCGGCCCACTTTTTGACTTTCATAATTGTTCTTTGGTTAAGTTAGATGTTAACATTTGGAGAATTTTTCCCAAAGGCGAGTGGGAATTCTTCATATATGTATTTTTTTTGCAACTGTTTTGTTGGTCTGAATTATTTCAAAATGAGAAGTTACAAATAAAAACAATGGAAAGTTTTTATCTTTATGAGATACATCATGGGTAAAGTGATAGTACTTTGGAATTTGCTTTAAAATAATGTAGTTAGGAGATATTAGCAGAGATATATGCTGTATAGGCTTGCCCATACATTGATAATTTTTTTAAAGATTTATTTATTTATTGAAAAGGCAGAGTTACAGAGAGGGAGAGGCAGAGGTAGAGAGCGAAAGAAGTCTTCCATCTACTGGTTCACTCCCCAAATGGCCACAGTGGCCGGAGCTGGGCAGATCTGAAGCTAGGGGCTTCTTATGGGTCTTCCACACAGGTGCTTCCCAAGCACTTGGGCCATTGTCCACTGCTTTCCCAGGCACATCAGCAGGTAGCTGGATCAGAAGTGGAATTGGACTAAAACCCATGTGAGATGTCAGTGCTGCAGGCAGCACTTCATCTGCCTTGCCACAGCACTGGCCCCAACATTGATAATTCTTAATGCTGATTGATGAGCATGTCGGGTTTGATTATATGAGGGTACTTCTGAGGTTTGCAGAAAAGTGGAGTTGAAAGATAAATTTGTGAGACCGGTGCTGTGGCTCAGTGGTTAAAGTCCTGGCCTGCAGTGCCAGCATCCTATATGGGTGCTGGTTCTTGTCCCAGCTGCTCCACTTCTGATCCAGATCCCTGCTAATGCTGCCTGGGAAAGCAGTGGAGGATGGCCCAAGTCCTCGGGCCCCTGCACCCGCTTGGGAGACCAGGAAGAAGCTCCTGGCTCCTGGCTTCAGATTGGCCCAGCCCCGGCTGTCGTGGCCATTTGGGGAGTGAACCAGCAGATGGAAACTTATCTGTGTCTTTCTCTCTCTGTAACTCTGTCTTTCAAATAAATAAAATCAATCTTTAAAAAAATACATTTTTTGTCACTTTTTTTTTTGCATCAGAGTAAGAATATATTAATTTCATTTTCCATGAACTTTTTGGAGGGCCCTTATAGAATATAAATCTGAACCCAGGGCACAGTTATTTTCTGACTTTCATAAGCATCTGTTACAGAGAGGTGGACCAGAATGGTCTTCAGGAGTTACCTTTGGTTCAAAGTCAGTGTTTGGTTAACTCCTGTAAATCTGGGATCCTCTTCCCTAGAACTAGCCATGCTTGTAAACAACTGTAGATCTCTTTTAGGAAGCCTATGAAGAAATATTTACATATACATAGGAGTGTTTGGGTAGTAGAAATTTTTCTCAAGGGAACATGACTTTCCCCTCATCGAAGAGGCTTTGGGTTGTGAAGTGGCTCAAGTTTGGAGATTTTTAGAGGAATCACAGACTTTATTTTTATGATTTGAGTCATACTCCTGTTTGTCGGATCTAGGGAATTTTTAATAATAGTATTCAAGTAAGACAGTAGCAGATTACCTGTCTATTTCAGTTCTAGAAGTAAGACATTTGCAGATTCCCTGTCTATTTCAGTTCTAGAGGCCGGCTGTGATCAAAGATATCTGTAGCTCAGACCCTTTTGATTACTATTTTGACTGCCATTATAGTATCCAGTCCACCTTGCCTTTGGTTATTAAGTGATGCTACCTGATCCTTGCCACCATGGGACCCCATCATTCCCCACTACTTCCTGTGGCAGGCCTTTCCACTTTAATTCCTGGACTATACAGAATAGCCACCCTTTAAGAGGGCTCTTAAAGGAGACCAAGGCTCCTCTATAGATGTAGTTCTTACAGCTGGGTAAATAGGATGTTTTCTGGATCATCCCAGGGACATGGTTAAGTGGAAGTAACCAGGTCTTACATATTAAATCCATTCCAGTATTGTGATCCCTCATAACCTTTTTTTTTTTTTTTTAAGATTTATTTATTTATTTGAGAGGCAGTGTTACAGATAGAGGGAGAGACAGAGAGAGAGGTCTTCCATCGGCTGGTTCATTCCTCAAATGGCCACAATGGCAGGAGCTGAGCTGATCTGAAGCTAGGAGTCAGGAGCTTCCTCTGGGGCCCCCACGTGGGTGCAGGGGCCCAAGTACTTGGGCCATCTTACAGTGCTTTCCCAGGCCATCAACAGGGAGCTGGATCAAAGTGGAGCCACCAGGACAGGAACTGGCACTCATATGGGATGCTGGCACCACAGATGGAGGCTTAACCTACTATGAAGCAGCATTGCCCCCCTTCCAAAGCTTTAAAATTTTTACTTATATAAGGGGCTGGCTTTGTAGTACATCATGTTAAGCTGTCTTTACAATGCCAGCATACTGTACTAGAGCACCAGTTCCATTCCCAGCTACTCCACTTCTAACTCAGCTCCCTGCTAATGCACTTGGGAAAGCAGCAGAAGGTGGAGTTTCAGACTCCTGACTTTGGCTTGGCCTAGTCCCAGCTTTTGCAGCCTTTTGGGAAGTGAACCAGTGGATAGAAGACCTGTTTCTGTGTCTCTCCTCCTCTCTGATTTTTTTATTTAAAAATCTTTAAAAAAAATTATATTAAAGACCGAGGTGGTAGGGGGATGGGAGGAGGGAAGGAGGAAACATTAAGAGGTGCGGTGGTACAGGAGAGATCATCCACTGGTTCACTCACAGGTGCCTCTAACAGCCAGAACTGGACTAGGCCAAAGCCAGGAGACAGGAACTCAATCCATGTCCATTTGAGTGGTAAGGAACCCAAGTACTTGAGTCATCACCTGCTGCCTGCCAGTTTGTATTTTAGCAGGAATTGGAAATCAAAAGCTTGAGCTGGGACTTGAGCCTGGGTACTCTGTTGTGGGATGTTGGCATCCCAAGCAGTATCTTAAATGCTGTGCCAAACAGCTGCCCTTCACTAAGCTTGTAGATATCTTCTTCCTCAGTATGCCAAAGAAGTTCTACATTTCAAGTTCCTTTTTTGTCTGTCAGCTTTGGATTCAACTTTCAGTTAACCAACCAAGCAAACTGTTAGAGCCATTGCTAATAGCTTGAGGCAGCCTATTAGTGAGACCATTTCAGTAAGTTGAACTTGATGTAGTATTATCTTACACCTTAATCCAACACTCTTAGGATCCATTCCCATAAGTGTTCCCTTAGTTTTAGAGATAAATTGGCAAAATCCTATAGTTTTTTTTTTTTGGTGTGTCATGTACTTTTATTTTTAAAAGATTTATTTCTGTATTTGAAAGATAGAGTGAGGGGAATATGGAGAGAAGAGAGAAAGATCGATCTGGTTCACTCCCCAAATACCCTCAACAGCCTGCACTGGGCCAGGCTGAAGCAAGGAGCCAGGAAATCTCTCCAGGTCTCCCCTGTGGTTGGCAGGGACTCTAGTGCTTGGGCTGTCATCTGCTGCTTCCCAGGCACATTAGTGGGAAGCTGGATTGGAAGTGAAGTAGCCAAGGACTTAAACTGGCACTCTGATGCTAGAGTTGCAAGCAGCAACTTACCCACTGTGCCACAAAACTGGCCCTGATTCATAATTTTGTCTGTGTGACTTATTGTACTTGAATGTGTTTATAGATCTAGAAACACTGAGAGGTGGTGAGGGAGGGTCCTGAGGAGGTTAGTCCTCTGCAGGTTAGTTACCACAGCAGAGGCCTGTACAGGTTTTTGAGCATAGGAAGACTAAGCTCTTCAGAGTGCTTGTATTGGTAAAGGCAACTCAAAACAGTCAGGATAGCAAGTTCCAGGAGCATATGCCCAAATGTTTGCATTCCAAATTTAGTGTCTCACTTCTTACCTACTAATTACTTAACTTTATAAAAGAATTAAATGTGTAGGTTAGATATTCAGTATGTATTGTAATTCAGTTCTTGTTAGTCCCAACTATGTGGTCTGAGTCAGTGGCATGAGTAGCAACTGGGGCTTGTTAGCGTTGTAAAAGTTTATGCTGCATCACAGACTTACTGAGTCACAATATACATTTTCTGTGTATGATTTCAAGATATCTGTATAGCTTATATGTATTTAAACTGAGGTGAACTGATTTCTGTTAATTACTTTTAAGGTTCTTAGAAGTCCAGTTATTTGATAAATAGTTGATATTCTTTTGAGTATTTTATGATTTGATTTATCATTTAATTCTCTAAGTACAGCATCTAACATTTTTGCAGATCAAGTTTTAGATGCTAATCCATATCCAGCCCTCAGTTCTCCATGAGATCTTACTCAGATGTAGTGCTCCCTCTGGTGGACGATGGTGAAAAGAACATAGTTTTTAGAAAAATTGCTGGGTTTTTCATATAATAAACACTTCATAACCAGGGGCTGGTGCTGTGACACAGTGGGTTAAAGCCTCAGTCTGCAGCACTGACATCCCATGTGGGTGCTGGTTCGAGTCCTGGCTGCTTCATTTTTTTTTTTAAAGATTTTATTTATTTATTTGAAAGAGTTACACAGAGAGACAAGTAGAGGCAGAGAGAGAGAGAAAGGTCTTCCATCTGCTGGTTTGCTCCCCAATTGGCTGCAATGGCCAGAGCTGCGCCGATCTGAAGCCAGGAGCCAAGAGCTTCTTCCGGGTCTCCAATGCGGGTGCAGGAGCTCAAGAACTTGGGCCATCTTCTGCTTTCCCAGGCCATAGCAGAGAGCTGGATCAGAAGTGGAGCAGCTGAGACTCGAACTGGCGCCAGCCCATATGGGATGCCAGTGCTACAGGTGGTGGCTTTACCTGCTACACCACAGTGCTGGCCTCTGCTCCACTTCTGATCCAGCTCCCTGCTAATGCACCTGGGAAAGCAGCAGAGGATGGCCCAAGTCCTTGGGCCCCTGCACCCGTGTTGGGGACCCAGAAGAAGTTTCTGGCTCTTGGCTTAAGAACAGTTCAGCTTCAGCTGTTGTGTGACCATTTTGGGAGTCAACCAGTGGATAGAAGACTGCTCTCTCTCTCATTCGCACTCTCTCTCTCTTTCCCTGTTTCTACCTCTCTCCCTGTTTCTACCTCTCTCTGTAACTGTCTTTCAGATAAATAAATAAATCTTAAAGCAAAACAAGACTTCATATTCCTCAGTGGTTCTCTTTGTGAACTTCCTTTCCAAACTCTTCTCAGTCTCTGACACTGTAACTCTCATTTTGGATTCAACTGACAAGGGGGGGGGTCTCTTATGAGTCAAGTTTTGTCACAAGTATCCACATAAGAGTCACCAAAATGAAAGAGCACAGGTCAAATTTATATTGCAGTGGTACTCTATTAATAATGAATGCGGTGTTAGGAATAAGAGTTAAATCCCATGTTTGAAGCTGCTAGTCACATTTGAATTTGATATTATCTGGGCAAGAATTATGCTGTTGTTCTTACAATAAGATTTATTACTCTGAAAGATATTATGCAAATTATTTTCCTCCTAGTTTTTGTTACAATAATTATTTGTCAGGATGAAAAAAATAAAAATGACTGTGTGGAATGACTTTCTCTTTTATATCTCATCCTAATCTTGGAATTTGAATGTTTACTTTGCCAGCAACATAGTTATAGTTCTGCTCAGTTCCTGAAAAGGCATGTGACAGGTGTAAAAAATACCTTATGTGATCACACAAATAGGATTAATCTTTTGGTAATAATAATAGAATTTTTAAAAAGGTATGAACTTCCAACATGGGAAGCAGTCCATATAGCAGACTCATAGAAAGGCAATCAATTAAAGTAGCACTCTGGCCTCAGAATCAGCCCTTAAGGTATTCTGCTCTGGCTGAAAAGCCCAGAAGAGCATTTTAGGTATGCAAAGCCAAGACCCTGTAGCAAAAAGTGTCCTACATGAAAGACCTCTGTTGGTGAAACCCCAGTGGAAACAAATGGTCATCAAAGAAGGATGTACTTTTCTCTGAAGGGAGGAGAGAACTTCCACTTTGCTTATGGCCTTGTCTAAATACTGACAGAGTTTGTGGATTCAAAAGGCTTCCAAAGTCTAGGCTTCTCATGTCAACAGCCTTGGGTGATCACTGATGTCATACATAAGAGTGTTAATTGTTAAATTAAGAACAGGCATCATTGTGCACTAACATCTCATGCAAGATCTCTGTCCTCAAAGAGTTTTATATGAGAGTTAATAGTAAAACTTGTTCTCAAAGATGTACTTTGTATTAGTGTATTAGTGTATTAAATGAAAGATATGCTTATGTCACATAAATTTTAGATAAGCTTAAGTGCCCAGCTCCATTGCCTGTTTATTTAGGTGCTTCTTCGATTAATGGTAAAACTTGTTCTCAAGGGAAAAAAGGTATATTATTGGGGCTGGTGATTTTGCCTGTAGTGTCAGCATCCCACATGGGCACCGGTCTGTGTCTCAGCTGCTCCACTTCTGATCCAGGTCTCTGCTATCTCCTGGGAAAGCAGTACAAGATGGCCCAAGTCCTTGAGCCCCTGCACTTGCATGGGAGACCCAGAAGAGGCTACTGGCTTTGGATCGGCGCAGCTCTGGCTGTTGCAGCCAACTGGGGAGTGAACCAGCGGATGGAAGACCTCTCTCTTTCTCTGCCTCTCCTTCTCTCTCTGTGTGAATCTTTCAAATAAATAAGGAAATCTTTTTTAAAAAAGTATTTTATCGAAAAAGTTCAAAGAAAAATAAAGGAACCAGGAGGAAAGGTAGGAATGAGTGAGGAAGGGAGGATGGGAAGGGAAGTGTCATTATGTACTTAAAATTGTATGTATAATTGAAATTTGTTACATTTATATAAATAAAAAATTTAAATAAAATAAGCTGCCTTATGGGCAGACATTGTGTTGCAGAGGGTTAAGTGGCTGCTTGTGATGTCTGCATCCCATATTAGAGTGGGGGGGCAGGGGCAATTGGGGGGCACCTGGCTCCTGGCTTCGTATTGGTGCAGCGTGCCGGCCATGGTGGCCATTTTGGGGGTGAACCAACGGAAGGAAGACCTTTGTCTCTCTCACACTAACTCTGCCTGTCAAAAAAAAAATACATACTTTTTTCTTAGATTTTTCATTAATTAAATGTTTTAAATATTTTTTAAATATTAAAATTTTAAATTTTAACTGAAACATATTTGAAAAGCAGAGAGAGGGACAGACAAATGGAGATTTTCTATCCACTGGTTTACTCCCCAGATGTCAGCAAAAGTGAGTACAAGGCCAAGTCAAACCCAGGAGCCTGGAATTCAATCCAGGTTTCCCACATGTGTGGCAGGGGCCCAACTACTTGAGCAATTACCTGCCACCACTCAGTGTGTACATTAGCAGGAAGCTGGAATCTAAAGCACAGCCATGACTCTGAACTCAAGCACTCCCAATGGGATGTGGACGTTCCAAATGGCATCTTAACCACTATGACAAACATCAACCCCAATCTTTTTAATTTTTAACTGACAACATAGAAACTGTACAGATTGATGGAGTATCATGTGAAGTTTCAAAACTTCTACACATTGTATAATGTCCTGTCATGGTAAACACATCTATTTCCTCAAACATTTATTGGTTCTATATGGTGAAAAACATTCAAAATCCATTCATCTAGTTGTTGGGTTTGTATTTTAGAAAAAAACATATAGCATATTATTATCTAGAGTCACCTACTGTACAACTGAAGACCAAAATTTCTTACTCTTAACTGTAACTTAGTACCCATTACATAGTCTACCCCACATCATCTCCTGTATTCTCTTTAGCATCTAGTAACTGAGATCATACTCTCAACTGTCATGAGATCAACCCTTTTAGATTCCACAAGAGTGAGATCATGTGGTATTTATCTTTTTTTTTTTTTTTTTAAGATTTTTTAAGAGTTACAGATAGAGAGGGAGAAACAGAAAGATGGAGCTCTTTCATCCACTGATTCACTCCCCAAATGGCTCAAACAGCCAGGTCTGGGCCAGGCTGGAGCCATGTGCCAGGAACTGCATCCAGGTCTCCTACCTAGGTAGCAGGGGGCCAAGTACTTCGGCCATCTTCTACTGCTTTTTCCAGGCCATTAGCACGGAGCTGGATCAGAAGTGGAGTAGCAAGGACTTGAACCAGTGTAAATATGGGATGCCAGCAATACAGGCAGCAGCTTAACCCGCTATGGCATGACACTTGTATTTCTGTGCTTGGTTTATTTCACTTGACATAAGGACCTCTGGTTCTAACCATGTTGTTGCAAATAACAAGATTCAAGCCTTTTTATGGCTAAATAATATTCTATTGTGTGTGTATGTATGTGTGTGTATACACATTTTCCTTATGCATTCATCAGCTAATAGACATTTGGTTTTTTTTTCCATTTCGTGACTATACATAGGCATACAGATGTCTTCCCTATTTCTCTTGGGTATATACTCAGTGGTGGGAATGCTGGATCATACTGTAGTTCAATATTTAGTTTAATATTTGAATGTGCTTAATGATAGTTATATATGTAAAAACAGAAAAAATAGTAAAATTAATGCTACTTTATGTCACTTCAAGTGGGTGAATGCTATGGAGAATTATTACATTTCAGTAAAGCTGTTACAAAAAAAAGGAGGAAGAAGAGGCAGTAAATATAGAAATGATTTCAGTATTTGTATAAAGTTTTATTTAACGGATATCAGAAATCACTCAACCTCTTCATTTCAAACCCCCTCAGACCCAGTGAGGTGAAATCACTTACCCCACTCATCTAGACACTAAAAATTAGACCAAAAAGGGGGGAGGAGCAGAACCATTAATTTAAAGGCCTTCTACTGTCTTCCAATCCTAAAAGTGATTTCTCTTAAGCATGGCCCTCAACAGTGTCATCTTTTGCTGCCTAACTTAAAACCTGGAGATCTTACCCACTTGAATGACTTCAAGCAGCAGAATTATCAACCACTACCCCAGCAATTCTAGCTCAAATTTCCCTGCCCTTAAACTGGCCAACAAATTGGGTCAGTTCTTGTCTCTAAAGGACTTGTTTGTTTCCAGCCCTTCTGTTAGCTTATACCCAGAGTAAAGCAAATTTTTTCTTTGCTTGAATTCTCATCTCCAGTCTTTTGATCTCTCTCTTCTCACAAAATTCACCAAAATCAATACTTCTGCACTATTCTTCTGTAAGTTTGTACATTTCATACTGCTAATCAAAAATATTTGTGAACTCCTTAATACCAACAAAATAAAGTTTAAAGTCTTTAGCTTTTTCTATTCCAGAATCCATCCCAACCTATAATCTATACCCTTCTATACAAACAACACTTCTCTATGGTCAAAGTTGTCTACTATACAACCTATATACATTTCCAATTAGTTATTCCCCATAGTTACTCTCTGCATCACTTATTTGACTTATTAACATGTTTGTGTTTGTTTATTTCCTTTTCCAGAAGTTCTCAATTCTCCTATGTGTCAACATACCCTGTGAAGCTTTAAAAATACAGGGCTCTTTTTTTAAGATTTATTTATTTATTTATTTGAAAGGCGGAGAGGGAGAGGGAGAGGGAAAGGGATGAGGGAGAGGGATGAGGGAGAGGGAGAGGGAGAGGTCTTCCATCTGCTGGTTCACTCCCCAAATGGCTGCAAGGGCTGGAGCTGGAGCAATCCAAAGCCAGGAGCCAGGAGTTTCTTCCAGTCTCTCACAAAGGTGCAAGGTCTTCGGCCATTTTCTGCTGCTTTCCCAGGGCCATAGCAAGGAGCGGGATCAGAAGTGGAGCAGCTGGGACTCGAACTGATGCTCACATGAGATGTTGGCACTGCAGGCAGTGGCTTTATCTGCTACACCATAGAGTCTTTCCCAAGATATAGGACTCTTAAGGATGGTACCAGACATACTATTTTAAAATTGCACAAGTAAATCTGTTCAAGGAGTGAAAACTAACAATTCACAGACTTTAAGAAAGTTTTTTATCAACATGCTTCAATTTTCACTACCTGAGCACACAAAATTATAAAATCCAAAAATCAAAAATCAAACTGCCCAAAGAAATTGTTACATAAATACTCAACCATTCTTTTTCTTAATCACTTCTACAACATAAATCCTCTAATTAGCATCTGATTCGTAACAAGAGGTAAATACAGGCCGGCGCCGCGGCTCACTAGGCTAATCCTCCGCCTTGCGGCGCCGGCACACCGGGTTCTAGTCCCGGTCGGGGCGCCGGATTCTGTCCCGGTTGCCCCTCTTCCAGGCCAGCCCTCTGCTGTGGCCCGGGAGTGCAGTGGAGGATGGCCCAAGTGCTTGGGCCCTGCACCCCATGGGAGACCAGGAAAAGCACCTGGCTCCTGGCTCCTGCCCTTGGATCAACGCGGTGCGCCGGCCGCAGTGCGCCAGTCGCAGCGGCCATTGGAGGGTGAACCAACGGCAAAGGAAGACCTTTCTCTCTGTCTCTCTGTCTCTCTCTCTCACTGTCCACTCTGCCTGTCAAAAAAAAAAAAAAAAAAAAAAAAGTAAATACAGTCCTTGAAAAATGTTAACAAGAGTTAAATATCTAAGTACTCAATAAATTCGTTTGTAAGAAACATCACAACCAAATTAAAAATTCAATCTAATTCATGCTTTTCCTACACATGGCAATTGATTAAATATGAACAGAATAGGTTAACAGAAACGTCCAGTTTAAAATTCAACATGCAGAATTATTTATAGCTATCATAAGTAATTTGACTAAATCCAGTTGTGGCAATTTCACATTAACACCTGGATATAAACATGCAAGAAAGGAGTCAACAAGATGAAAAATGAAGATAGTACTTGTCAATCCAAACTGTATATTATAATAACCTGCGAAGTCTCTTTAATTTTCCAATGAAGTCACACTCTAAACAAATTAAATCAGAATCTCTGGGCATAAGACTCATGCATTGGTGTTTTTTAAAGCTCCCCAAGTACTTCTACCATGTACTCAACATTAAGAACTAATGAATTAGGGCCACCGCCTGCAGTACTGGTATCCTATATGAATGCCGGTTCCAGGCTCGGCTGCTCTACTTCCTATCCAGCTCTCTGCTGTACCTGGGAAAACAGTAAAAGACAGCCCAAGTCCTTGGGCCCCTGCACCCACGTGGAAGACCTGGAAGAAGCTCCTGGCTCCTGCCTTCGGATCGGCACAGCTCCAGCCATTGCAGCCAATTGGGGAGTGCACCAGCAGATGGAAGACATCTCTCTCTCTCTCTCTCTCTCTCTCTCTGCCTCTCATCTCTCTCTGTAACTGTGACTTTCAAGTAAAATAAATAAATCTTTAAAAAAAAAAAAAAAAGATTTACTCTCTGCGAGAGGATGGCCAAGTGTTTGGACCCCTGCACCCACGAGGGAGACTCAGAAGAAACTCCTGGCTCCTAGCTTCAGATCGGCCCAGCTCCAGCCATTGCAGCCTAAAGGAAGTGAACCAGCAGATGGAAGACCTCTCTCTCTATCTCCCCCTCTCTGTATCTCTGCTTCTCAAGTAAATGAATAAATCTTATTTAAAAAAAAAATTTACTGGCCGGCGCCATGGCTCACTAGGTTAATCCTCCATGTAGGTGCAGGGGCCCAAGCACCTGGGCCATTCTCCACTGCCTTCCTGGGCCACAGCAGAGAGCTGGACCAGAAGAGGAGCAACTGGGAATAGAACCCGGCACCCATATGGGATGCTGGCACAGGAGGCGGAGGATTAACCAAGTGAGCCATGGCGCTGGCCCTGGAAAAAAGTATGTATTAATTAAAAAGGTTTTACATTGAATTATTTATCTTTTAATTGCTCTCTCCAATTTAATCAATCACCATAATAAATTTTAGAAAATTCTTATGTCCTTAATGTTATCTGCTGTTGTAATAAACAGAGAACATGAGGATTAAACCCTTGAATTTAGGCTCTCTATCACCTTGTGAGTTCCCCGAGCCACCTAGAAGTCACTTACAGTTTGACCCCTTGCATTGCTGACCCACTAGGTGGCAGTGTGGGAACACAAGGCAGGGCAAGTGGCGCGAGGAACCCACTTAATGTTTTTGGAAACAGGCTGTCCACAATTAGTAGTGGTAGGTATAGTTGTCATCCTGGCATCCTCAGAGAACCCTAGGTTGAAAGTCTCCTACTTGAAATTTTTTAAATGCAGAATATTGTCTTTACCATTTGACCACATGACCAGTCATCTGAACTTTAGTATTCCTGTCTGGTTTCTAGTGTTTGTTATTTACAGTGACCCATTCATCATTTTCATTACTTTTGCTGTATCTGGGAATCATCTGCTCAGTTTCAAAAAAAAAAAGTTTTTAACTGATTGATTTATTTGAGAGGCAGAGTTACAGAGAGGGAGAGACAGAGGGAAAGACTTCCATGTGCTGGTTCATTCCCCAATTGCTTGCAATAGCTGGACTGGGCTGATCTGAAGGCAGGAGCCATGATCTTTTCCAGAATCTCTCACATGGATGCAGGAGCCCAAGCACTTGGGGCATCTTCCACTGCTTTCCCAGGCCGTTAGCAGGGAACTGGATTGGAAATGGAACAGACAGGACTCGAACTGGTGCCTATATGGGGTGCTGGTGCTTCAGGGGAAGCTTTATACACTATGCCATAGCGGCCCCCACCCATTTTTTTCATCCTCTTTGCCCCAATATCTTATTAGATCTTTTTCTGTCCTTCCCATTGCTTTTTTATTTTTCTTCCCAGCCATGAGCAATGGTCATTCTCAATATGAATTTAGTGATTTTCTGCTTCTGCATATTAGAATCATCTGGACAGCTACTAAAACTCCTGATATCTGGGCTACATTTAAGACCAATTAAAAGTGGGACCCAGGCATCATTAGTTTTTTTTTCTAAACCAGTATGAAAACTTTGTTCATTTATTTTTCCACCCTACTCTCCCTCCTGTGCATGCTCCCACTTTCCTTCCTTTTAATTTTTACAATGACCTACTTACAGTTTATTTTATAATCATTAGCTTAACCTTCCAACAAGAAAAGAATTGAGCAAATAATAAGAAAAATACACTGTTCCTCTACAATAGAGACATGGGCCGGTGCCATGGAGCAGTGGGTTAACACCCTGGGCTGAAGTGCTAGCATCCCATATGGACGCCAATTCTAGTCCTGGCTGCTCCTCTTCTGATCCAGCTCTTTGCTATGGCCTGGGAAAGTAGTACAAGATGGTCCAAGTTTTGGGCCCCTGCACCCACGTGGGAGGCCCAGAAGAAACTCCTGGCTCCTGGCTTCGGATCGGCAAAGCTCTGGCCTTTGCGGCCATCTGGGGGGTGAACCAGCTGATGGAAGACCTTTCTGTCTGTACCTCTCTCTGTAACTCTGTCTTTCAAATAAATAAAAATTAAAAAAAATAGAGACAAAGCTGTAAGCAATAATGAAATCTCAAAATCTCAATTTTGGGGCCGATGCTGTGGCATAGTGGGTAAAGCTGCTGCTTGCAGTGCTGGCATCCCATGCAGGTGCTGATTGGAATCCTGGCCACTCCACTTCCAATTCCACTCTCTGCTATGGCCTGGGAAAGCAGTAAAGATGGCCCAAGTCCTTGGGCTCTTGCACTCACTTGGGAGACCCGGAAAAAGCTTCTGGCCCCTGGCTTTAGATTGGCCATTGTGGTCATTTGGGGAACGAACCAGGAGATGGAAGACCTTTCTCACTCTGCCTCTGCCTCTCTGTAACTCTACCTCTCAAATAAATGAATGTTTAAAAAAATGTCGATTTTGCTCATATATATTACTTTTTTATACACTATTGGTTTTTACAGATCGGGGAAAAATAGGCTATTTGTGTTTTTTGGGACTGGCTTATTTCACTTAGTAAAATGGTTTCCAATTGCTTTTATTTTGTTGCAAAAGACAGGATTTCATTCTTTTTTATGGCAGAATAGTAGTCTATAGTGTATATATACTACATTTTCTTTAGTCATCAGTTGATGGATTTCTGGATTGATTATGAATTGAGCTGCAATAAATGTGGGAGTACAGATAACTCTATTTGTGCTGATTTAATTTTGTTTGGGCAGTCCCAGGTGAGATGACTGGGTCATTTGGTTAGATCAATTTTCAGACTTTTGAGTAAACTCAATACTATCTTCCACAATGGTTGGACTACTTTACGTTCCCACCAACAGTGTATTAGGGTACCTATTCCCCCACATCCTCACCAGCATTTATTGTTATTTAATTTCTGTATGAAAGCCATTCTAACTGTGGTGAAGTTAAAACCTCATTGTGATTTTTTTACTTGCATTTCCTGATGGCTGGTGATCCTGAGCATTTTTCATGTGTCTTGGCCATTTGAGTTTCCTGTTTTGAGAGATGCCTGATCAAGTCCGTTGCCCATTTCTTAACTGGATTGTTTGTTTTGTTGTTCAGTTTTATGAGCTCTTTATAGAATCTGAATATTAATCCTTTATCATTTGCATAGTTTGCAAATGTTTTCTCCCATTCTGTCAGTTGTATCTTCACTTTGTTGAGTGTTTCCTTTGCAGTGCAGAAATTTCTCAGCTTGATGTCATCCTGTTTGTCTGTTTTTACTTTTTTTTTTTTTTTTTTTTTGACAGGCAGCGCACCGTGCTGATCCGATGGCAGGAGCCAGGAGCCAGGTGCTTTTCCTGGTCTCCCATGGGGTGCAGGGCCCAAGCACCTGGGCCATCCTCCACTGCACTCCCTGGCCACAGCAGAGGGCTGGCCTGGAAGAGGGGCAACCGGGACAGAATCCGGCGCCCGACCGGGACTAGAACCCGGTGTGCCGGCGCCGCTAGGCGGAGGATTAGCCTAGTGAGCCGTGGCGCCGGCCTGTTTTTACTTTTATTGCCTGTCTTCTGGCATCTTTCCTAAGCATTCTTTGCCTATGCCAGTGTCTTGCAGGGTTTCCCCAGTGTTTTCCTCTAGTGATTTGAAGATATCAAATCATAGATTTAGATCCTGGATCCATTTGGAGTTGATTTTTGTATAAGGTGTAAGGTAGGGGTCTTGTTTTGTACTTCTGTAGGCGTGGATCCAATTTTCCTAGTACTATTAGTTGAAGAGACTGTCCTGTTTCTTGAGATTGATTTTAGCTTCTTTGTCAAAGATTAGTTGGTTGTAGATGCATGGATTGATTTCTGGGGTTTCTATTCTGTTCCATTGATCTACATATCTATTTTTCTGCCAGTACCAGGATGTTTTGATTATAACTGCCCTGTAGTATGTCTTCTTTTTTTTTTTTTTTTTTTTTTTTTTTTACAGGCAGAGTGGACAGTGAGAGAGAGAGACAGAGAGAAAGGTCTTCCTTTTGCCGTTGGTTCACCCTCCAATGGCCGCCGCTGCAGCCGGCGCACCGCGCTGATCCGATGGCAGGAGCCAGGATCCAGGTGCTTTTTCCTGGTCTCCCATGGGGTGCAGGGCCCAAGCACCTGGGCCATCCTCCACTGCACTCCCTGGCCATAGCAGAGAGCTGGCCTGGAAGAGGGGCAACCGGGACAGAATCCGGCGCCCCAACCGGGACTAGAACCCGGTGTGCCGGCGCCGCAAGGTGGAGGATTAGCCTATTGAGCCACGGCGCCGGCTTTTTTTTTTTTTTTTTTTTTTACAGGCAGAGTGAACAGTGAGAGAGAGAGAGACAGAGAGAAAGGTCTTCCTTTTTCTGTTGGTTCACTCCCCAATGGCCGCTGCAGCCGGTGCACCACGCTGATCTGAAGCCAGGAGTCAGGTGTTTCTCCTGGTCTCCCTTGCAGGTGCAGGGCCCAAGCACTTGAACCATCCTCCACTGCACTCCCGGGCCTTAGCAGAGAGCTGGAATGGAAGAGGAGCAACCAGGACAGAATCCGGCGCTCCAACTGGGACTAGAACCCAGGGTGCTGGCGCTGCAGGCGGAGTATTAGCCTATTGAGCCACGGCGCCGGCCATGTAGTATGTCTTGAAATCTGGTATTGTGATACTTTTGGCTTTGTTTTTTGTTGTTTAAGATTGCTTTAGCTATTTGGGGTCTCTTGTATTCCCATATTAATTTTAGCAACTGTTTTTCTAGATATGAGAAGATTGTTGTTGGTATTTTATTGGGATCATATTGAGTGTGTAAATTGTTTTGTATAGTTTGGATTTTTTTTTTGGATATTCTTCCAATCGACGAACATGGAAGATTTTTTCATTTTTTGGTGTCTTCTATTTTTTTTTTTTTTGACAGGCAGAGTGGACAGTGAGAGAGTGAGAGAGAGAGACAGAGAGAAAGGTCTTCTTCCTTTGCCTTTGGTTCACCCCCCAATGGCTGCTGCAGCCGGTGCACCGCGCTGATCCGAAGGCAGGAGCCAGGTGCTTCTCCTGGTCTCCCATGGGGTGCAGGGCCCAAGCACTTGGGCCATCCTCCACTGCCTTCCCGGGCTATAGCAGAGAGCTGGAATGGAAGAGGAGCAACCGGGACAGAATCCGGCGCCCTGACCGGGACTAGAACCCAGTGTGCCGGCGCCGCTAGGTGGAGGATTAGCCTGTTGAGCCGCGGCGCTGGCCTTCTATTTCTTTCTTTAATGTTTTATAATTGTCATTGTAGAGATTTTCCATCTCCTTGGTTAAATTTCTTCTAAGGTATTTACATTTTTTTGTAGCTATTGTGAATGGGAAGTTTTTTCTCAGCCATGGCATTATCTGTGTATATAAAGGCTGTTGGTTTTTGTGTGTTGATTTTATATCTTGCAACTTTACTAGATCCTCTTATGAGTTCCAGTAGTTTCTTAGCTAGTCTTTGGTTCCCTTATGTATAGGATCATGTCATCTGTAAACAGGAATAATTTGACTTCCTCTTCTCCAATTTGTATTGATTTGATTTCTTTTTCTTGTCTAATGACTCTGGCTAGAACTTCCAGAACTACATTGACTAGCAGTGGTGAAAGTGGGCTTCCTTGTTTGGTTCCGGATCTTAGTGGAAATACTTCCAACTTTCCCCTATTTAATATGATGCTGGCTTTGGGTTTGTCATATGTTGCCTTGATTGTGTTGAGGAATATTCCTTTTATACCCAGTTTTAAAGTTTTTATCATGGAGGAATATTGTATTTATCAACTGTTGTCTTTGCATCTATTGGTATAATCATATGGCTTTTATTCTTCAATTTGTTAATGTGATACATCACATTGGATTTCTATATATTAAACCATCCCTGCCTATCTGGGATAAATCCCACTTGCTTTGGGTGAATGATCTTTCTGATGTGTTGTTGAATTAGATTAGCTAGTATTTTGTGGAGGATTCTTACATCTATGTCCATCAGTGATATTGTTCTATATTTCTCTTTCTTTGTTGTATGCTATTTGTGTTTTTTGGGTCTGGCTTATTTCACTCAGTAAAATGTTTCGAGTTGCTTCCATTTTGTTGTCAAAGACAAGATTTCATTCTTTATTATGGCAGAATAGTAGTCTTTAGTGTATATATACCACTTTTTCTCTGGTTTTGGAATTAAGGTGATGTTAGCCTTACAGAAGGAGTTTGGTAGGATTCCCTCCATTTCAGTTGTTTTGTATAGTTTGAGAAGACTTGGAATTAGTTCTTTAAAAGTGTGGTAGATTGAATGTATCCAGGAATCTATTCGTTTCTTCTGGATTTTCCAATTTGTTGGCATATAGCTATTTGTAGTAATTCCTGGTGATTCTATTTATTTGTGTGATATCTGTTGTTACATCTCCGTTTTATCTCTGATTTTTATTAATTTGGGTTTTTCTGCCTCTCTTTTTTTTTATTACTTAGCCCAATCATATATCAGTTTCGTTTATTTTTTTCAAAAAAACAACTCTTCATTTACTGATCTTTTGTATTTTCTTGGAGGGTAGAGATTCAGTTTTGTTTATTCTTTAATTTTAATTGTTTGTTTCCTCCTACTAATTTTTGGTTTGGTTTGATGTGGTTTTTCTATGTCCTTGAGATGCACTGATAGATAATTTATTTGATGCCTTTCCAATTTCTTGATGTAAGCACTAATTTTTATTTATTTATTTTTTGATGTAATGTGATTTTATTTATTTATTTATTTATTTTTGTTTATATTTTAAGGAATACAAATTTCCTAAGTACAACTTTAGGAATATAGTTATCCTTTCTACCATACCTGCCCTCCCATTCACATTCCCACCCCTCCTCCTCTTCCTTCTCCTCTTGCCAGTCCCCTTCTCTGTTAAGATTTGTTTTCATTTAACTTTGTACACAGAAGAGTAACTCTATACTAAGTAAATATTTCAATAGTTTACACACACACACACTCACACACACACACACAAAACTGAGAACTAGTTTTACAGTTAATGCTTGTAATACAGCTCATTGAAGACAGAGGTCCTGCATGGGGAGTTAGTGCACAGTGACTCTTGTTGTTAACTTATCAATTAAAGCTTTTTTGTATGATGTCAGTGACCACCTGGAGCTCTTGACATGAGCTGCCTAAGTTTTTCAGCCAGACCAG
Source organism: Oryctolagus cuniculus (assembly GCF_051225735.1). Classification (NCBI taxonomy): domain Eukaryota; kingdom Metazoa; phylum Chordata; class Mammalia; order Lagomorpha; family Leporidae; genus Oryctolagus; species Oryctolagus cuniculus. Next base: position 66,567,873 of record NC_142879.1, on the reverse strand, counting down.
GAAGCCTTAAGGGCTGATTCTAAGGTCAGAGTGTTATTTAAAATGATTGCCATTCTATGAATCTGCTGTGTGGACTGCTTCCCATGTTGGAACATTCTCTCCTTTTTAATTCTATCTATTATTATTACCTGGAACTTGATCCTATTTATATGATCACTTTAACACTTAATCCTATCTATATATTCACTTTAACACTTAATATGATCATTAGGTTGGCATTATTACCACCAAGCTTAACGGGATTTGGAGTTTTTAAAACTGTACCCTTAGAAGTGAGTTCATAGGAATGTATGCAGGACTATATAGCTTTACAGTTACAAACTTCCTCCTCCCTCTCTTATTCCCACTCTTATTTTTTACTGAAATCTATTTTCAATTGACTTTATACATATATGATTAACTCTATCTTAAGTAAAGAGTTCAACAAATGGTATGAAGAAAAAAAAAAAAAACAAAAAATGAAACTGTTCCTCGATAGTCAGGAGGAAGGCAGCTCAAGTCATCCCTTCTTGAAGTATCAATTTGTTTTGTTTTTTTTAAAGATTATTTATTTGAAAGTCAGAATTACACAGAGAGGAGAGTCAGAGAGAGAGAGAGAGATAGGTCTTCCATCTGATGGTTCACTCCCCAATTGGCCGCAACAGCTGGAGCTGTACCGATCCAAAGCCAGGATCCAGGAGCTTCTTCTGGGTCTCTCACGCAGTGCAGGGGCCCAAGGACTTGGACCATCTTCTGTTTTCCCAGGCCACAGCAGAGAGCTGGATCGGAAGTGGAGCAGCTGGGTCACGAACTGGTGCCCATATGGGATGCCAGTGCTTCAGGCCAGGGCGTTAACCTGCTGCGCCACAGCGCCAGCCCCCATTGAAGTATCAATTTCACTTATATGGATTTTGTTTTAGGTGTACTATTAGTTCTCACAGATCAGGGAGAACATATGGTATTTGTCCCTTTGGGACTGGCTTATTTCACTAAGGATTATGTCTTGCAGATTCATCCATTTTGTTGCAAATGACTGGATTTCATTTTTTTTTTTTACCGCTGTGTAGTATTCCATTGTGTACATATTGCATACTTTCTTTATCCAGTCTTCATTTGACAGGCATTTGGGTTGATTCCATGTCTTAGCTATTGGGAACTGAGTGGGAATAAACATTGAAGTTCAGATAACTCTTTTATTTACTGATTTCATTTCCTTGGGGTAAATTTCCAGGAATGGGAATGGCTGGGTCATATGGTAGATTTATATTCAGATTTTTTATGTCTCCATACTGTCTTTCATAGTGGCTTTACCAGTTTGCATTCCCACCAAGAGTGGATCAGGGTACCATTTTCCCCACACCCTCAGCAGCATTTGTTGTTTGTTGATTTCTGTATGAAAGCCATTCTGTCTGGGGTGAGGTGAAACCTTATTGTGGTTTTGATTTGCATTTCCCTGATGTCTAGTGATCCTGAACATTTTTTCATGTGTCTGTTGGCTATTTGGATTTCCTTTTTTAAAAAATGTCTGTTTAAGTCCTTGGCCCATCTCTGAACTGGGTTGTTTTGTTATTGTGGAGGTTCTTGATCTCTTTGTATATTCTGGTTATTAATCCTTTATCAGTTGCATAATTTGCAAATATTTTTTCCCATTCTGTCAGTTGTCTCTTTACTTTCCTGAGTGTTTGTTTTGCAGTATAGAAACTTCTCAATTTGATGTAATCCCATTTGTTATTTTTGACTTTGAATGCCTGTGCCTCTGGGGTTTTTCCAAGAAAACTTTGCCTGTGCCAGTATTTTCCAGGGTTTTCCCCATGTTCTTTTGCAATTTGATGGTGTTGGGTCATAGATTTAGATCTTCAATTCATGTTGAGTGGATTTTTGTGTAAAGTGTAAAGTGTAAGTCTTGCAGCAGCTTTATGCTATGCTACTGTGCTGGCTTCTCCCATAAGTTTTGATGTGTTGTATCATCATCTTCATTCATTTTCAGGAATTTTTAAATTTTCCTTTGGATTTCTTCTATGACCATTGTTCATTCTGGAATGTGTTGTTAAGTCTGTATATGTTTGCATGCTTTCTAGAGTTTCCTTATTTGTTAATTATAAATTTCATTCCATTGTGGTCAGAAGATACATCGGGGCTGGTGCTGTGGCCCGGCATCGTCATCCGTATGGTCGCCAATTCTTGTCTTGGCTGCTCCTCTTCTGATCCAGCGCTCTGCTATGGCCTGGGAGGGCAGTGGAAGATGGCCCAAGTCCTTGGGCCCCTGTACCCATGTGGGAGACCCAGAAGAAGCTCCTGGCTCCTGGCTTCAGATTGGCTCAGCTCCAACCTTTGCGGTTATTTGAGGTGTTGAACCAGCGGATGGAGGAGCTTTCTCTCCCTCTCATTGTCTGTAACTCTACTTCTCAAATAAATAAATAAATAAATAATACATGATAAGATTTCAGTTTTTTTTTTTTTTTGGAAGTTCCTGAGACTTTGCCTTATGGTCTAGCATATGGTAATATGGTATATCCTAGGGAAAGTTCCATGTGCTGATGAAAAGAATGTGTATTTTTCAACTATGTAAAGAAATGTTCTGTAAATATCAGGTCCATTTGGTCCATAGTATTGATTAACTCTGGTTTTTTTGTTTGTTGATTTTGTGTCTAGTTGATCTGTCCATTGATGAAATTGGGGTGTTGAAGTCCCCTGTTACTCTTGTATTAGAGTCTGTGTCTCCCTTTAGATCCATTACCTTGGTCTTAAATAGCCAGGTGTCCTGGCATTGTGTGCATATACTTGTATTATATAGTCACATCTTCCTGTTGATTTGATCCCTTAATCATTACATAATGCTCTTCTTTCTCTCTTAACAGGTTTTTGTGTTAAAGTCTATTTTGTCTGATGTAAAAATGGGTTCACTGTCTCATTATTTGCTTTCTGTTAGCATGGCATATCATTTTCCATTCTTTTGCTTTAAGTGTGTGTGTTTTTTGTTGGTGAGGTGTATTTCTTGTAGGCAACAAATAGATAGGTCTTGATTTTTAATCCTTTCATATAGTCTGTATCTTTTAAATGGAGAACTTAGGCAATTTACATTCAAGATTATTTTTATTTTTAATCATTTGGTCCTACCATTTTCCCATAAATATCCCTGTTGTTTACTTTGGATTTCCTTTGTACTTTAGTAGGAGATTTTCTACCTCCACATTCATTCATAATGATGCCTATTGTTTTCTGTTTCTTTGTGTCATATATCTTTAAGAATTTTTGTAAGGTTGAGCAAGTGGTAGCAAAATCTTTCAATTTCTGTTTTTATGAAAGGTCTTTATTTCACCTTCATTTATAAATGAGAACCTGCTGATAAAATATTCTGGGTTGACTCTTTCTTTCTGTCTGTCTGTCTTTCTGTCTTTTCCTCCCTCCCTTCCTTCCTTCCTTCCTTTCTGTCTTGCTTTCTTTCTGTCTTTCTGTGTCTTTCTATCTTTCTTTCCGCCTTTCTTTCTTTCCGCCTTCGCCTTTCTTTCCTTCCTTCTTTCCTTCTTTCCTTCCTTCCTTCCTTCTTTCTTTCTTTCTTTCTTTCTTTCTTTCTTTCTTTCTTTCTTTCTTTCTTTCTTTCTTTCTTTCTTTCTTTCTTTCTTTCTTTCTTTCTTTCTTCTCCTTCCTTCCTTCCTTCCTTCCTTCCTTCCTTCCTTCCTTCCTTCCTTCCTTCCTTCCTTCCTTCCTAATTGAGCATCCTCTGGAAGTAATCTGGCATTTCCCTCATGCACATTTTAGAATCTTTTCTTTATATTTTCCTGTTGAACATTTGACTACAATGTGTTGTGGTGAAATCTTTTTTTTTTTTTTTTTTTTTTTTTTTTTTTTTTTTTGACGGGCAGAGTGGACAGTGAGAGAGAGAGAGACAGAGAGAAAGGTCTTCCTTTTGCCGTTGGTTCACCCTCCAATGGCCGCCACGGCCAGTGTGCTGCGGCTGGCGCACCGCGCAGATCCGATGGCAGGAGCCAGGTACTTATCCTGGTCTCCCATGGGGTGCAGGGCCCAAGGACTTGAGCCATCCTCCACTGCACTCCCTGGCCACAGCAGAGAGCTGTCCTGGAAGAGGGGCAACCGGGACAGAATCCGGCGCCCCGACCGGGACTAGAACCCGGTGTGCCGGCGCCGCAAGGCGGAGGATTAGCCTAGTGAGCCGCGGCACCGGCCTGGTGAAATCTTTTCTGATCATGTCTGTTAGGAGTTCTGTGTGCTTCCTGTATTTAGATGTCGCTTTCTTTCTCCAAATTAGGAAAATTTTCTGCTGTTATTTTGCTGAATGCCTTATGTTGCATTCTGTCTTTCCACGCTCAGGAACTCCTAAGACATGCATGTTTGGCCATTTGATAGTATCCCATAAATTTAAAACACTATTTAGAGAGAGAGATTGGTTTATTCACTGGTACTCCCCAAATGGCTGCAACAGCTGGGACTGGGTCAGGCTGAAGCCAGGAGCTGGGAGCTTCTTCAGGTCTCCCACATGGGTGCAGGGGCCCAAGTACTTGGGTCATTTTTCGCTGCTTTTCCAGACACATTAGCAGGGAACTGGATTGGAAGTGGAGCAGCCAGGACTTGAACAGCCACCCATATGAGATGCTGGGTCATGACTACCTGCAATGCCACAATGCCGGCCCTGTGGCAGAGACATTTCAGGGATTTGTCTTCTAGCTCAAATATTCTTAATGCCTTACCAAGTCTATTGTTGAGGCTTTCCATTATATTTTTTTATTTTTATTTTTTTGCCAGGCAGAGTTAGACAGAGAGAGAGACAGAGACAGAGTTATAGACAGTGAAAGAGAGACAGAGAGAAAGGTCTTCCTTCCGTTGGTTCACTCCCCTAATGGCCACCACGGCCGGTGCTGCGCCGATCCGAAGCCAGGATCCGGGTACTTCCTCCCGGTCTCCCATGCGGGTGTAGGGACCCAGGCACTTGGGCCATTCTCCTCTGCCCTCCTGGGCCACAGCAGAGAGCTGGACTGGAAGAGGAGCAACTGGGACTAGTACCTGGTGCCCCAACCAGGACTAGAACCTGGGTGCCAGCACTGCAGGTGGAGGATTAGCCAAGTGAGCCATGGCGCCTACCCTCCATTGTATTTTCTATATGACATTGAATTCTTAACTTCTAGTACTTCAGTTTGATTTCTTTTCAATATCTAAATCCTTTGGCAAAATTTTTCATTCATATCAGGTATGGATTTCTTTATCTCATGAATTTGTTTCTCTATGATTTTGAGTAATTTATGATAATTTTTTGGAATTCCTTTTCAGGTGTTTCATCAATGTATTTATCTTCATAATCTTTTTTTTTTTTTTTAAAGATTATTTATTTGAAAGGCAGAGTTATAGAGAGGCAGAGGCAAAGAGAGCCACTCCCCAGGTGGCTACACCGGCTGGAGCTGGGCTGATCCAAATCAAGGAGCCAGGAGCTTCTTCCCAACCTCTCACATGGGTGCAGCAACTGAAGGATTTGGGCCATCTTCTATTGCTTTCCTTGGCCGTAGCAGAGAGCTGGGTCAGAAGTGGTGCAGCCGGGACTACAATCAGCACTCATATGGGATGCTGACGCTGCAGACCAGGGCTTTAACCTGCTGCACCATAGCACCGGCCCCTGTCTTCACATTCTAATATTGAAGTGTTGTTGTGATTCTTTTGGAGAGTCATGTTGTTTCCCTTGTTCTTGTTTCTTATATTTCTGTGTTTTTTTATAGGCATTTGTGAAAACACTCACTGGTTTTCTACTCTGGTGGGTTTTATCTTTGAACTATGCCTTTGTGGGTTAGTGTAGTATCTGTTCCTTCAGTGAGGCATGTGCTGGGGCCTTGGAGCTCTGGTCAGTGCTCAAGGATGGCTTGAGAATCCAGGGTGACACCCAAGTTGAATGTGGATCTCTACTGTCAGCGGAGGGGAGAGTATGATCATGCCTCTTAGTATAATAATACCCTCTCCTCCTCCTTTCCAAGGTGATCAGTACCCAGGGTTAGCCCACAGTGGGGATACTCCCAACTCATGGTGCATAAACTGCACAAAGGATTGTATGGTCCTCAGTGTGAGCATTGAATTCTTTGCAGTGACCCATCCCAGGCAGTTAGGGAGTTCTAAGCCTCTGACCCTAGACACAGTGATTTCCCAGAGACCCAACCATAACTGATACCCTATCTTGTAGTCACAGAATTCCCACAGTCACAGCGTATAGGTTCCCACAGTCACAGGGTGTAGAGGACCCCCTCTCTGTTCTGCAAGCCTGCCCCATTCATGGAGAGAGCAGAGACATTCCCAAAGCCAGCTTGCCTGTGGGTGTTCCACCCTGGCAGTTTGAGTCCTGGAGCCTGTGATATGTTGAGAAGATGGGAGCACCTCATGGTCCTAAGTGGGTGCCCAGGCCCCTGTCAACCCTCCAGCCAGACTCAAAGTCAGTGGGGAACACAGATTTTTCCCTCTGGTAAAAATCCCCTGGTTGCACATAACTGCTTGCCTCTAATGCTGTAAAGATGGTGCCTTCTCCCTGCTGATCACTGGGCGCCCTCATGGGAGGATGGGGAGAGAGAAATGTGCTTTTCCTTCCCTAGGTTAGGTGGGTACCCTGTCCCCTGCTAGGGCTGCAGTCCAGACTCAAAGTTAGTTTGGTGAGCAAGGTTCTCTCTCAGGCAATAGCACCAGGGATAGGGCTTGCTGCAGTCTGCTCTCACTTGCCCTCAGAAGCTGGCAGCTCCTCCAGCTCCCAGATGCAGGAGTTGTGGGTGTTATCCCTGCTTGCTGTTGTACTTGCTTCCCATGCTGCTCCATGGTGTCCCTCTTCTTTCTGTAGAATCTCCACGGCATACTTCTCTCCAAGTCTCCCTGGGGAATGTACTTCCTCCACTTTTTTTTTTTTTTCTGCTATCTTCCCCTTGTGAAAATCAGCATATCTTTTCCCTATTCTCCCATCTTGGAATCCATCTTTAATTATTTTTTAAAAAATTATTTATTTATTAGAGGGGCAGAGAGAGGGAGAGATCCCCCTATTTGCCTGTTTACTCTCCAGATGTTTCCACTGGATTACAGGGACTGAAGCCAGGAGCCAGGAAGTCACTTTAGGTCACCCATGTGGATGACAGATACCCAACTACCAGCTACTGAGCCATCTCTCCTGCCACCATAGATGTGCGTTAGCAGGAGACTGGAGACAGGAGCTAGAGGTGGGAACTAAACCCAGGTACTCCAGTGTGGGACACAGGTGTTCTTTTTTGTTGTTGTTGTTGTTTGTTTTATTTTTTTATTTTGAGAGGCAGAGAGACGTACATGGAGATATAGAGATGGATAGAGGGAGAACTCCCATCTGCTGGTTCACTTTCTGAATGCATGTGATGGCCTCATTGAAACTGGAAGCTGGTAGCTCAACTAGGTTTCTCATGCTGGTGGTGGAAATCCAGGCACTTGGTGCATCACTACTGCCTCTTCAGATCTGTGTTAGCAAGAAGGTGGAGTCAGGAGCCAGAGGTGAATGTTGAACCCAGGCACTTTGATATAGCACGTAGGTGTCAACACTGGTAGGCCAAATGCCTTTCTTAGACATCATTATTTTTTAATCTCTAATTGCCTACCAAATCTTATCCAGTCTTCCTTTATTCTTATTCATTATATAAAAAAGAACTAATTTAACTGTATCCACTCTAAATTCATAATATTTCAGTCAGATACTATCCACTCTCCCAAGTGATACGTGAATCTTAACTTTTTTTTTATGTTAAATTGCCTATTGCAAGTTCTTTTCATACTTACCTGGAAATAACACTCACATCTCTTTCTTCTTTGGTCAATACTCCACCCAGAGACAAGCAGCAACATATCTGTAGTTGAACAAAGTTGGGTTTATTATCTCGTAATGGGAAGCTGTGGGATGTCTCAGAGGATATTAGAAGGGATTTACTATAGCAGGGGTGGGGAACCTTTATTTTTGCCTAGGGCCATTTGGATATTTATTACATCATTTATGGATCATACAAAATCATTAACTTAAAAATTAGCCTGTTATAGATTAATTGAATTTTGAGCCCACCTGCGACTGCTTTGGCAGGGCTGAACCACATTATTTTGAGGGCTTTTTATGGCCTGCAGGCTGAATGTTCCCCACCCTTGTAGGATATGACTTGTGTGTGGGAAGAGTTCAAGGAATAAGGTTTCTTTTTTACTGGATTGGATACTGCTAAGAAGTGGGGATGATTTCATGATTGGCTGATGTAATAAGTTTTATCTAAAAGGCAGGAGGAATGAAACAAGGCTTAAGCTGTGATTGGTAAAGAAATAGCAGTTGCTGTATTAACCAGGATATGGAATATTTGATCATTTTTGGGTCTTAAATATTCATGTTTTGCCTGTGTTCATACACAATTATAAAGTTGTTATCTTTTTTTAAAGATTTATTTTATTTATTTGAAAAAGTTACAGAGAGAGGTAGAGACAGACACAGAGGTCTTCCATCTGCTGGTTCACTCCCCAAATGGCTGCAGTGGCGGAAGCTGAGCTGTTGCGAAGCCAGGAGCCAGGAGTTTCTTCCGGGTCTCTCATTTGGGTGCAGGGGCCCAAGGACTTGGGCTATCCTATGCTGCTTTCCCAGGTGCATTATCAGGGAGCTGGATCAGAAGTGGAGCAGTTGGAACCCAAACCAGCGCCCATGTCGGATGCCAGCGCTGCAGGCTGGGACTTTAACCTACTGCACCACAGCGCCAGCCCCAATGTTGTTATCTTTTTGTCTTGATTCATCACAGTTACAGTGGCCTTGCCTAATGTTGATGTTAGCTTAAATTGTTTATGTCCAATGAAAGGACATCACTGCCTCCTTGTGAGGGCTTGGCCTGCTTGGAGTAGCACCTGCCTGTCTGATAGCATCAGGCCAGTTCCTGGCTGTTGGGGGGCAGCTCCTCTCTAGAGCTGTTTCTTAGTTGTTTATGTCCATTTACAGACCCCTCTCCCTGCTTCAAATATTCCTTTAATGAGTGATTCTTATATAAGTAGTGGTCTTTTGTAATTTGGCCCAACTTTATTTCCCACTGAACTCTGTTTTTGTCAGACTGGTTTGTCATATGCCTTGTGAACCAGCCATACTTAATCTGACTTTGGTGCTTTCTTTGGTATTGTCTTCTTTACTGGTTATATCAGTTGGGGAACCTAACTGACCACTCTGAACTTTGTATACAGTGTCTTTTTTTTTTTTTTTTAAAGATTTATTTGTTTGAAAGGGAGAGTTGTAGAGAGAAGGAGATAAGGAAGATAAGGAGATCTTCCATCTGCTAGCTGACTCCCGAAATGGCTGAAGCCAAGAACTTGGAATTTCATCCAGGTTTCCAATGTGGGTAGTAGGAACCCAAGCACGCAGGCCTTCTGTTGCTTTCCCAGGCGCATTAGCAGGGAACTGGATCAAAAGTGGAGCAATCAGGATTCCAGTTGGCACTGGATGGGATGCAGGCATTGCAGGCAGTAGCTTAACCTGCTGCGCCACAATGCCAGCCCCTATCTTTTATTTTTTTAAAAAAAGATTGCTGGCACCATGGTTCACTTGGCTAACCCTCCGCCTGTGGTGCCAGCACCTGGGTTCTAGTCCCGCTTGGGGCACCGGGTACTAGTCCCGGTTGCTTCTCTTCCAGTCCAGCTCTCTGCAGTGGCCCAGGAGGGCAGTGGAGGATGGCCCAAGTGCTTGGGTCTCTGCACCTGCATGGGAGACCGGGAGGAAGAACCTGGCTCCTGGCTTCAGATCTGTGAAATGCTGGCCGTAGCGGCCATTAGGGGAGTGAACCAACGGAAGGAAGACCTTTCTCTCTGTCTCTCTTTCACTGTCTATAACTCTGTCTCTGTCTCTCTCTCTCTAACTCTGTCTGGCAAAAAAAAAAAAAAAATTTATTTATTTGAAAGATAAAATGACAGAAAGATAGGGACACACACATTTATGAGAATGAAAGACACACACACACACACACACACACACACACACCTTCCACAAGTTCCCTCCCCAAATGACCACAACAGCTAGGTCTGGGCCAGGCCAAAGCCAGGAGCCAGGAATTAATTCAGGCTTTCCACATGGGTGGTGGGGGCCCAGACATTTGGGCTGTCTTCTGCTTTCCCAGGTGCATTAGGGAGCTGGACTGAAAGTGGAACAGCTGGGACTAGAAATGGCACTCTGATATGGGGCACTGGCATTGCAGTTGGTGGCTCAGCTCTCTGCACCATGATGCCAGCCCCTGTTTTCTTTAGGGACGGGTGTTCCCTCTTTTTGCACTCAAAGCGTATCTTTTATCTCACCACATTATGTTTTAATTAGCTGTTAACTAATAATGATTAAATATTTTTTGTCTCCTCTGAAAACTCAAGGATACAAGTAGTGTGTCTTCTGCCACCAGTATCTACCCATTCTGACTATTCTTTGTTATGTAAACTAAATTTCTTAGAATAATTTTAGGGCAGATATTCATTTTTCTTTTGGTACGGTAGATACTTTTATTTATTTTGTTGTCTTGAGAGACCCATGCATCCTATGCCTCCCTTTATAGGTCCAGGGACCCACTTTTTTGAACAATGTTGTGCTCCTTTAAGTCTTTCCTCATTTCTTTAAATGCTGTAGAGAAATGCATCATTGCTTTGTCTCTGTGGTTTTGATCATTGATGAAAATGAGTATGTGTAGATTACATTGCTTTTTTTTTTTGAGATCACTTCTTGATTAATATTTATGGTATATAAAAAAAAAGTACTATATGGCCGGCGCCGCGGCTCACTAGGCTAATCCTCCGCCTAGCGGCGCCGGCACACCGGGTTCTAGTCCCGGTCGGGGCGCCGGATTCTGTCCCGGTTGCCCCTCTTCCAGGCCAGCCCTCTGCTGTGGCCAGGGAGTGCAGTGGAGGATGGCCCAGGTGCTTGGGCCCTGCACCCCATGGGAGACCAGGAAAAGCACCTGGCTCCTGGCTCCTGCCATCGGATCAGCGCGGTGTGCCGGCCGCAGCGCGCCGGCCGCGGCGGCCATTGGAGGGTGAACCAACGGCAAAGGAAGACCTTTCTCTCTGTCTCTCTCTCTCTCACTGTCCACTCTGCCTGTCAAAAAAAAAAAAAAAAAAAGTACTATATGTACTTGGAGTAAGAAAGTTGACTTTAGGTTCAAGTGCTCACCTAAGTTTTGAAAGACTTGTGATATTTGGTAAGTCACTTAATCTTTTTTTGTTATTATATTTTATTATATTTATTCATTCAAAAGGCAGTTACAGAATGGCAGAGGCAGAGAGAGAGAGAGAGAAAGACAGAAAAATGGAAGGAGGGAAGGAGAGAGGGAGGGAGGGAGGTTTTTCATCTGCTGTTTCACTCCCTAAATGGCTGCAACAGCCAGAACTGGGCCGATCAGAAGCCAGGAGCTTCCTCCTGGTCTCCCACCTGTGTGCAGGGACCCAAGCACTTGGGCCATTTTCTGCTGCTTTCCTAGGCCATAGCAGAGAGCTGGATTGGAAGTGGAGCAGCCAGGACTTGAACTGGCACCCAAATGGGATGCTGGCACGCGGTGGCCACTTTACCTCCTGTACGACAGCTCTGGCCCTGTACACTTAGTCACTTTAATTCTCATTCATCTAAATAATGGGAGTAATAATTTCTACCTGTGTCATAGGATTGTAATAAGGACCCAATGACATATTATACCAAGGTGTTACATAAATTTGATATCTTATAGTCTTTACCCTCATCCTTGAAATACAAGTTTTTAGAGTTGAAAAATTAATTCAAGAGTTGGAATTAGGCTTTGTTTTTTCTCTTTGGTTCCAGAACATTGAGAAGTTAGTACAGTTGTCAGTATCATCTGTATTATCTATTGGATAATAAATCTGCTACTTCCCATTTTAGAGGAACTGTTCATCCAAGGGTACTTTATTTATGTATTTATATAAACCAGATTTATTTAAGTCAGAAACCTCCTTCTGCAGCAGCCAGGAGGGGGCTTCCAAGAGAGGAAAATCTCCACTCCCCAAGGGTACTTTAAAAAGTTGATGGTGGGGTGGGTGTTATGGTACAGTTTGTTAAGCCACTGCTTGGTGTGCCTACTTCCCATATCAGAGTGCTGATTCTTACCCAGCTCTCTGCTAATGTGCCTGGCAATAGGAGGCAATAGGAAATGGTTCAAGTACTGGGGCCCCTGCTACCCACATGGGAGACCTGAATTGGGGTCCTAGGCTCCTGGCTCCTAGGTCTGCTGTTGCAGGCATTTGGAGAATGAACCAGTATATGGAAGATCTCTTTCTGTTGCTCTGCCTTTCAAATAGATGAAAATAAACATGAAAAATTTTCATTTACTAACCTCTCAATGACAGTTATTTAGATATTTGGGTTCAGGCTATGGATTTTCACATTTTCTTCAGTACTTTTTAAAAAATTTGTTACCTGTTAAAAACATGGAAAAGCAATGGTTGATTTATTGAAATATGAAACATTATTTGGAGTTAGCTACAAATTACTTGGATTGCATTGAGATTGGGTTTCCTTTTATCAGAGAGGCCAAGAAGAGCAGAGTGGATGAGAGGGAAGGAGAGAGAAAAAGAAATAACAATGACAGTACACTTTTTTCTGTGAATGCTTCTTGCTGGTAATTTTTTCCTGCTGTACTGTGCCATTTTAATTATTCCACGATTTGTGAAACAGCTGATGTGAGAACTACAGTTGTGGTTTTCCTTTCCTTCAATAGTCCCTTTAGGTCAACAGTAGAGATAGCTAAGTGGCTGTTCTTCTAAAAAAGTTATTTAGTTTCCTTTGATAAAGAAGTCTTGTATTTGCACACAGAAGTACTTTTGGTAATATTGTGAGAATTTGAGGGGAAGAATTGTATACTTCTAGGGACTCAGGGAAGTATTTTGATGTTTGTTTTAAACCATCTTCATGCTGTGAATGATAACTTGAGATAAGCTGATATTCTGGGTGTCTTAATGTTTGTTCTTTTCATTGCCATTTCAGTATGATTCATTATGTAATGCTCTTTAATGTTTTGCTTGAATTAATGTGAATGTTTTTATGAGAATACTGTATTTCAAGGATTTATCAACAGCTTAATTGCTAGTTAAATGTTCAGGCACATCAGCTGAGGTGTACAGTCAGTCATGAAGGGGGAACGCCTCCTTTGATTACCTTAACTTTGCTAACTTAAAGGAACTTTTTTTTCTTTTCTTCTCAGTATAGTGGAAAATTTGTTTTGTTGTTGTGAACAGTAAATCCTTTCTAAGTCTGCAAATGGGTTATGTTTAGGTTCAGAAAAGGGGCAATCAGATTAACCTGGTGGTATATGGGCATATGGTCTAAGTCAGAAGAAACCTGAGATTTGAGTTAACTAGTTTTGTTCCTTTTGGAACAAAGGACCTACTTGTAGTTATAGATTCTTGGGAATCTCTGAGGTTCCCTGGTCCATCTTGTCTGTGATGTAATGTTTTTTCCTGTCTATCCTAGAGTGGTGGTTTTCCAGGTTCTTATTTGATATTTTTCTTACAGAAAAATAAATGGCTTTGATTTTCTTGTGTCTGAAATTAGAACAATTGTTGTTACTCACTGAAACCTGCATTATTATGTTTATAAAACAGATGGAACTCATTTTTTATTGGCTAGAATTAAGAGTCTGTTTGTTCCAGCATGGACTGGTACAGAAACAGATGAATAGACCAATGGAACAGAATAGAAACTCCAGAAATCAATCCAAACATCTACAGCCAACTTATATTTGATCAAGGAGCTAAAATCAATTCCTGGAGCAAAGACAGTGTATTCAACAAATGGTGTTGGGAAAACTGGATTTCCATGTGCAGAAGCATGAAGCCAAGACCCCTACCTTATACAAAAATCCACTCAACATGGATTAAAGATCTAAATCTATGACCTAACACCATCAAATTATTAGATAACATCAGAGAAACCCTGCAAGATAAAGGCACAGCAAAGATTTCTTGGAAAAGACCCCAGTCAAAGCACAGGCAGTCAAAGCCAGAATTAACAATTGGGATTACATCAAATTGAGAAGTTTCTGTACTGCAAAAGAAACAGTCAGGAAAGTGAAGAGGCAACTGACAGAATGGGAAAAAATATTTGCAAATTGTGCAACTGATAAGATTTAATAACCAGAATTTACAAAGAGATCAAGAACCTCCACAACAAAACAAACAACCCAGTTCAGAGATGGGCCAAGGACCTAAATAGACATTTTTAAAGAGGAAATCCAAATGGCCAACAGACACATGAAAAATGTTCAGGATCACTAGCCATAGGGAGATACAAATCAAAACCACAATGAGGTTTCACCTCATCCCAGTTAGAATGGCTTACATACAGAAATCAACTAACAACAGATGCTGGCAAGGATATGGGGAAAAAGGCACACTAATGCACTCCTGGTGGGAATGCAAACTGGTAAAGCCACTATGGAAGACAGTTTGGAGATTCCTCAGAAACCTGAATATAGCCCTACCCCATGACCCAGGCAAACCACTCCTTGGAATTTACCCAAAGGAAATTAAATTGGCAAATAAAAGAGCTGTCTGCACCTCAGTGTTTATTGCCGCTCAATTCACAATAGCTAAGACACGGAATAAACCTAAATGCCCATCAACTGAAGACTAGATAAAGAAATTACGGGATATGTACTCTATTAAATACTATACAATAGTAAAAAAAAAAAAAAAAAGAAAAGAAATCCAGTCATTTGCAACAAAATGGATTAACCTAGAAAACATCATACTTAATGAAATAAGCCAGTCCCAAAGGGACAAGTATCATATATTCTTCTTGATCTCTGACAACTAACTGAGCACTTAAAAGGAAACCTGTAGAAGTGAAACGGACACTATGAGAAAAAATGGCTTGATCAGCCCTTGTCCTGACTGTCAAGGAACAGCTTACTATTTTATTCTTTTTGGTATTTTCTTGTTCTACTTAATACCATTGGTTGAACTCTTTAATCAACACACAATTATTCTTAGGTGTTTAAATTTAACTGAAAATTGATCCCTGTTAAAAAGAAGAGTGGGAATAAGAGAGGGAGGAGATGTACAATTTGGCACACACTCACTTGGGCTTACTCCTAATGGTAGAGCTAGAAACGTGCCATGGGACTCCAAATCTCAATGGAGTTATCCTCTATTTTCTGGTTTACTCCCCGAATAAGCTCAACAGTAAGGGCTAAGCCTGGCCAAAGCCAGGAGCCAGGAACTCCATCTTTAAAACTTTGATTTCTTCAACAGTAGAAGATGGCCCAAGTCCTTGGGCCCTTGCACCCACGTGGGAGACCCGGAAGAAGCTCCTGGCTGCTGGCTTCAGATAGGCACAGCTCCAGCCATTGTGGCCAGTTGGGGAGTGAACCATTGGATGGAAGATCTCTCACTCTCTCTCTCTGCCTCTCCTCTCTCTGAGTAACTCTAACTTTCAAATAAATAAATAAATAAATAAATCTTTTAAAAAAACTATTTGCTTTCTTCTCCTCTTTTCCTCCCCTCCCCATCCACTGCTTTGCCTTGCCCTTGCCCTGCCCTTCCTTCCTTTTTCTCTCTCCCCCTCTCTCTTCCCCTCTGTCCCTCTCTTCCTTCCTCCATCCATCTCTCTTTCTCTTTAATGATTTATTTACTTGAAAGGCAGAGTGACAGAGGGAGGGAGGGAGGGAAGAAGAAGGAAGAGATGGGGAGTGAGGAGGAAGGAGGGAGAGAGGGAGAGGGAAAGAGAGAAGGAGATTGATTTACCATTACTTGTTCTCTCCCCAAATGCTCTTAGTATTGGGGCTGAGCCAGGCTGAACTAGGAGCCAGAAACTCCATCCTGGGCTCGCACTTGGGTGACAGGGGCCCAAGTACTTGGTGTCATCTTCTGCTGCCTTTCCAGCTACATTAGCAGGGAGGTGGATCAGAAACAGAGCAACCAGGACACAACCCGTTGCTCTGATTTGGGAAGCCAGTATTGCAAAGTGGTGGCTTAATCCACTGTGCCACAGTACTGTCCCTTCCCTTGTCTTTAGATTAGGAAGTAGGTATGTCTGAATAGATAAATGTCTATTAGCCTTACCTTATCTACGTTTTTGAAGCATTTTGGTATAGTAAGCTGATACAAGTTTGTGTGTTATAATGCCAGTTTGGATCCCAGCTACTTTGCTTCCAATCCAGCTCTCTGATAATGGGCCTGGGAAATATTAGGTGGTGGCTCACTCAAGTATTTGGGTTCTTGCCACCCAAGTAGGAAGCACAGATGGATTTCCTGGCTCTTAGCTTCAGCCTTACACAATCCCTGTTGTTGAGGTCATTTGAGGAGTGAACCAGTGGTTGAAAGATTCTCTCTGTCTCTCACTCCCCCCTACTCTGTTATTCTGCCTTCTAATTAAATAAATCAATCTTTTAAAAAAAATCCAGGTTCATTGGTAATTGTTGAATCTGCTTGATGAACATAGGAGGGTGCATTACATTACTTCTTTGTTGTTAAGTTTTTTTTTTCTTTCTTTCTTTCTTTCTTTTTTTTTTTTTTTTTTGACAGGCAGAGTGGACAGTGAGAGAGAGAGACAGAGAGAAAGGTCTTCCTTTTGCTGTTGGTTCACCCTCCAATGGCCGCCACGGCTGGTGCGCTGCGGCGGGTGCACCGTGCTTATCCGAAGGCAGGAGCCAGGTGCTTCTCCTGGTCTCCCATGGGGTGCAGGGCCCAAGCACTTGGGCCATCCTCCACTGCCTTCACGGGCCACAGCAGAGAGCTGGCCTGGAAGAGGGGCAACCGGGAAAGAATCCGGCGTCCCGACTGGGACTAGAACCCGGTGTGCCGGCGCCGCAAGGCAGAGGATTAGCCTAGTGAGCCGCGGCGCTGGCCTGCTGTTAAGTTTTAGTGTAGAAAAGGTTTAATGGAAAATCCTTTAAACCTGCATGACAGAATTGATCACAATATTTATTGTGAACTTTCTGCCTCCCAGCTGTTGTTCTAGGTACAGTACCTAGATAAAAATCCCTGCCTTTTTCTTGAACATACCAAGTGTATTAGATGCATAGAACCTAGCACAATACCCAATGGCAAGATACACCCTCAACAAAAATGTGTCAAATAAACAGAATTATATATTAAGTGCCATTTTTATCTCCATTTGATGCTTGAGATGTTTGAAGCTTAAGCATTTACTTGATGAAGGTCATATAGCTAAAAGTGACAGAGCTGGTTCTTGAACTATATCTTACAGCCCTCAAGCTCAGGGTTGCAGCATGACCTCTGCTGCTTCCAGGATAGAGGATAGGTGTGCATGTATGAGCACTTGTGTGTGCATAGATGCATACTCTGTTATCCACTGACACTGTTACACAGTGTATCCATGCCTAGCTGTAATCTCAGGTGCATGTCTTGAGATGCAATTGAATTATATTTCCTATCATTTAAGGCTTCATTAAAAATTCTTAGTTGTGATTTAGGTTATTTTTCTTGTTTTAAATTTCCTGGTCATTAGTCTTAATCCCTGCCATAATGTTTGGTGAAATACTCATATAACTGGATACCTAGTGTCGTGTTCTCACAGTTGGTTTGCAGTGCATGTTTATTAGGATAAAAAACCTAGAGGACATTAGAAGCTTCTCTTCTCAGATGCCATTATCTTTAGCTCCATGTGTATTTTCTTGGGTTACCTGAGACTGACTTTTATGTTTTTTTCCAGTTATGTTTTTTTCCAGTTAGTTGATATTTAGTAGTTGGTTGTCCTATTACCACTTGCATTGATGGAGGTAGGTTTGTGCAGCAGTGTAGGTATGAGCTTTATTCATATCCATTTGTGTAGGGAATACTGGTTAACTCAGTTAAGCAATGAATACTTGTACATCAGGAAAGCAATGTATGGAGGCTGGCACTGTGGTATAGTGGGTAAAGCTGCCATCTACAGTGCTGGCATCCCATATGGGCACTGGTTTGAGTCCTAGCTGCTCCACTTCAGATCCAGCTCTCTGCTATGGCCTGGGAAACCTAGAAGTTGGCCCAAGTCTTTGGGCCCCTGTACCCAAGTAGAAGACCTAGAGGAAGCTCATGGCTCTTGGCTTTGGATCGGCCCAGTTCCAGCTGTTGAGGCCACTGAGGGAGTGAACCAGTGGATGGAAGACTTATTTTTCTCTGCCTCTGTCTCTCTGTAACTCTGTCTTTCAACTAAGTAAATAAATCTTTTTTTTTTTTTTTTTTTAAAAAAAAGCAGTATATAGCTCAGGGGAGAATTCTGGTCTTTGGTGTCAGAGCTGTAATCACCTTTAGACTTTTCCAGTTATAAATGTAGCTTTCAATAAGTTGCATAAATTCTGTGGGCTTTAATTTTTTCTTTTATAAGAAGCGCTCTGTGGGGCTGGCATTGTGATATAGCAGGTATAGCTGCTGCCTGTGATGCTGGTATCCCAAATGGGCACTGGTTTGTGTCCAGGCTGCTCCACTTCTGATCTGCCTCCATGCTAATATGCCTGGGAACACAGCAGATGATGGCACAGGTCCTTGGGCCCCTGCACCCACGTGGGAGACCCCGAAGAAGCTTCTGGCTCACAGCTTCAGACTGGACCAGCTCTGGTTATTGTGTACGTTTGGAGAGTAAACCAGCAGATGGACAATTTTCTCTCTCTCTTTAAACTCTGCCTTTCAAATAAAAAAATTATAATAAAAGAGCCCTGCAGTGCATATTATGATGGTATTACAATAATGGTAACTGTGTAATGTTTAGTATTTACAAAATAAAGAATTAAGGCATAGTAAGTTTAGATAACACTGCTCAAATATCAGAAAGTCTCTAAAGATGAATGTTAACTGGATGTAAATCCAGTTCTCCCTAATTGCAAAGCTGGTGCTTACCTTCTGGTGGGGATGCCATAAATATGAGATCCCTTCTAACCTTTTCTTTAGGCAGTTTTGCTGTGTTTTGAAAGAGTGTTAGAAAAACTCATATTAAGAGTTTTTTTTTTTTTTTTTTTTTTTTGACAGGCAGAGTGGACAGTGAGAGAGACAGAGAGAAAGGTCTTCCTTTGCCGTTGGTTCACCCTCCAATGGCCGCTGCGGCCGGTGCACCGCGCTGATCTGATGGCAGGAGCCAGGTACTTATCCTGGTCTCCCATGGGGTGCAGGGCCCAAGCACTTGGGCCATCCTCCACTGCACTCCCGGGCCACAGCAGAGAGCTGGCCTGGAAGAGGGGCAACCGGGACAGAAACCGACGCCCCAACTGGGACTAGAACCCGGTGTGCCGGTGCCGCGAGGCGGAGGATTAGCCTAGTGAGCCGCGGCGCCGGCCAAGAGATGTTTTTAAAGTATGAGTTTTTGTTTTGTTTTTTATAGTGTAGAATCTGTTGAAAAAACTTATTAATTTAGTATCAATCAGACTAAATTTTCATTTCAGAACCTAATAAATTCATTGATTATTTTAATATCACATCAAGAGGAAAAGTAGAACACATAACAAAGAAGACTCTGAGTAATCTTTAAAAGTACTGTAGAAGAAAATTTTTAGAAATAACTATTTTGAGAAAGAGAAATGAGGTTAAAGCTATTATGAATTAACTATGTTTTAATGTTGGACCAAATTCAAACAAGCAAATTGGTTTTATTTCATGTTGCAGATGTTTTTAAATGTAAGGACCTAAATCATGTTGTTTTTATTAGAGAAGCATGACTAGTTAGAACAATTTCTTTTGGTAATCCCTCCTTTAAAAAGTTGCTGAGCTGGAGAGACAAGCTGTCGTTTGCAGCTTTTTGTGGCATATTTTGAGAACTGAATAATAAGAGACTTGTGTCTCACCAGAGCATCTGTTTTTACATGTAATGTTCAGTCAGATATTAGGTTGAAAAGCATGTCTAAAAAAAAAGTTGTTTTCTATGTATTTGCATGGAGAGAGACATAGGCTTTTGTCCTTGGAGTAGAAAAAAAAATTTGCACAAATCAGGTGTATTTTTAGGTGAGTCTTGAACTTTGTTGTAAACTGAACCTCTTCACCTAAGTTCAAAACAGTGAAAACAGCCCCTTTTAATTCCATACTTGAAGATGTGTAATGTCCTTCTGCTTTGGTACTAGATTCTAAGTTAAGATCACTCCCTTTTAGTTTGATAGTAGGGTTGTTTAGAATCTCCTCACTTGAAAGTGTTACCTGTGGACCAGGACTAGAAGCTTTCTGAAAATCTCAGGTTCAATCCTAGACTGACTTAATTGTATTCTACATTTTAACACGAACATTAGATAATTGGAACACATTAAAATTTGAGAAATACAGATTGCACATGAGCTATAGTGAGTTCATATCTGGATCTGACACTTAGTCATTTTGTGACTCTGGGCAAGTTACTTAACCTGTGTCTCAGTCTCCTTGTCAGTAAATCAGGGACAGTGATGGTACATATGCAATGCTTAGGTGAGTGTAAGTTCATAGGAAGTGCTGCATTAGAATTAGCAAGATATTCTACATTGTGTACAGTAGATGTAATAAAATGCTCACATTAGCTAGAATTCCTGTCTTTGGCTCTTGTCTCCACCTTCCTTTGAATGCAGACTCTGGGTCAAGTAGCTGGGTTCCTGCTGCCCATGTTGATTGAGTTCCTTTGCTGTTGTAGGCGTTTAGGGAGTAACCCAGTGGATGGCAGCTTGCTTTGTCTGTCTGTCCATTTCTCTCCTCTCAAATAATAATAAAATAATAGTAAAAGCTTTAGGATCATACATACTGGCATTATCTTTCTGAATTGTATTTCTGTATACCTGTCATAGAATAACAAAGGGAAATCTTGATAACTTATGACTTTTTTTTACTGTACATGAAATCAGTTTAAGTTATTGCTTCAAAATAAAAGCTTTTGATGCACTATAAATCACCATAAGGTTGTAGCTGAGGACCTGACCAAAAGTACCAAAGGCAGAACTTTAATCCGATGGACAGAACCAGTTTCCGTATTTCTTTTTTTACCAATCCCTATTCCAAGGCTCAGGTCCTTCCCCTTCCTGCTACTTGACTGATTTGCTTTAGAGCATCTTCTAAAAAGGCTGTCAAGGAAGGAGAAAAGGGAGACAGTAGAGAAGAAACAGGAGAATGACCTACAGACAACACCCCTGTGGCTCTTGTGTCTCCTCTTTTTCCTCCATTAACCTCAAAAAGTTGCTGACCTCTACTCTGTTTGCTTAAAACCTCTATACATGTTAGAGCTTAAAAAAAAGGGAAAATCTTCATGGTTCAATTTAGGTAGATTGCATGTGTCCAGGAATCTATCCATTTCTGATAGATTTCCCTGTTTGCTGGCATACAACTCTTTGTAGTAATTTCTGATGTTCTTTTTATTTCTGTGGTGCCTGTTGTTACATTTCCTTGTTCATCTCTGATTTTATTGATTTGGGTCTTTTCTTTTTTTAGTTAGTTGAGCCAATGGTATGTCAATTTTATTCATTTTTTTTTTAAAAAAACAGTTCTTCATTTGGCTGATTTTTTGTAATGTTAAAAAAATAAAAATAACAATTCCACAGTAAAAAAAAAAAGGGAAAATCCCAATGTTTGCATTTTATAATTGGATACATACAACTATGTCTTTACTGGGGCTGGCGCTGTGGTATAGTAGGTTAAGCATCCACCTATGGCTTGGCAACCCGTATGGGCACTGGTTGCTCCACTTCCAATCCAGCTCCTTACTGATGGCCTGGGAGAGCAGTAGAAGATAGTTCAAGTCCTTGGGCCCCTGCACCCATGTGGGAGACCCGGAAGAATCCCTTGGCTCCTGGCTTTGGATCGGCCCAGCTCCAGCTTGTTGCAGCCATTTGGGGAGAGAACCAGCAGATGGAAGACCTCTCTCTGTCTGTAACTCTGCCTCTCTTGTTAATAAATAAATCTTAAAAAAATTTATGTCTTTACATTAATAATTGTTTAGAATTAGTTTTATAAAAAAAGTAGTCAAACTTTATTTCTTCTCTATTTTTGTAAGAACTGTGTAAAACCAAATGTCTCTTGTATCTTTGTGGGAAAACTACATACTTCAAAGTTTGAGTAAAAGTTGAAAGCAGAAGCAAAGTATTTGGCCTAGTGATTAAGTTGCTGGTTAGAATGCCTGTGTTATATATCAGAGAACCTGGATTTGATGTCTGGCTTTGCTCCTGATTTTAGTTTCCAACAATGCAGATGCCAGGAGGCAGTGATCATGGCTGAGGTAGTTGGGTTCCTGCTACCCACATGGGAAGACCACTTGTCTTCTTGGTTTGGTCCCAGCCAGGGGCCATTGTGGACATTTGGGGCGTGAACCAGTGGAGCTCCTTCTGTCTCAAATAAATTTAAAAAAAAATCTGAAAGCACCCTGATGTAGAGTTAGAATAGTTTGTCTTGTGTTCCAGGTAATTTATTTAGGTGTGAAAGGAAATTAAACATGTATGGAATTAGTTTAAAATAAATCTTTGGTAAAATGTGATATGTAATTACACAGAGTAGATTATTATTTAATATAAAAAATGAAATATTTTCGCTTGTGGCAACCTGGATGAGCCTAGAGGGCATTATGTTAAGTAAAGTAACCCAGGTATGAAAGACCAGTGTCTCATGTTGTCACCCACATGTGTAAGCTAAATAAATTTGATCTCATGGAATTAGAAAGTAGAATATTAGTTTAGAGACTGGGAATAGTAGCAAGGAGAGGGGGATAGAGAGAGGTTGGTTTTCAGGTATAAAAATGGAAATTATTTTTAATGTTCTGTAGTGTAATGTGGTGATCATAATGAACAATAATATATATTTCAAAATGCCTAGAAGAGTTTTTTAAAGTATGTATATATATATTATATATGGTTTTTTTTTTTTTTTTTTTTTTTTTTTTTTTTTTTTTTTTGACAGGCAGAGTGAACAGTGAGAGAGAGACAGAGAGAAAGGTCTTCCTTTTCCATTGGTTCATCCCCTAGTGGCCGCTGCGGCCGGTGCACTGCGGCCAGCGCATCGCGCTGATCCGAAGCCAGGATCCAGGTGCTTCTCCTGGTCTCCCATGGGGTGCAGGGCCCAAGCACTTGGGCCATCCTCCACTGCACTCCCGGGCCACAGCAGAGAGCTGGACTGGAAGAGGAGCAACCGGGACAGAATCCGGCGCCCCAACCGGGACTAGAATCCAGGGTGCTGGCGCCACAGGCAGAGGATTAACCTATTGAGCCATGGCGCCAGCCTAAAGTATATTTTTGTATGCTGATTTAATTTCCTTTGGGTAAATTCCCAAGAGTGGATGGCTGGGTCATATGGTAGATATATTTTCAGATTTCTGAGGAGTCTCCGTACTGTCTTCCATAATGGTTGTACTAGTTTGCATTCACACCAACAGTTTATTAGGGTACCTTTTCCCTCCACATCCTCACCAGCATTTATTAATTTTTGATTTTTGGAGAGATAGCCAATCTAAGTGGGGTGAGGTGATACCTCATTGTGATTTTTATTTGTATTTCCTTGATTGCTAGTGAAATCAGCATATGAAAGATTTCTATGTCCTTGCATGTTTATTGCAGCTCAGTTCACCATAGCTAAGGTATGGAATCATCCCAGATATCCATCAGCTGATGACTGGATAAAGAAAATGTGGTATATATACACAGTGGAATACTATTCAATCATAAAAAAGTGAAATCCTGTGATTTGCAACAACATGGATGCAACTGGAAACGATGATGCTTAGTGAAATAAGCTGGTCCTAAAAATACAAATAGCATATGTTTTCTCTGATATGTGATAGTTAATCTAGAATATAAGAAATATGTACAGTGTATAAGAATGAGATATGTTAGGATTTGATTATTATTTTTAGTTCTTTTCTATACCCTGTGGGTCAGTGGTCTTTCTAATTTTTATTTGGTGAAAATTATGGTTAGTAGTGCATTAAGCCTGTTATTATAAAGTACATTGAAATTATGTTATTGCAAAAATTAAAGACAAAAAAGGAAGGAGGAGGATTGAAGGGGGAAATATGGTTATCTTAGAATTATATTGATGAAATACATGAAATCTGTTCTGTTTATGTTAATAAAAATTAAAAAAAATTATTTATTTGAAATGCAGGATGAGAGAGAGAAAGAGAGACAGGAGAGAAAGATCTTGCATCTGCTAGTTCATTCACCAAATGCTTGTAACAGCCTGGCTTGAGCCAGGCTGAAGCAAGGAACCAGGAGCTCCCTCCAGATGTCTCAAGTACTTGAGCTGTTATCTGCTGCCTCCTAGAGTGTGCATTCACAGGAAATTGAATCAGAAACAGAGGCAGGACTTGATCCCAGTGACTATGATATGGGATGTGGGCGTTTCAAGCAGGTGCTTAACCCTCTGTGTCACAAAGAAAGGCTTTGGAATATTATACAAAATAATTGTAAGTGAAGTGACAAAAATGCTTATAACTCTGATTTGATCATTACACATTTTATATATGAGTCAAAATATCACACAAGCTCCATAAATATGTACAAAAGACAAAATTCAAATAGCCAATATACACATGAAAAAATGTTCAGGATCACTAGCCATCAGGGAAATGCAAATCAAAACTGCAATGAGGTTTCATCTCACCCAGGTTAGAATGGCTTTCATACAGAAATCAATAAACAACAAATGCTGGCAAGGATGTGGGGAAAAAGGTACCCTAATTCACTATTGATGGCAATGCAAACTGGTAAAACCACTATGGAAGACTGTTTGGAGATACCTCAGAAATCTGTATATAGTTCTACCAAACGACCCAGGCATCCCACTCCTTGGAATTTATCCAAGGGAAATTAGATTGGCAAATAAAAGAGCTGTCTGCACCTCCATGTTTATTGCAGCTCAACTCACAACAGCTAAGACATGGAATCAACCTATATGCCCATCAACGGAAGACTGAATAAAGAAAGTACGGGATATGTACTTTATGGAATACTACACAGTAGTAAAGGAAATGAAATCCGGTCATTTGCAACAAAATGGATAAATCTGGAAAACATCATACTGAGTGAAATAAGCCAGTCCCAAAGGGACAAATATCATATGTTCTCCTTGATCTGTGACAACTAACTGAGGATCTAAAAGGAAACCTGTAGAAGTGAAATTGATACTGTGAGAAGCAATAAATAAATAAAAAATAAAATAAAATAAATAAAAAATAAGTTTTGGGTAACTTTTGCTAAGTATAAGGTATTGTGCATTTGAATGGTTCTATAGATTTGTTGATTTGTTTTGAAAATCAGAATTTTAGTTTTGTTTGTGATAGAGCAATCCACATGGGAGACCCAAATGAAGCTCCTGGCTCTTGGTTTTGACCTAGCCCAGCCCTAGCTGTTGTGGATATCTGGGGAGTGAACTAACAGATGGAAGATCTCTTTTTCTCTGTGTCTGTCTGTCTCTCTCTCTCTGTCAAATAAATTTAAAATTATATATAACAAAATAAATAATACCTTCATAAATTAGGTTTACTCTAAATATATTCTGGACCTCAACTACTAAAATAGTGTTTATTTCCAAGATATGAAGGACCAGACCACTAAAGTACTGTTTATTTTAGCGATATGAAGCCAGTGAAATCAGTTGAGTAACTGTCCATATTGCCAGAACCCAAGCCCTATAAAAAAGATAAGCTAGGGGTGGGCATTTTCTTAGCAGTTAAGATGCCATGTTCTGTATCACAGTTCCCGTGTTCAGCTTGACTCTGGCTCTTGATTGCAGCTTCCTGCTAGTACAGAGGCTGGAAGGCAGTCATATGGCTTACTCTTGGGTCCCTGTCATCCAGCTGGGAGACCTGGATTGAATTCCTAGCTCTCAGTTTTGCCTGACCCCGGCCATAGAGGGCATTTGAGGAGTGATTCAGCAGGTGGAGTTTCTGTTTCTTGCTGTCTGTATTTCTCTGTCTTTGCCTCTCAAAAAAAGAAAAAAAAAAAAAGGAAAAAAGGTAAACTAAAAAACCTAAAATACATTCCAGATAAGGGAATGAAAAAGTCTAAATAAGAAAATGAAAACAATTCATCAGAGAAGTCTTGTATGTTTAGATAATAATCAAGCTGTAGAAACATGTTTCACTTCCTACATTCAATTAAACATTAGTCATGTTAGCTGTTCTTTCAAATATGGCTTGAAATTGTACATTTCTCTGTTTTCACTACAGCCAACATCATCATCTAAGTTAACCTTTGCACACTCGGTTGTGCACATACATGCATATATATGTATATATCTCACCATACACAAATATGTGTAGATATGTATGTGTTTTTAAGAGAAGAAATGGTCCAGTATAGATGTCATACTATAATTGGTTTTGGGTAAATGAACCTAAAACTGTGTTGTGTGCTACTCCAGACTTTGGAATTTTTCTTAGAACTGAAAGCAGAGAACATTCAAACACATAAGGATGGATATGTTGTCAAGGAAGAGTGAGCCCACTGTGTACATGATTGTATGTTAGCTGTAATGAGTGTGGATAACCTTGATTTTGATTTTTAAATCAGAAATGTCAGCTACATGGCATGCACACTGTCCTTTTTTTTTTTTTCCCTGAGCAAACTTGACTAAGGAGTGGTGTTTATTTCCCCACCCCTCACAGTGCCTAGAATTGGCCTCAGAATCTTTAATAATACCTTTCACTTCCTAGCAGGCCATTGTCAGCTGATCAGTGTTAGAACATGATATGAAATCCATTTCTAACTAGTATAAGTGAGAGCCCTGTTCTGGGGTGTTTTGTGTCTTCCAAGATTCAGTTACTATCACTGTGTAATTCTCAAGATTCAATGTCTTTGATAATAGTTAAAATATCTACTTAAGCTCTAGACTTTCTTCCCTGCAGTGGATAGCAATTGAAATTTCTATTTACTTCTTTCAGCTTTTGCTGATTAGGCCTATCCTATAAATGTTTTATTTGGGGTCAGCCAAAAATTTGAGTATGGTGTATATTAAGAATTTAGTGGGGTGGTGATGTGGCATAGTAGGTTAAGCCTCTGCCTGCGGCACTGGCATCCCATACAGAACGTGGCATTTTAACTGCTAAGTAAATGCCCACCCCTAGTTTATGTTTTTCACATGGCTTGGGTTCTGGCAATATGGACATTTACTCAACTGACTTCACTGGCTTCACATCCCTGAAATAAACACCACTTCAGTGGTTTGGGTCCTTCACATCTTGGGAATGAGTGGCACTTTAGTGGTTTGGTTCGGTTAGTGTTCTGGCTGCTTCTCTTCTGATCCAGCTCTCAATAATGGCCTAGGAAGGCAGTGGAGGATAACCCAAATGTTTGGGCCCCTGCACCCATGTGGGAGACCTGGAGGAAGCTCCTGGTTCCTGGCTTTGGATCTGCCCAGCTCTGACCATTGTAACCATTTGGGGAGTAAACCAGCAGATGGAGGACCTCTCTCTCTGTCTCTCCCTCTCTCCGTGTGTAACTCTGCCTCTCAAATAAATAAATAAATAAATATTTTTAAAAAAGAAGATTTTGGTGCATGTTTCTGCTTGTGTTTTTCTTTTCTTGGTTTCTTGCATTTACTTTGTAGCTTCTGTGGTTACCCCAACTCTGATTCTTCATGCTAATAAGACTATGTGTTTTTTTCCTGGTTCATTTGCCTTGTGTGTTGCAGACTGGCATCTGTCCTCAGAATAACAGTCATTAAACAAAACAGTAAAAAACAAACAAGGGCCAGCATTGTGGCACAGTTGGTTAAGCTGCTGTCTGCAACACTAGCATCCCATATGAGGGCCAGTTTGAGTCCCAGCTTTTCCACTTTCCATCCAGCTCCCTGCTAATGTGCCTTGGAAAGCAGCAGAGGATGGCCCAATTACCTGAGCCTTTGCCACCCACATGGGTGACCCGGATGGAGTTTCCTGGTTCCTGATTTCAGTCTGGCCCAGGCTGGATCATCTGGCCATTTGGAGAATTTTTCCAGTGAATGCAAGATCTCTCTGTCTTTCTTCCTGTCTCTTACTCCCTCTCTCTAATGCTACATTTCAAATAAATATAATCTTTAAATAGGAAAGCAAGCAAACAGACAATCTGGGGGGTAGCCGTTGAGTTACAGCAGGTTAAGATGTCATTTGGGATCCTGGTATCCATATTGGAGTGCCTTGTTTTGTGTCATGGTTCTTCTCCTCCCCCCCCCTTCCCCTCCTCCCCCTCCCCCTTCTCCCCCTCCTCCTCCTCCCCCCTCCTCCCCCTCCTCTTCCTTCCTCTTTCCTCCTTCCTCTTTCCTCCTTCCTCCTTCCTTCTTCCTTCTTCTTCTTCTTCTTCTTTTTTTTTTTTTTTTTTAAGATTTACTTATTTATTTGAAAAGCAGAGCTACAGAGATGTCTTCCATCCGATGGTTCACTCCCCAGATGGCTGTAACAGCCAGAGCTGCACTAGTCTGCAGGCAGGAGCCAGGAGCTTCCTCTGGGTCTCCCACGCGGATGCAGGGGCCCAGGGACTTGGGCCATCTTTTACCGCTTTCCCAGACGATAGCAGAGAGCTGGATCCAAGGTGGAGCAGCTTGGACTCGAACAGACACCCATATGGGATGAGGGCATACTTCTGATTCAGGTGTGTAATGAGACTCCTTGAAGAGGATCACCAGGTGACTGACCAAATTAGAATCTGTGAATCTAAAATTGTGATCAGTTTTCTTATGGTCTTTTAAGTGTTGGTTTGAACTTTGGAAAAGTGTATATTTAATAATAAATATACACTTTAAAAAAGTGTATAATTAACATTTAATAATGGATTAGAGAGGGAAGCTTTTGGACACATCTGGCAACAACAAGAAATTTGGAGAATTTTTTTCTCCCCAGGGACTTGGCATTTACATACCATTAGGATCTTGTCACTGTGTGGCAGAGCTGTTTCTCATGTGACCAGAAGAGGAAGAGCCAGGGACTCACTGGCTGTTGAGAACACTGCTTTACTCTCTCCTTTTTTTGTGCAGACATTACTGGTTATGTGAGATTGTGGAGCATGCATCTGACCAGGATACCTTCTTCTCTTTTGGGGTTAAGGATCGGTGAGAAATAGTAAATAAATTTTGTGCCTTTAACCTGAAAGTGTTCTTGTTCTGTGATAACAGAGCTGAAGAATTCAAGAGAACTATTTACAAGTTTATGCTGTATTAATAATCCTCAGACAACTTTTAAGACATTGCTTATAATATGGTGACTCTCAAATGTGTGTCTCCTCTCCTAACCTTTCTTGAACTCTTGGAAACAATAAAAATGCCCTGTAGTACAATGAAATCCCAAAATAACCACTTGCAATGTGCCTACAACTCAATTGATTCAAGTGAAAGGAGGAGGCTGTTAGTTTCTAATCTGAGCAATGGACTGAATGAGTAAAAAGCCCACAGAAAACATAAAATGAGGGGCCAGCACCATGGCTCATTTGGTTAATCCTCCACCTGCAGCGCCAGCATCCCATATGGGCGCCAGGTTCTAGTCCTGGTTGCTCCTCTTCCAGTCCAGCTCTCTGCTGTGGCCTGGAAGGGCAGTGGAGGATGGCCCAAGTGCTTGGGCTCCTGCACCCGCATGGGAGACCAGGAGGAAGCACCTGGCTGCTGGCTTTGGATCGGCGTAGCTCTGGCCGTAGTGGCCATTTGAAGGGTGACCCAACGGAAGGAAGACCTTTCTGTCTCTTTCTCTCACTATCTAACTCTGTCTGTCAAATAGATAAATAAATAAAAGAACTCTAAAAAAAAAAAAAAGAAAAAGAAAAAAAAAAAGAAAACATAAAATGAAACAAATTCCAAAAGGGGAAAGAGTACGGGAAATTGCGATCTAATTAGGAATCAAAGGGAGGGCATTGTGGCTCAACATGTTAAACTGCTTGAGACAGCATCCCATGATCAGAGTGCTGGTTTGAGCCCTGACTACTCCATTTATGATCCAACTACCTGCTGATGTGCCTGGGAAACAGCAGGTGATGGCTCAAGTTCTTGAGTCCCTGTAACCTATATGGGAGACTTGGGTGGAATTCCAGATTCCTGATTTTTCTGGCTATTTGGGAAGTGAACCAGCAGATAAAAAATCTCTTCCTCCCTCTCCTTTTCCCCTTTTTCTCTCTTTCTTTCCTTCTGCCTTTCCCTCTCTTTTCCCCTCCTATCTCTGCCTTTCAGATCATTCAGTCAATCAACCAATCTTTAAATAGGAAGCAAGCTATCATGGTGTACTTTGAGGATGTGGTATTTAATTGTGGCTCTATAAGCACTCTTTACTGAGTTAGCAAAAGGATCATGGCATTGCAACTACGGAGAATGGATTGTAATCCTAATGTACCATTTGGTCCTTTGACGAGTAGGATTATTTCTTGGATTTCACCTTTAAAATCATCTTTTAGACTAGTGCTTCTTAGAGTTTGTTCTCTGGACCAGTAGCATCATCAGTATCTCCTGGGAACTTGTAAGAAATACAGTTGGAGGACATTCTCCAGACCTGTTGAATCAGGAACTCTGAAGATGGAGGTATACCCATCTGTGTTTTATGGCACATTATAGTTTTTTTTTTAAGGGAAAGAGTTTATTGGGGGAAGCCCAACAGACTGGAGGGAAGGGGCGAAGAAGGAAAAAGGGAGAAGGAGTGCATAGGAGAGAGAGAGACAGACAGAGATCAGGAGATAGAGAGGAAGAGAGAGACACATGGTCAGGAACAGGTCCTTTTAAAACTTTGCCAGGGGTGGGCATGGAAGTAGGAGCAGCAAATCCCATTAGGATGGGGGTGGTGCTGACACCTGTGGTTGGGCCATGTGGCTACCTGGCTTCCAGCAATGGCGGCGGGGGCTAGAGCCCAGGATGGTGTCAGGGTGTAGATTGCACCTTAGATAAGACTGCACCATTTTACCAACATTCTCCCCTTTTGTTTTTTATAAAGCAGGAGTTGAATGGGATTACATTAGTATCAAAAGTCCAGGATGGGTAGAGGGACGATGATATATATTTAGAGCTACTTCCTGCTGACATGGGTCAACGAGGTACTCTTCCCTGGCATGGGGCGATGTCTCAAGCTGCTGTCTCCTGGGAGGGGACCGAGTCTATCTCTGTAGCAGCATTTGGTTGACCTCCTGGTTGCTGAAGACCTTGGTTTGTTCCATTATCAACTCCTGTAAACACTTAAGCAGACATGGTAATATAAAAGACAGACTGAGAATAGCAACCAATGATCCTAAGAGTGGCATTAACCAGGTAATGAAAGGATTTCATAGAGAAGAGGAAATAGAGGGGGGTCTCTGGACCCTTTGATGGATGTGGTTTAAAGCTGATCCCAACCAAGACTGGGAGAAAGGCCACTCAACTTTTTCAGGTAGAGGAGTTTGTCTGTAGAGAAATTCTGAACAATCATACAACATTAAGTAAGGGAGAGGACCATCAATACACACAGGTCAGGAGTAGAGCCATGGATGTTAGAGTAGAGGCTATGATTACAAAGGAATGAGGCCCCAGATGGGCTAAATAGGGTATAGAACAAAAGACAGAGTCATTATTGGAGAACCTAAGAGAGCTGCTGTCTAAACCATGACTAAGTTCTCTGATTGAGAGGCAAATAGAAACTGACAGAAGGGCTTGATAACAATCTGGTGGGCTTTAAGGCCTTGTCAGTTATGAGGCACAGAGCTATCTATTTCTTCCCATGGGGTACATCCTAAGGGAGGTGTGACCCTCTTGGGGAAGGCACCCTTTTGACTTCCATTACCTAGCTGGCTTGGGAAGAGAGCTGGTCAGGTAAAGGGAAGTGTCATCTCTAACAGGAAATTTACAGTTCTGCCTGCAGTGTGGCAGACCCCACTTGGCTGTCCCTTCAGCAGTGGTGGTCACTTTGGAAGCTGATGAAGTGAAGGGTTTTTCAGCTTAGAGCCAGCAAGATCTGTGGCTCTGACCTGGGCATCCTTCGACTCCAGGGCAGTTCCATTTCCAGTGATCCACCTCTTGGCTGGCAGAGCTGCCAGGGCTCTTCATAAGCTGACTTCTGCTGAAGCCCTGGCTTTCCACATTGAAAACCACTCAGTGGATTGGCCTGTTGGGTCTCTTTGAGGGCAGATCATTGTATAGAGCTGCCTGTAATAGGCCTGCCACCTATCTTTACATTGCTTCTGATGCCTAGCTTTCTTTTCCTCCTGGTTTTTGTTAAAGCAGACCAGAGGATGCAAGTCAAAGGGGTGCTCAAGTCCCATCTCCAATCTTCAGTGGCCTGAACTAGAAGTCTATAGTAACAGGCATGTTCTGAGTGGTTTATTTTGAGGTAGACAATGCCCATGAGGAAAGCTATGTCCTCACTTTAAAACTTTCTCTCCCTTTGGTCTGAAAGGGAGGTTTTGCCTATTCACTGAAGGCACATTATAATTTAAGAGCTGCTGCCACAGGCGGTGCATGGATAACATTAAATTATGGTTACATCATAGAATGTCAGTTGTGATAATGCAAAGCAAAACAGAGAGGGAGGAAGAGGAAAGAGAGAGAGAGAAAGTAAAAGAGAGAAGGAGAAGGGGGGGGCAGGGAGAGAAGAATATTGAGATTGAAACAAGGGGTATAAGAAGGGGTCCAGGTTCTGATAACCTTATTTTGTGCAGGGAGAATGAAGATAGTTTGTAGTTGATAAAACAGAAAAATAAAAATGGAACTCTGTCTTAAAAGTAATGAATAGAAGAGTAAAATTAGTGTGATATGTTGAGAGGGAGAGGTGTGTTTATGGGACAAGTAAGTTGGCTGATATTTCATATTCTAATATCTAACGTCTCTTAGATACCTAAAGGTCATAAATGAAGAAATAATGTTAAAAGCAGATTAGAAATTTCAGAGTAACTGCCAGATACCTCAAAGTAAAATAGTTAAATATGATTGCCTGTGGGGAACAGAACAAGGAAACCTTGTATTGTTTGACTTTTTAACCATATGTTCTATATTACTTTTATTAAAATTTTGAAAACAAAATAAAATGTTCTTCCAGCTATTGTGGAAGCATATTTATTCATTAAATTGCAAAAAGGAATGCCTGTCATGTTTTTGGGCTCTTTTTCATAAGGTTAAAATATCTGATTATTATAATTGTATAGGGTGCTACACAATTATATAGGTGCCATACAATCCATGTTGGTGCTAGGTGAATGAGTTTATAAAAATGTGTTGTGCATTTTTCTGAGTCCCATTGTGATTTACGCTTGACTGCTAATTATTTTCATAATCTTCCTTTTTTCAGTTAAGTAACACCAGGAATCATTGGAAGACTAAACTAAAATATTTTGATTGAATGCTTACATTATTTAAAAAAATTGTCTATTTGGGGGAATGAAGAGAAAGGAGGGACAGAGAACAGAGAGCTCCTGTACACTGGTTTATTTGAGGTGAGTCAGGGCCAGGCCAAACCTGGGAGCTGGGAACTCAATCCAAGTCTCACACATGGGCAGCATGGATCCAATTGTTTGACCCATCACCACTGCCTCCCATGAACTACATTAGCAGGAAGTTGGAGTCAGGAGCTATTGAATCCCGGTACTCTGATATGGGATATGGGTATCTTAACAGCTAGACTAACTACCTGCTCCCTGCTTTTGTTTGTTATGTAGAATCATTCAGAACATAGTGTGCTACATATAACACCTTCTTTAGACTTTTGTTCCTTAATAGTGGGCAGATAGCCTCTATTTGAGTTGTGTTCCATTAATTAGTTTTTAAAAGCTAATCAGATTAGGAGCTGTTCAGTTCTTAACCTAGTTGACTTAAAGCTCAGTTTTTCTACATTTTTATAGAAATTCCTTTTATTCAAATGTAAAGACCATTTATAGATAAGAGATAAAGTGTTTTAATCCTACTCAAGAAATTCCCGATGAGTCTAAAATGAAATCCAAGTGGAATGATAAGCAGAATACCATTGCATGATTGCTGTGCTAGCTGAAGCTTTAATACTCTCATAAAATATTTATGTATGCTATATATCATATTAGTTTTTATTGTTTTTCCTTGGAAATGTTTTTTATTAGCTTGCTAATTATGGTTGAAATTAAAGATGAAGTATAGTTATGGTGTTATTTTAAATCATGTTTAATGATTGGTCAAAGCACTTTAATAAAAACTTTATTTTGGAGTAATTTCAGAATTATAAAAGTTAAAATAGTACAGAGACCTTTATATATACCTTTTATCCAAATTCAGCAAATTTTCAACATTTCCCATATTGGTTTTATCATAATTATTAACTTCCTTTCTGTCCACATTCTGTCTTCATATATGCATATATACAAATATTATTTTTTTGAGTTGTTTGAGAGTAAGCTGCATAAATAATGTTCCTTAATAAGTCATCATATATTCCCCAAGAACAAGGATATTTTCTTGTATATCTCTGTATACTTAATCAAATCAGAAACTTTAACATTTAAAGAATACTTTTTAAAAAATTTTCAGAGAGAGAGAGAGAGAGGGAGAGAGACAGAGACAGACAGACATAGAGCTCCTATTTGCTGTCAACTCCAGGCTCATCTCTTGATTCTCTCTGTCCTAAACTTATTACAGCTATACCATACTGCCTCAAGGCAATTCTCCCCTTCCATATCCAGCAGACTTTGTTCTCTTCATGACTGTACTAAAAAAATGCCTGGCTTTCCACATCTCCAGCCATGTACTTTAACCTGGATACTGCCTACCCTTTGTTTTATTTATTTATTTAAAATTTATTTATTTATTTATTTGAAAGGCAGAGTTACAGAAAGAGGGAGAGAACTTCCATCTACTAGTTCACTCCCCAAATGGTTGAAATGTCTGGAACTGCACCAAGCCAAAGCTAGGAGCCTGGAACTCCATCCGGGTGTCCCACATGTGTGGCAGGAGCCCGAGCTCTTGGGCCATCTCCTGCTGCTTTCCCCTATCCTTTGTTTTAGGTTCACTTGCTTTGTAGAAGCTTTACTTGCCTTCCCTATCACACCAGACTGAATTAGATATCCTCTTCTGTGTGGTACTTTTGTACTTTGCACATTCAGTTACTGTTAGGGTTATATGTGTTTGTGCCTTTTTATTTTTTTTTTATTTTTTTTTTAATTTGAGAAGTAGAGTTAGAGAGAGAGAGAGAGAGAGAGAAAGGTCTTACATCCACTTGTTCACTCCCCAAATGGCCGCAATGGTCAGAGCTGAGATGATAAGAAGCCAAGAGCCAGGAGGTTCTTCTGGGTCTCCTACGTGGGGGCAGGGCTCTAAGCACTTGGACCACCTTCCACCACTTTCCCAGGCCATAACAAAGAGCTAGATTGGAAGAGGAGCAGTCAGGACACAACCATCACCATATGGAATGCAGGTGCCACAGGTGGAGGCTTAGCCTATTATACCACAGCTCCATCCCCTGTTTGCTCCTTTTCTGTACAGTGAGTGCCATCATACTTATGTCCCTAGATTTAGACAGGCATGCAGTTAATTTAGAATAAGGGAGAATGAACACATGAACATGAGTATTTTATGAACTGAAAGTATATACTTAATGGTCTAAAAATTAAATTTACATTTTAAAATCCAGGATTGGTACTGGTATTGACTTTTCTGTACATTCCTCATTATTGGTTCCCCAGAAGATAATTATTAAGAATTTATGAAACCAGATTAAATATCTGTATTCACTTCAGCTTTATTTTTTAAATAAAAATTTGATTTTTCAGCTTGAAAAAGTAATACTACTCTGAAATTAAAATAATTACAATACTCTGTCTCAGAAAAGTTTGTGAGTATATTTTTCAGTTTTTATCTTTTTATGTATATTTTTTCTTTAACCTTTTGTTACCTACTTCTCCCTAACAGATGAGTTAGTAACAAGTGTCTGTGGTTTTTTTTTTTTTTTTTTTTTTTGACAGGCTGAGTGGACAGTGAGAGAGAGAGACAGAGAGAAAGGTCTTCCTTTTGCCGTTGGTTCACCCTCCAATGGTCGCTGCGGCCGGTGTGCTGCGGCCGGCACACCGCACTGATCCAATGGCAGGAGCCAGGTGCTTCTCCTGGTCTCCCACGGGGTGCAGGACCCAAGCACTTGGGCCATCCTCCACTGCACTCCCTGGCCACAGCAGAGAACTGGCCTAGAAGAGGGGCAACTGGGAAAGAATCCGGCGCCCTGACCGGGACTAGAACCCGGTGTGCTGGCGCCGCAAGGCGGAGGATTAGCCTAGTGAGCCGCGACACCGGCCCAAGTGTCTGTTTTTTAAAACATAATGAGGGGGCCGGCGCTGTGGCGTAGTGGGTCAATGCCCTGGCCTGAAGTGCCGGCATCCCATGTGGGCACCGATTTGAGATTCAGCTGTTCCACTTCCGATCCAGCTCTCTGCTGTGGCCTGGGAAAGCAGTAGAAGATGGCCCAAGTCCTTGGGCCCCTGCACCCACATGGGAGAACAGGAAGAAGCACCTGGCTCCTGGCTTCGGATCGGCCCAGCTCTGGCTGCTGTGGCCAACTGGAGAGTGAACCAGCAGAGGGAAGACCAAAGAAATGCCAGAGAGTATACAAAGCTTATATATTTGAGGTATTCTTACATTCTCTTCAACTTGTGTTTGTCAAAAGTTATCATAAACAGTTTAGAGACATCTTATGCCTTTAATAATATTTGAATACAGCTGTTTTCTGCCTCATGACCTTTTGTCCTGCCTGATTTGTCATACCTTGTTTTCAGTAGTTACCCTGATGATGACTCGAGTTTGGTCTGTTAGTGTTCATTGTAAGTATGGTAGAAACATACAAAATTTGTATTTGGCTACTTAACAGTTATAATATTTCTGACATGCTGATTTGAAGTCTCTTTGTACTGCTGCAGGCGAAGAGAAAAAGATTTGCTTAGCTAATTAAAACCATAAATAGGAAGTTATGTTTAATCTACTTGAGGCAAACTAACAACTATTTAAGTGTTGTAAAATAAACACAAACTGGGAATATGTCAATCAAAATTATTTTCTGTTAATTAAAGCACTAATGGATTTTCTAAGGCTCAGCTTTTGACAACCTTCTTCCTTGGCATTTGTTAAGGTTATTAGGAAATAGGGACCTATTGATATTTTTCAAATTCTTTGTTCATGGACCAGAGTAAGTTGTACATATTTTTATCTAATACAAACACACATAACTGAAAGACAAGTTGAATATGATAGTTAACCTAATTTTTTTGTGGTGCACGATGTTTATTCTCCTGTATTTCTGCAAATTCTCTTGTATTTCTGCATTTTGGGGCTCACTACATAAATTTTAAACACTAATCAAGACCCACAGCTTGAGAAAAGCACTGTACTAGCTTATGAGTGTGAGCGCGCAAACTCTTCATTCATTTACCTTTCCGAGAGTAGTTACCGAGTGGTAGTGCAGCGCCTGACACTGAGTAGGTGCTCAGTACTTGTCAGTTGAGTGAATTAGTGGTTGGAAGGAGTAAGATGTAAAAAAAGTTACAAAAGGAGTAGGTTTTTTTTTTTTTTTTTTTTGGCAATGAAATTCTTGGACATGATAAAGGCAAAAGAGTCCAAGTACTACATATGGTTGGTATGAGATTTTTGTTTGCTTGCAGGTAATAGAAACCAGCTTTAGCTAGCTCAAGTAGAGAATATATTAAAAGGATTCAATGAGTCTCATAGAACTGAAGGGCAGGGGTGTATCTTGGAACCTGGAAAGAAACTGAAAATATGAACCGGGAAGGTTTGAGAGTCCAAACATGTTATCCTGTGCTTTGTGTCTCTGCTTCTCTGCTTGGCTGCTTTGTGCTGTGTTTGAAACACTGTTTTCTTGTTCTTTTTTTAAAACAGGTTTGTTTGTCTATTTGAAAGGCATAGAGAGAGAGAGAGAAAGAGAGAAAGAGATCTTCCATCTGCTGATTTACTTCCCAAATGGCCACAATGGTTGAAGCTGGGCCAGGCCAAAGCCAGAAGTTGGGAGCTTCTTCTGGGTCTCCCGCATGGGTGCACGGGCCCAAGCACTTGGGTCATCCTCCACTGCTTTCCTGCATCATCACAGGTTGCTGCTTTACCTGCTATGCCACAACACTGGCCCCCTGTGCTTTTTTTTTTTTCCTGCATGATGATGTATTTTCATTCCATGTGCCAATAATTTATTTCCTGAGGCTCTATATAAAATTGATTTTATATTATGAGTCCAGTCTTTAATATAGCATGTGATTCGTATGTGGTGAAATAAATGAGTCTTTTTTTAACAAAGATTTTATTTATTTATTTGAGAGGTAGAGTTACAAACAGTAAGAGGGAGAGACAGAGAGAAAGGTTTTCCTTCCATTGGTTCACTCCCCAAATGGCTGTAACGGCTGGAGCTGCGCAGATCCGAAGCCGGGAGCCAGGTGCTTCTTCCCGGTCTCCCATGGGGTGCAGGGGCCCAAGGACTTGGGCCATCTTCTACTGCTTTCCCAGGCCACAGCAGAGAGCTGGATCGGAAGAGGAGCAGCTGGGACTAGAACCAGCGCCCATAAGGGATGCCAGCGCCACAGGCAGAGGATTAACCCGCTGCACCACAGCACCGGCCCCAAGTCTTTTGATATGTACCGTGTACTATTAGTAGTCTTAAACCTGTTCTGAAATCCAGTGTTTCTAATGGCTTTGTTTTACCTCCTGGGTAAATGTGAGTACACTCCAAGTGAATGTATATATTATAAACATTGCTTATAAAAGTGTTAATTCAGCATACTTTGGCAGCATACTTTCTTGGTTCTTGGTTAGATCGCAGGAAGGTTACAAAGATGAATGTATTTATTAGAATGACTGCCATTTGAAGGTTATAGCTCTGTTCCAGCAAAGTGGACCAAATCATGCACATATGAACTGTGCTCATGATGGTCCACAATTAGTCTTCAGTTTTTCCATACTTCAATTTTATCTCTACCTGTCTTGTTTCTCACTTTTACCTCTCCATCCTTCTAATCCAGTGTGAAGACCTCAGTACTTTATGTTTAGACCCTTCTTTACTTCTTTGGTTCACTGTGTTCTATTGAAGGGTTCATACTTTTTTGTTTTTTTAAAGATTTATTTATTTATTTGAAAGTCAGAGTTACACACAGAGAGAAAGAGAGGCAGAGAGAGAGAGAGAGAGAGAAAGGTCTTCCATCCACTGGTTCACTGCCCAGTTAGCTGCAATGGCCAGAGCTGTGCCAGTCTGAAGTCATGAGCCAGGAGCTTCTTCTGGATTGCCTACGTGGGTTCAGGGGCCCAAGGATTTGGGCCATCTTCCACTGCTTTCCCAGGCCAAAGCAGAGAGCTTGGTTCAAAGTTTTGCAGCTGGGACTCAAACTGGTGCCTATATGGGATTCCGGCACTGCAGGTGGTGGCTTTACCTGCATTGCCACAGTGCTGGCCCTGAAGGGTTCATACCTTTATTCATTTTGTTTTTGCATAGAAAAGTTGACAAGCCAGTTGTTCTAGTTAATTTTTTCATTTTTGAAAAATTATTATGTCTTTATTCTAATGTCAGTGCTTGTAGCCTAACCTAAGAATATCCATAGCTGTGAACTGCTATCTGGAGAGTCTTTACTAGGCACAAGTTGGTATCCTGGAACCAAGTCAGAAAAACAGTGCTGAACCAGAAAATATAGTTACTATCTTTAGGAAATACACAGACTGATGTGGCATAAAATCTCCATGTATTTAATACAGGTTTTATGCTTGTAATTCTGGGTCTGGTGTTGTGATATGGTGGGTTAAGCCGCCACCTGCTTTGCTGGCATCCCATATTGGAGAACCAGTTGAGTCCCAGCTGCTCTGCTTCTAATTCTGATCCCTGTTAATGCACCTGGGAAAGCAGCAGAGGATGGCTCAAGTACTTTGATCCCTGGTATCTGTGTGGGAGATCTAGATGGTGTTCTAGGCTCTGGACTTGGGTCTGGCCCAGTCCTGGCCACTGTAGCCATTTGAGGGGTGAACCAGTGGATGGAAGATTTCTCTCTCACTCTGTATCTTGCTGTCTTTCTCACTCTTCCTTTGTCATCCTGCCTTTTAAATTAATAAAAATAAATATTAAAAAAAAACTGTCATGGCCCAAAGTTGGACAGAGTACGACAGGAATGTTTATGCCAGTGACTGTCACATAGTAGGGCCTCCAGAAAGACTCGGAAAGAATCAGTAATTGAATGCAAGTGTCTACCCAGTATAGTTATGAATAGCCTTTCTGAAGAGATAACAATCTGGGTTGATTTCTCTAGTTTGTAACATTTAAATGGTAGGTGGGTAATAGACTGGGCATTTTTGTTTTAAGAACAGCTTATATAAAAGAAGTAAATTGTGAACTGAGAGTATTTGAGTGTGAATGTAGTGTTTTCCTTTAAAGAATAGCTTAAGGGATTGGTTAGAGACAATTGAGAATGGCTGTATAGATTCTGGTGGAGAATTTGGACATTGTTCTGAAGGAGCTACATGAGAGTTTTTAATGGAAGAGTAATGGGAAGAGATTTGCTCTTTTGAAAAGTTACTCTGACGGTCAGTGGCGGCTCTGAGGAGAGTGGCTGCTGCTGTGATAGAACAGCAGAAGCAAAAAGGCCTAGAGTTGGAACTGGCCCATTCAGGCTTCAACACCATGAGTTGCCATGGGGAGCAGTGCGGTCTGGCCCGAGAACAGAGCAACAGCAAGCGAAGCGCAGAGCTTTCCTGCAAAAGGGACCTCCAAAGCATTCCTCCCTTCAAGCCCCCAGTCATGCTGCTCTTGGGACATGAAGGGGAGCTGTGCTATTGCAAGTCTCACCACAGTGGATTCACCCTAGGATCTGCAGGATTTGAACAACTGATACTGCTGTGCAATGTATCTAGTAACTTTGATAACTATGCCACACCAAAGGGACACAGTGGAGTAGTGATGGAGCTGTATGTTGTTCTCAGTATCAACAAATAAAACTGGCAATGTGGGATAGTGAAACAGGTGAGAGTTAAAGGACTGAAGGGACATGCTTCCTTTGTGAATTCCTATTATCCAGCCAGAAGCAGCCCCCAGCTTATCTGTACTGGGATTAAGAATGGTACAGTCCAGTTTGGCACATGCTCAATTGGACTTGCCCCAAACGGTAGAGTTAGAAATGTGCCA
The DNA here is from genome assembly GCF_051225735.1 of Oryctolagus cuniculus. Lineage (NCBI taxonomy): Eukaryota > Metazoa > Chordata > Mammalia > Lagomorpha > Leporidae > Oryctolagus > Oryctolagus cuniculus. Next base: position 66,526,970 of record NC_142879.1, on the reverse strand, counting down.
GGGGATTCCAATTCAATCCCATCAAGGTGGCATGTACCAATGCCATCTCACTAGTCCAAGTGATCAGTTTCAGTTCACAATTGATCATAATGATAGGATTAAGAGTCAAAGGGATCACATAAACAAGACTAGTGTCTGCTAATACTAACTGATATAATTAAAAAGGAGAGAGTGATTGAACATTGGAAGCGGGATACACAGCAGACTCAAGGCTGCTTGACCTTGAGACTTTAGACTACTTAAGTGGCACCAGATGGTGCCCAGGCCAGCATTCACCCTCAGAATGAACACAGCACTCTGGCCTTAGAATCAGCCCTTAAGGCATTCGGATCTGGCTGAAGAGCCGTGAGAGTATTTTAGGCATGGAAAGCCAAGGCACTCTGGCAAAAAAAAAAAAAAAAAAAAAAAAAAAAAAAAAAAAAAAGAAAGAAAGAAAGAGAGAGAGAGAAAACCTAAATGAAAGATCTCTGTGAGTGAGATCCCAGTGGAAAGGTGGAAAGAACAGGCCATCAAAGAAGGAGGTACCTTTCACCTTTCTCTGAAGGGAGGAGAGAACTTCTACTTTGACTATGACCTTGTCTAAATAAGATTGGAGTTGGCGAATTCAAAAGGCTTCCATAGCCTTGGCAACTCATGACAAGAGCCTAGGGTGAGTACTGACGCCTTAAACAAGAGTGTCAATTGTTAAATCAACAACAGGAGTCACTGTGCACTTACTCCCCATGTAGGATCTCTGTCCTTAATGTGTTGTACAATGTGAATTAATGCTATAACTAGTACTCCAACAGTACTTTACACTTAGTGTTTCTGTGTGGATGCAAACTGTTGAAATCTTTACTTAATATATACTAAATTGATCTTCTGTATATAAAGATAATTGAAAATGAATCTTGATGTGAATGGAATGGGAGAAGGAGTGGGAGATGGGAGGGTTGTGGATGGGAGGGAAGTTATGGGGGGGAAAAGCCACTGTAATCCAAAAGCTGTACTTTAGAAATTTATATTTATTAAATAAAAGTTAAAAAAAAGAATGGTACAGTTAATCTTTGGGCTATCTAGAAGAAAGCAGCTATCCAGCAGTTCAGAACATATACCAGGTGTTAGCTGTGACCTTCAATGACAAGTTATCAGATTATTTCTGGTGGAATAGAAAACAATGTCAAGGTCTGGGACCTGTGCCAAAACAAGCTAACCTACACCATGAGAGATCATGCAGATTCAGTGACTGGCACTGAGTTTAAGTTCTGAAGGCTCTTTTTTTTTTTTTTTTAAGATTTTATTTATTTGAAAGAGTTACAGAGAAGGAGAGGTAGAGGCAGTAAAAAGAGAGAGAGAGAGAAACCTGCATCCACTGATTCCACCTCCAAATGGTTGCAACAAAGCCAGGAGCCAGCCGGTGCCTCGGCTCAATAGGCTAATCCTCTGCCTGCGGCACCGGCACCCCAGGTTCTAGTCCCGGCTGGGGCACCGGCTTCTGTCCCGGTTGCTCCTCTTCCAGTCCAGCTCTCTGCTGTGGTCCGGAAGTGCAGTGGAGGATGGCCCAGGTCCTTGGGCCCTGCACCCGCATAGGAGACCAGGAGGAAGCACCTGGTTCCTGGCTTCGGATCAGCGCAGTGCATGGGCCGCAGTGCGCCAGCCATAGTGGCCATTGTGGGGTGAACCAATGGAAAAAGGAAGACCTTTCTCTCTGTCTCTCTCTCTAACTCTGCCTGTCAACAACAACAACAAAAAAAACCAAACAAACAAAAACCAAAAAACACGCCAGGAGCCAGGAGCTTCAGCTGGATCTCCCACATGGGTGCACGGGCCCAAGGACTCAGACCATCTTCCACTGCTTTCTCAGGCGCACCAGCAGAGCCTAGGGTCAGAAGTGGAACAGCTGGGACTTGAACTGGTGCCCATATGGGATGCCAGAGCCACAGGCATTCACCTTCTACACCACAGCATCAGCCCCATGAAGGCTTTCATCTCTTGTCGGGTGCACTGGACAATACAGTATAGGTCTGGGATGTCTGGCTGTTTGCAACAAAAGAAGTGTATGAAGATATTTCAAAATGTGCCCAACTTAGAAAAGAATCTTCTGAGTTGCTCTTGGTCACCTGGTGGAAGCAAAATTGCAGCTGGCTCATCCAACAGGTCTGTGTATGTGTGGGCTACCGCAAGCAGGAGAATACTGTAGAAACTGCCTGACCATGCTGGCTCCATCAGTGAAATGGCTTTCCATCCGGATGAGCCCATCATTCCCTCAGCATCCAGGGACAAGGCTGTACACGGGGGAGACTCAGTGAAGATGCAGAATGGAAGACTTTAAGGCTGCTTGACCTTGAGACTTTACTTAAGTGGCACCAGATGGTGCCCAGGCCAGCATTCGCCCTCAGAATGAACTTTAACTAGCAAGAAACAGAGGGAGCAGTGGCTGTATTCTTTTTTTTTTTTTTTTTTGACAGGCAGAGTGGACAGTGAGAGAGAGAGACAGAGAGAAAGGTCTTCCTTTGCCGTTGGTTCACCCTCCAATGGCCGCCGCTGCAGCCGGCGCACTGCGCTGATCCGATGGCAGGAGCCAGGAGCCAGGTGCTTTTCCTGGTCTCCCATGGGGTGCAGGGCCCAAGCACCTGGGCCATCCTCCACTGCACTCCCTGGCCACAGCAGAGGGCTGGCCTGGAAGAGGGGCAACCGGGACAGAATCCGGCGCCCCGACCGGGACTAGAACCTGGTGTGCCGGCGCCGCTAGGCGGAGGATTAGCCTAGTGAGCCGCGGCGCCGGCCGCAGTGGCTGTATTCTAACAACCACTTGTATCCCATGTCAGCAGGATAGTAGAGGAAGTTTATTCTTCCTTTTATTTTTTATTTTTTAAATAAGGTTTTTTCAAAGGAACAAATATTGATTGGATTGTAGTTTCCTGTTTCCTAATCTAGGCTGAAGACAGGGGATGTGACTGAAATTTGTTACTTGCATTTTGTTTTGTTTTAATTCAGTAACTGGTGTGTGTGATATTTTCTTCTTGTTTTTCTCAGAGTCATTTTGTATTAAAAGCAAAATAGATGTATTTTTACAAAAAAAAAAAAAAAGAAAAAAAGTGTTAGCCTGTAGTGGCAAAGAGATGGTTAGTGTGGATGTGAGTTAAGATGCTATTTTAAAAGTCTTGGCTGGGGCCTGTGCCATGGCTCACTTGGTTAATCCTCCGCCTGTGGCGCTGGCATCCCATATGGGCACTGGGTTCTAGTGCCGATTGCTCCTTTTCTAATCCAGCTTTCTGCTGTGGCCCGGGAGGGCAGTGGAGGATGGCCCAAGTGCTTGGGTCCCTGCACCCCATGGGAGACCAGGAGGAAGCGCCTGGCTCCTGGCTTCGGATCGGCGCAGCACCATCCATAGTGGCCATTAGGGGAGTGAACCAACGGAAGGAAGACCTTTCTCTCTGTCTCTCTCTCTCAATGTCTAACTCTACCTGTCATTAAAATAAAGAAGTCTAGGCAAGAGCTGGCAAAAGAATCCATCTAAGGTTTTAGAAGTGAATGTCAAAAGAACTTAAATTTTTCTTTTAATTTGAGAGGAACAAAGACTGATGAACAGACACAGAGAGGGAGCTAGTGAGCTCCTACCACTGCCTCACTCCAGAGTCCAAGTCTTCCATGTGGGTGCCAGGAATCCATTACTTGAGCCATCACTGCTGCCTTTTATGTTCTGTATTAGCAGGAAACGACTCAGGAGCCAGAGCTGAGGATCAAACCTAGATACTTCAAAATGGGACATAGATTTTTTTTTTTATTTTTCAAAAAGATTATTTATTTGAGAGACAGAGTTACAGACAGAGAAAGACAGACAGAGAGAAGAGTCTTCCATCCTCTGGTTCACTCCCCAAATAGCCACAATGGCCAGAGCTGGGCTGATCGGAAGCCATGAGTCAGGATCTTCTTCCGGATCTCCCACATGGATACAAGGGCCCAAGCACTTAGGCCATCTTCCACTGCTTTCCCAGGCAATCAGCAGGGAGCTGGAGCAGAAGTGGAGCAGCCAGGACTTGAACCTGTGCCCATGTGGAATGCTGGTGTCAGAGGCAGAGTTTTTTTAATCTATTTTTTATTTTTTGACAGGCAGAGTGGACAGTGAGAGAGAGAGAGACAGAGAGAAAGGTCTTCCTTTGCCGTTGGTTCATCCTCCAATGGCCGCCACGGCAAGCGCGCTTCAGCTGGTGCACCATGCCTATCCGAAGGCAGGAGCCAGGTGCTTCTCCTGGTCTCCCATGGGGTGCAGGGCCCAAGCACTTGGGTCATCCTCCACTGCACTCCCTGGCCACAGCAGAGAGCTGGCTGGAAGAGGGCCAACTGGGACAGAATCCAGCACCCTGACCGGGACTAGAACCCGGTGTGCTGGCGCCGCAGGCGGAGGATTAGCCTATTGAGCTGTGGTGCAGGCCCAGAGGCAGAGTTTTAACCTACTACATTGCTGCACCAGCCCCACGGGACATAGGCATCTTTTTTTTTTTTGGATAGGCAGAGTTAGACAGTGAGAGAGAGAGAGAGACAGAAAGGTCTTCCTTCCATTGGTTCACCCCCAGATGGCCGCTATGGCTGGCGTGCTGCATTGATCCGGAGCCAGGAGCCAGGTGGCATCTTAACCAGCACCTTACCTGCTAGGCTAAACACCTGCCCGCAAATTTAAACTTTATATATTTTGGGGAGGTAGACTTTTCAGGACTGTTTGTTCCAATATATAGCCAGATATAAATAGGACTTGTTCATTTCTCTGCTGGGGTGGAGGTTAATAAAGGTGAGTGCTGGGAATGTTTTCCCTATCCTCCTGTGCCCTTCATGACTCTGATCCTGTCTCTACCTGGTTAACCATTCTTCAGCCATGTTTTCCAATCTTGATGTTACTCCTTAGACCTGAAATTTGGTTTGGCTTTTAGCTGTCACTCACCTTTTGGTGCCACCTATTTGTGAGTGCTTTGGATATTAAAACACAACAACAAAAACCAGTTTTATTAGGAATACAACAGTTTCAGTAAATGTTAATAAGCCTTTTAATGAGGCATGGAGAGAATACTGTGGAAGCAAGGAGAAAGGACTGCTGAAAGTTCCTGGGATGGCTTAGGGCAGATGAGAAAATGCTTTAGCTTGGTGTTGGTGGATCAATAATTATGTCACACAGGGAAGAAGTTTGAGGTGCCTATAGGATATTCAGGTGGAGCTGACCTGGAGATTACTGGAGTGATGAATCTAGAAAATACGTGAGTCTCCACGTTGTCTACCCTTTAGGGAAACTGACAATGACAACAAAATTATGCCTTGGTCACATATGTAGAGATTGTTTTAATTAATCCAAGATAGAGACCTGCCTTTATTATTATTTTAAGATTTATTGAATTATTTGAAAGAGTTTCAAAGAAAGAGGGGGAGGGAGGGATAGAGAGAGAAGAAATGAATGAAAATGAATCTTCATCTACTGGTTCACTCCTTAAGTGGCTCCAAAGTGGCTGAAGCCAGGAGCCTGGAACTCCATCTGTCTCCCACATGGGTGTGGGAGTCGTCTTCCACTGGGCATTAGCAGGGAGTTGGGTTGGAAGTGGAGCAGCCAGGATTCAGCTGGCACTCATAATGGGATGCCAGTGTGACAGGTGGCAGTTTGATATGCTTTGCTGCAATGCTGGCCCTGGGTTGATTGTGTTTTAAGGGCAGATGAGCTGATGCTAATGTACAGTCAGGATTTATACTCATTGTTCCAGAAAAAGTTTCCTGGAGATACTGAAGTATAGCTGACAGCTGAAGCCTTATATATTGATCAGTTTGAGAACAGGGAGAATGAGAAGAAAATCGGAACAGAGACAGAAATCTTAGGGAACTTTATTAGTGTTGTGGGAGATAACGAGGAGGTACCCTCAAAGGAGAAGCTGCAAACATAATTCCTAACTCTTAGCTGCAACATGTTTTAATTTAGGTTATTAATGTATATTTTGCATTAGTTTCCCTCTTAACAATCCAGAGCAGATTGTATGCCAGCATATACCTTAAATGCCTGATATGTATATAAGGAACCTTCACAAAGTTCATGGAAAATGCATAATATGAGAAAACTATGCATTCATTTAAAATTTTTTTGCACCAAAGTCAGCTTACCTTTTTTTTTTTTTTTTTTTTTGACAGGCAGAGTGGACAGTGAGAGAGAGAGACAGAGAGAAAGGTCTTCCTTTGCCGTTGGTTCACCCTCCAATGGCCGCCGCGGCCGGCGCGCTGCGGCCGGCGCACCGCGCTGATCCGATGGCAGGAGCCAGGAGCCAGGTGCTTTTCCTGGTCTCCCATGGGGTGCAGGGCCCAAGCACCTGGGCCATCCTCCACTGCACTCCCTGGCCACAGCAGAGGGCTGGCCTGGAAGAGGGGCAACCGGGACAGAATCCGGCGCCCCGACCGGGACTAGAACCCGGTGTGCCGGCGCCGCTAGGCGGAGGATTAGCCTAGTGAGCCGCGGCGCCGGCCCAGCTTACCTTTTAATTCTTTTTTTTTTCATGAATGTTTTGAAGTCCTCAAACTGATGCAACTGATAACCATTAATTCTTTTATCATCGATGTAGGAAATCATGACCTTTAATTCTTATCAACAGCAGGTACCTATATCTGCTTCCAAGTTTATCTAAAGGAAGAATGCATGAAAGTAACAGTTTCCAAGAACCCATTTTATTTTCTGAATTCAAAGTCACCTGTCATTTTTGCCATAAATTCTTTGAGGCATGAAATAGCCTGCCAGTTGTCTATTGCTCTTAGAGTTAATGAATGGTTATCAATTTATCATGGGTAATAACCTAGCTGTAAATTGTAAAGAAGGCATTCTATCACTTCCTAGCATTTTTGCCTCAAGGCAGTATCTGCCTTTTCTGTACTATCTGCCTTTTCTATAGCATTTAGGGGCTCAGTGTCCCTAAAGATTTTAATAGAGTACATTTCTTACTTGGAAACCTCTTAACATTTGGTAATAGCCTGGTGAAATATTAGCTGGTTGTATCTTGCTTTGTGTAATAGATTTTGTGTAAATAAAATTTCTCGATGTAGGATTATAAATAAATTTTTCTGATGGATGTTGAACCAGCTTTAGAGATATTTAACTTTTATTTACAATTTGTATTCCATTCAGTTCTTATAAGTAAAGTGTGACAATGTTTCAGTCCTCTGGCCTCCTGGTTAGGTAGTTAATGATTGGAAAAACAGGACTGTTTCAAGGAACCTTCTTTTAAAGACATAATTTTATTTTTCATACTAAACATAACTCCAATATAACATGAAGTCTTTCAGATCAGGGACTTGGACTTGACTGTATCCTTATTTAAAACCAAACGAATAAAAAACTGGATCTGTGTCTTTCTTATATTTGTATTTTAGGCACTGAGCACATAACTCAGTATTTGTTAAATTACTGTCAATCATTCCCTCATTTCTTCAGCTATAAATTTGTTGTATTATAAAGTGGGTTACCTTAGGGATGGGAGGACATTGATTTAACTACATATGTGACCTTTATTATAGCTATGTCAATTGAGATGACTTCGTAGTTAAATGTGCTTATTTTCAGTTACAAATTTAATTTCAGTCCCAGTTTTTTTTTGTTTTTTTTTTTTTTGTTTTTTAAGATTTAATTTATTTGAAAGGCAGAGTTACAGAGAGGCAGAGTCAGAGAGCTAGAGATAGAAAGGTCTTCCATCTGCTGGTTCACCCCCCAGATGGCTGTAACGGTACTGATTCGAAGCCTGGAGCCAGGAGCTTTCTCTAGGTCTCCCATGTTGGTGCAGGGGCCCAAGCACTTGGGTCATCTTCCTTTGATTTCCCAGGCCAGTAGCAGCGAGCTGGATTGGAAATGGACAAGTGGGGTCTCAAACCAGCGCCCATATGGGATGCCAGCACTGCAGATGGTGGCTTTACTCGCTACAGCACAGCGCCGGCCCTGAGTATTTTTAAATTTCATTTTGGTTCCTTCAATAAGACGTAACACATTGGCTTGTGTGTAACAGTGATTAGTGAGGTCCTGAATATGCTTTAATGTAGTTGGTGAGTAAACAATATTGTAATTTCTTTGAGACTTTAGTGTGCTTTTTAAAAAAGATTTATTTTATTTACTTGAAAGGCAAAGTTACACAGAGGCAGAGATGCGGTGACTCTTGTCACTGCCGTCACTGCCGGAGAATTAGGCAGGCTGCCCGCAGCTTGCCTTGGCAGAGGAGGGGAAGTGCGCCACCCACCACTCAGCCTTCCCCGAACCTCGGGGGACAATCAGACACGGTGGGGAGCCCAGTCAAAGCAGGATCTCACTTTATTGTAAAAGGGAAGTGTATATAGCTGAGGGTAAAGAGCAGATGTGGGCAAGGGATGGGGTGATGTGATGCAAAAGGGTCTTAGCCACTCCTATTATACCACCTTAATGATCATTAGGCAAAAGCACCCTGGGGCTGGGGTGTTTGCCAGCAGGGATTTGAAACTTAAAGACAGGTTTTCAAAATTGAGGCAGGCTCAGGAAGTTTCCTCTAGGCCTCTCTGGATTCAGCCTCCCCACAGAGAGAGAGAGAGAGAGAGAGAGATTTTCCATTCACTGGTTCACTCCCCAATTGGCCACAATGGCCAGAGCTGCACTGATCCGAAGCCAGGAGCCAGGAGCTTCTTCTGGGTCTTCTACCCAGGTGCAGGGGCCCAAGGAGTTGGGCCATCTTCTACTGCTTCCCTAGGCCATGGCAGAGAGCTGGATGGGAAGTGGAGCAGCCAGGTGCCCATATGGGATGCCAGCGCTGCAGGTGAAGGCTACGTCACAGCACCGGCCCCTTTAGTGAGCTCTTAATCTCACCAGTTATTGCTATTGCCATAGATTATTTATCCTTTATTTGTAATTTTGTCTTTTCAAGAAAAGATTTATTTATTTGAAAGGCAGAGCATGAATGAGTTGGGAAAGGGAGATCTTCGATCGGTTAGTTTTTTTCCCAAATGGCTGCAACAGGCAGGGCTGGGCCAGGCTGAAGCCAAGAGCCAGTAATTCCTCTGGGTCCCCCACACAGGCTGCAAGGGGTCCATGCGCTGGAGCTGTCCTCCACTGCCATCCCACATACATTAGTAGGAAACTGGTTTGAAAGCAGAACAACCAGACCAAAAATGACAGTCTGATACGGGATGCTGGTATCACAAGTGGCAACTTAACCTGTTATGCCACAATGCTGGCCTCTATTTTTTATTTATTATTTTAAAAACCTTCGTATCTTTTCAGCTTCTAAAACTTGGAAGAAATAAGATTCTGTTCTTATTGCTTCTTAAATTCTATTCCTAAAATATAAATGAGGAATAAGAGAAATGCTTCCATTATTGGTTTGCTTTATTTATTTATTTCGCTGCATCGCTTTATGTTCTTTTCACATGTTTTTGTCTCCCCAAGCATATAATAAACATTTCTCATGAAGGAACCTTATGTTGTTTTTTGTTATAACTAATGCAGAGCTGTATACACAGTAGGAACTCCATAAATAATTGTTGATTGATTGCTTGGCTGACTGATTAGTTATGGGGCTAAGTGTGACACTGAAAACATTTCCCCCCATCTGAATGCATAGCAGTTTCTTAATGGATTCATATCTCTCTCTAAAAATATTTCCAAGAGAGAATCTGAGTTTTCCTTGTTAACTTATTTCACAGTTGAATGATCCTGACTTTTTCGGGGACATTTCTCTGTATATTTACTCAGGATTTCTCTTGTGTGTTGGGAATTATTTCCTCACATTTGACCTAATCTGATGCAGCTGATCTTTAAAGCAGCCATTTTCGTCCAGGCGTTATCTGCTCAACTTCAGTCAGGGCCTTTCACTGTAATAGGAGATCCTCTTCCTCCCTCTTCCATCAGGTTCCCCTGCCCCCTGTTCAGAGAGTTAGTGCTTATATAGTAGTTAAAACATGGAATTTTATGTGAGGACATTTTGTATAAATTTCAAAATTTTTTCACTAAACTTTAATCTTTTAATTCCATTTTATCCATGGACTTCTGGAAGTCCCTCTGTACTTTGCAGAAAAGCAAAGTATATCCATGCTCTAGATTTATATCACAGGGATTAGATTTCCTGAAATTTAGGCTAAGGGATTGGGTATAAATGTGTTAGTTGACAAAACTCATGTGCATTTTATTATCTTCACCTCATCCAGGTTGGTGGACCTTTTGTTTTGCTTCCTACTCAGGCATGTTATCTAGATAAGTGAGGAGCCCTTGAGGCAAGTCCATACATTGTGAATACCTCTTCTTCTGCAAATTTAGAGCTCTTGATCACTAATATACAAAGAGAGTTGTAAATTTTTATCCATCTAAGAGCAGTTTCTCTTTCCAGTTATTTTTGTTGACTAGTGAAAGTCACATTTTTACAGTATATTTTCTAAGTTTTCATTATTCACATATAGACATAATGATTTTTTAACATAATTTTGTAATCAGTATACTAAATTTTTATTTTTAACAGCATTTAGCTTGGTTTCCTCCTGGAGCTTTGTAGATACAGTCAGATCATCTGCATAAATGGATACTTTTGCTTCCATTCCAGGAGAGCATATAAGAAAATGTAATGGTGAGGCCGGCGCCGCGGCTCACCAGGCTAATCCTCTGCCTTGCGGCGCCGGCACACCGGGTTCTAGTCCCGGTCGGGGCGCTGGATTCTGTCCCGATTGCCCCTCTTCCAGGCCAGCTCTCTGCTGTGGCCAGGGAGTGCAGTGGAGGATGGCCCAAGTGCTTGGGTCCTGCACCCCATGGGAGACCAGGATAAGTACTTGGCTCCTGCCATCGGATCAGCGCAGTGCGCCGGCCGCGGTGGCCATTGGAGGGTGAACCAACGGCAAAGGAAGACCTTTCTCTCTGTCTCTCTCTCTCTCACTGTCTACTCTGCCTGTAAAAAAAAAAAAAGAAAAAATGTAATGGTGAAAAACATGAACTCTGGAACCACTACTGCTTGGGCTTTAAACCCATTACTATTAATTCTATTGATTTATATGGCTTTGGGGAACTTGCTTTAGTTCTCTGGGCCTCAGTCGTCTTTTCAAAAATATGGAATAATAATGGTATTATCTCAGATAATTGTTACATGAGAATTATGAATTGAATGATTTAAACATTGTAAAGTGTTTTGGATATGATAAATTAATAAGAACATCTTATTTCCTTGTATTGGTTAGTACTTCTAGATCAATATTTTAAAAATGGTGGCTGGGAAGCTGGCGCTGTGGCACAGGGGGTTAAAGCCCTAGCCTGCAGTGCCAGCATCTCCTATCGGCACCAGTTTGAGTACCGGCTGCTCCACTTCCTATCCAGCTTTCTGCTAATGCACCTGGGAAAGCAGCGGAGGGTGGCCAAAGTTTTGGGGCCCCTGAACCCACGTGGGAAACCTGGAAGAAGCTCCTGCTTCCTGGCTTTGTGTTGACCCAGCTTCGGCCATTGCAGTCATATGGAAGACCTCTCTCTGTCTGTCTCCACCTTTCTGTAACTCTGTCTTTCAAATAAATAAAATATTAAAAAAAAAATTGGTGGTTGGGAAGTAGGCATTTAACCTAGTACTTAAGACACATCCCATCTTAGAGTGGCTGGGTTCAGTTCTTGGCTCTGGCTCCTGCTTCATGCTAATGCAAAGCTTGGGAGGCAGTGGTGATGGCTTGATCATTTGGGTTCCTTCCCACGTGGAATGTGTTCCGGAGGAAATATTTATTCAGCTGTTTTTTAGGCATTTAAAAATTTTATTTATCCTCATCTGCCTAATAGGCAGAGTGACAGAGACAGGGAGGGAGAAATACAGCTTGTGTGCCTGTGAAATCTTCTGTGTGCTGGTTCACTTCCCAAATGTACACAATAGTCAAGGTTGGGGCAGGCTGAAGCCAGGAACCAGAAACTCCATGTGGGTCTCCGATGTGGGTGGTGGGGGCCCAAGCACTTGAGGCATCATCTGTGGACCGCCAGGATGTGTTATCAGTAAGCTGAATCAGAAGTGGAATAGCCAGGGCTTGAACCAGCACTCTGATATGGATGTGGGCATCCCAAGTAGCAGCTTAATGCACTGTGGCACAATGCCTACCCCACCATAGACATTTTTAAAAATAGTGCCATACTTTTGATGTACTCATTAGATGTGAATTTTGCTTATTTGATATATAAAGTTGGTAAATCATTTCTGTTGCTTTAAAAAAAACTTTATTTGCCTAGAATGGTGTTAGGCATGCAGCAAAATTGAGTACCAAGTACGCAGAGTTCCCATACACCCTTTGGCTCTTGCACATGCAACAGCATCCCTCACAGCATAGTGGTGCGTTACAGTTGATGAACCTACACTGAACTGTGATTATCACCCAAAATCGATGGTTTGCATTAAGGTTCATTCATGATGTTATATTCTATGGGTTTTGGCAAATGTTTAATGATATATATCTGCTAGTATAGAATCCTACACTGTCACTGCTCTAAAAAATCCTCTGTGCTCTGCCTGTCCATTTCTCTCTCCCTACTAACCACTGACAACCACTGATCTTTTATGGTTACCACAGCTTAGCCTCTGGAATCATGTGTAGTATGCACAATATGAAGCCTTTTCATATTCACTTATTTCACTTTTTAATAACATACATTAAAGGTTGTATGTATTTGCATGATTTAATGGCTCATTTCTTTTTAGCACTAAATAATATTTTCAATGCTGGATAAAGTTCTATCAATTTTAGATGGCTGAATGTCTTCTGAATCTTTTTTTTTTTAAATATTCGTCTAATTATTTGAGATGTAGAGTTACAGACAGAGAGAGGAAGAGACCAAGAGAAAGGTCTTCCATCTGCTGGTTCAATCCCCAGTGAACTGCTGCAGTGACCTGAGCTGAGCCAATGTGAAGCCAGGAGACAGAAGATTCTTCTGGATTTCCCATGTGGGTGCAGGGCCCAAGCACTTGAGCCATCCTCCACTGCTTTCCCAGGCAATAGCAGAGAGCCGGATTGAAACAGAAGCAGCAGGCACTTGAACCGGTGTTCATGTGGGATGCTGGCACTGCAGGCAGAGGCTTAGCCCACTATACCACAGTGCTAGCCCCTTCCCTGGGTCTTACCAGTCAGCTAATAAATACCTACTGAAAGCCAAAATGTGTTTTGCCACTCTCACAAGCTCTGGAGTTATAACTGTGATAAAAACACAGGAGCTTTGCTTTTCCTGTGAACCTGGACAAATTCCAGAACTCAATGGGCACCCAGTGATTGTTTGTGCTTGAGTATGTTTTCTCGTGTACCATCAATCCATTCAGAAATTCTTTGTCTTTTTCAGGGAATTTCCTAATGTGGTAATATACATTTATTTCCACTAGGTGGTGGTAGGGTCATGTACAGTGAACAGTTTGCAATGTATAAGCAATACTAATTGTTTGCTTATAAATATAGTTCACTTTGTAATAGGTAAAATTTAAGTGTTATTAATTCATTAGAGTATAATTTTTAATTAATGTGGGAACTTTTAACATATCTTTCAGAATAAATCTAAATGATTTTTAAGTTTTTCTTCCTTTGTTTAATAATGGAGCATCTATTAGGATCCAGCTACATGCAAGGCATTGTGTTAATACTAAGGATTCAGAATTAAATTCCCCTTTTGTCCTTGAGATGTCACAGTTTATTTTTAATTTTTTAAAAATTTATTTATTTGAAAGGCAGAGTTAGAGAGAGAGAGATAGAGGTTTTCCATTCACTGGTTCACTCCCCAAATGGCTGTAATGGCTAGCATTGGGCTGATCTGGAGCCAGGAGCCAGGAGCTTCTTCTGGGTCTTCCACATGGGTGCAGGGACCAAAGGACTTGGGCCATCTGCTACTGTTTTCCCAGGACATAGCAGAGAGCTGGATTGGAAGTGGAGCAGCTGGGACTCGACCCTGCACCCAAATGGGATGCCGGCACCACAGGTGGCAGCTTTACCTGCTATACCACAGTGCTGGCCCCTATTAAAAAAAATTGTTTTAAAAAAGATTTATTTGGGGCTGGCATGGTGGCGCCGTAGGTTAATCCTCTGCCTGCAGCGCCGGCATCCCATGTGGGCGCTGGTTCTAGTTCCGGCTGCTCCTCTTCCAATCTAGCTCTCTGCTATGGCCTGGGAAAACAGTAGCAGATGGCCCAAGTCCTTTGACCCCTGCACCCATGTGGGAGACCCAGAAGAAGCTCCTGGCTCCGGGCTTCTGATCGGCATAGCTCCAGCTGTTGCGGCCTTTTGGGGAGTAAACCAACAGACAGAAGGCCTTTCTCACTGTCTCTCCCTCACACTGTCTGTAACTCTACCTCTCAAATAAATAAATAAAATCTTTACAAAAAGATTTACTTATTTGAAAGAGTTATAGACATACACACACACATGCACAGAGAGAGAGAGAGAGAAAATTTTCCATCTGCTGGTTTACTCCCAAGATGGCAGCAATGTTAGGAACTGGGCTGATCCAAAGTCAGGAGCCAGGAACTTATTCCTGATCTCCTCTATGGGTGGCAGGGGCCAAACACTTGGGCTATCTTCTGCTGCCTTTCCCAGGTCATTAGCAGGGAGTAGATTGAAAGTGGAGCAGCTGGGACAGGAACAGGCACCCATATGGGATGCTAGTGTCACAGGTGGCAGTTTAACCAGCTATGCCACAGTGCTGGCTCCAAGATGTCACAGTTTAATGAGGTAGACCAGTATGGAAATAGGTTCATTAAATACTAGTACAGTAAAATTATATGCTGTAATCATTGCATTAGATATTTTAACAGGTATACACATCAGTGTAACCTAAATATCTGCAAATTATAAATCATTATTATGTTGGGATGGCCATTTCAAAAACTTATTTATTTATTTGAGAAAGAGAACATGTTCATGAGATCTGTCATTTGGTCGTTCACTCCCTAACTGCCTGTCATGGACCCTGCTAGGCCATGCCAAAGCCAGGAGCTAGGTCTCAATCCAGGTCTCCCACATAGGTAACAGGAACCCAATAACTTGAGCCACTGCCTCTTAATGTCTGCATTAATAGGAAGCTGAAGTCAGGAGCTGAAGGCAGATGTTGAACCCAGGTACTCTGATATAGAATGTGGGGGATCTAAATATCTCCCAGTAAGCCAAATAACTACTTTGGAGACTGTGTGCAGGCTGAGTAATCAGAGGAAGCCAGCTGAGAAAACAGTGGAGATGATTAAATCATGCATTTCCTGAGAGGGTGGCCTGGTTTCATGAGTTATTATTTATCAGTTCACATTCAGTCCTTGTGAGTCTTTTGTACTTTAGTTCTGTTCATGAGATTTCACATGAACTGGTTTTGGTATTTGGCTGTCAGTTGTAATCAGAATAGTTTGCCTGTAATAGAATACTTATCCTTTACCTTTTGAGGGTTTTGACTGTATATTCCTGGTGATATAACTTAGAAATAAACAAAACAAAAATAACTACCCAACCTAGTAGCAGCTGGTTGTTGAATCAAAGGATTGAATGTTTCAAAGCTGACAAACTTAGCTCAGTTAAAGTAAGTAACTTTGTGGGGCACTTACTCTCTGTCAGGCACTGTGCTCTCTTGTGTTCATCATCTCTTCCCATGGCAACCCTAAGCAGGCAACATTTTTTTGTTACCACATTGAGAACTGCAGTGAGGAACTGATGCTCAAAGAAATTGTAGAATTTGCATCAAATTGTTTGAAAAACACCACAAAAATAAAATGGATATTTTTAACTCATTTTATTCTAGTTGTGGAAATAAATGAAGATCACCAAAATGAGAACAAGTATTGACTACTTAGTGCTTGCTGTATGTGGCAAGGGAGTCGGCCACCAGCACTTGAATTTGACAGATTCAAAGGAAGATAGAGGAGTGGGGAAACTTTATGCTGTAAAAAAGCAGAGGGTTCTAGTATGCCCTGACTGAAGGCTGTTCATGTAGGGATGCTGTAGATGGGTCAGCTAGAAGCATGACATTCCATGTGGTTAATGGTGTATTTTTGTCTTTTTGTGTTTGGTCCTAAATTGGAAGTGGAGGCAAAAATGAGAGAAGCTGTCAGATGGTAATCAAGTCCTGGCCATTCTTTCTCCAAATAATAGTTATAAGGGTTATTATTTTCTGACATCCTGGACTGGGTACTGTAGATGATGGGTTGATTGCCTACACTTGTTGGTGCAGGTTGAGGGTTAGAGTTCTATTTTTATATATAATCTGGCCATTTTCCTTAGGTTTATTAACTTATAAATCTGTTGGGGGATGGGTTTGGTATATATGCAAATTTTTATTTTCATAGGATAATGATAATTTTATTTTTGGAAGGGGAAGAGTAGAGGGATAGGAGAGGAGCATTTATTGGACATGTGTTTTATCCTAAACTTTGTGCCTTGTTTCTCAAATATGATCTTGGGAGCAGTGGCTTTAGCATCATGTAGAACTTAATTAGCAAAGCAAACTGCCAGACCTTACCCCAGACTGGCTGAATCACTGGCTGCGAGGGTGCCCAGCAGTTGATATTTTAAAAAGTCTTATGGGCATCGCGGCTCACTAGGCTAATCCTCCACCTACCGGTGCCGGCACACCGGGCTCTAGTCCCAGTCGGGGCGCCGGATTCTGTCCCGGTTGCCCCTCTTCCAGGCCAGCTCTCTGCTGTGGCCCGGGAGTGCAGTGGAGGATGGCCCAAGTCCTTGGGCCCTGCACCCCATGGGAGACCAGGAGAAGCACCTGGCTCCTGCCATCAGATCAGCGTGGTGCGCAGGCCGCAGCGCGCCAGCCGTGGCGGCCACTGGGGGGTGAACCAACGGAAAAGGAAGACCTTTCTATCTTTCTCTCTCACTGTCCACTCTGCCTGTCAGAAAAAAAAAAAAAAGAAAGAAAGAAAGAAATCCTAATAACCACAGTTCAAGTTAGATTATCTCCTTTTCATAGGTAAGAAGAAGAAAAGCAAGGTTCCAATTGGTAACTTGCTCTTGCAGGTACAGAAGTGATGGATATAGGATTGGGACACAAGACAGGGTGGCTAGAAACCCAAGGTGAATTTTAAGTTTTACGAATTTTCCCTCGATGAAAAACCAATTAGAAATTATGGTCGATTCCTAGGGCTGGCTTATCATATTTGATGGCTTCAGCCCAAATTTGATGGCTTAAAACAACTGAACTTTATGCTATCAGTTGTGGAAGCCAGAGTTTGAATCAAGATGTTTGCTATACTCACTCTCCATGGGCTTTGGAAAATCTTTCCTTGCCTGTGCCCGGCTTCTGGTGGGTCCGAGGAGTCCTTGGCATTCCTTTCCTTGTGGCTGCATGGATTTATCCTCTTCCTCTTATGTCACATGACCTTCTTCCTATGCAATTGTGTCTGTGTGTCCCCTCCTTATAAGGACACTAGTTATTGGATTTAGACCTCATGTTAATCCAGTATGTCCTTGTTTTAGCTAATTATACTGCAGAGACTCTATTTATGCAAAGTTACATTCTGAGGTTCCTGGTGGACATGAATTCTGTGGGGACATATCAGTACACTACAAACACCTTTCTAGAAAATTAATTGATAACATGACTCTGTTTCTGGACACTCTGTTCTATTGTACTGTCTTTGTTCTAGTACCACACTGTCTTGTGTCTTCTAGCTCTATCATAGTTTTGACAACAGATATTGTAAGTTGCCCAATTTGGTATATTGTAAAAATTGTTTAGGGGCCGGCACTGTGGCGTACCAGGTTAACGCCCTGGCCTGAAGTGCCAGCATCCCATATGGGTGCCAGTTCTAGTCCCGGCTGCTCTTCTTCTGATCCAGCTCTCTGCTATGGCCTGGGAAAGCAGTGGAAGACGGCCCAAGTCCTTGGGCCCCTGCACCCACATGGGAGACCTGGAAGAAGCTCCTGGCTTCGGATCGGCACAGCTCTGGCCATTGCTGCCAATTGGGGAGTGAACCAGCAGATGGAAGACCTCTCTCTCTTTCTCTCTCTCTCTCTGCCTCTCCTCTCTCTGTGTAACTCTGACGTTCAAATAAATAAATAAGTCTTTAAAAAATTGTTTTAGCTCTTTTGCTTTTCCATATAAATTTTAGAATCAACTTGGCAATTTTTACGGAAATTCTGCTGGGATTTTGATTGAGATTTCTTTGAATCCACAGTCATCCTTCAGTGTCCACGGAGGATTGATTCACAATCCTCTATGGATATCAAAATCTGTAAGTTCTTGGGTTTCTTATATCATATGGCATAATATTTGCATGTAACCTACATGTATCCTCCAAAATACTTCAAATCATCTTAAAATTGTAAAACCCAATATAGTATAAATATAAATAGTCAAAATGCTCTCTTGTTTAGAGAATAATGACAAATAAAAAATGCTTGCACATGTTGAATGCAGGTACAGTTTTTTCCCCCATATATATATATATATATATATATATATATTTGACAGGTAGAGTTACAGGCAGTGAGAGAGAGAGAGACAGAGAGAAAGGTCTTCCATCCCTTGGTTCACTCCCCAAATGGCTGCCACAGCCAGCACTGCGCAGATCTGAAGCCAGGAGCCAGATGCCTCTTCTTGGTCTCCCCTGTGGGTGCAGAGCCCAAGCACTTGGGCCATCTTCCTCTGCCTTCCTAGGCCACAGCAGAGAGCTGGACTGGAAGAGGAGCAACCGAGACTAGAACCCGGTGCCTATATGGGATGCTGACGCTGCAGGTGGAGGATTAACCAAATGAGCCATGGGCCTTATTTTTTTTTTTTGACAGGCAGAGTGGACAGTGAGAGAGAGAGAGAGAGAGAAAGGTCTTCCTTTGCCGTTGGTTCACCCTCCAATGGCCGCCGCGGCCGGCGCGCTGCGGCCGGCACACCGCGCTGATCCGATGGCAGGAGCCAGGAGCCAGGTGCTTTTCCTGGTCTCCCATGCGGGTGCAGGGCCCAAGCACCTGGGCCATCCTCCACTGCACTCCCTGGCCACAGCAGAGGGCTGGCCTGGAAGAGGGGCAACCGGGACAGAATCCGGCGCCCCGACCGGGACTAGAACCCGGTGTGCCGGCGCCGCTAGGCGGAGGATTAGCCTAGTGAGCCGCGGCGCCGGCCTCTCATTAGTGTTTAATAGTTGCTTCAAGTGTCCCTTCACTTGTGGTTGCATAACTCCATTCTGTATCCATCTTCACATGCTTTCCCCTCCCCCCTTTCTTTCTGTGTCTTTTGTTCTTCTGTCACTTAAAAGGACAGTTGTCATTGGATTTAGGGTCCACTTGTATAATCAAGGATGATCTCATCTCAGTAATTTTAACTCAGTTACATCTGTGGAAATTCTTTTTCTAGGTTATTTACTTATTGGCATTTTATTTAAAGGCAGAGAGAGTGAGAGAGAGAGAGAGAGAGACTCCTAGCTTCTCTTCATTTACTCTTCAGGTGCTTGCAGTAGCCAAGGCAGGGCCAGGTTAAGGCTAGAATTTCAGCACTTCATCTGGGTCTCCCACATGGGGTAGCAGGGATGTAAGAACTCGAGCAGTTACCCGCTGTTTCTCACGGTGTGTATTAGTAGGAAACTGGATTGCAGGCAGAGCAGCCAGCACTTGAATTAGGAGCTCCAACATGAGATGCAAGCTGAGCCAAATATTAGCCCTGAGAGTCTTTTTTCCAAATAGGTCATATTCATGAGTTACAAAGGTTGACATTTTCTTATCTTTCTGTAAGACATGTTTAACCTAATCCCAGAGGCATGCTCAGCCCTCTCTTAGAATGAAATCAAACCATATTTACATACTGAAATGAGTAACTGAGGATGTTAAGGTCCATTTTTCTTTGATTTTTTTCTTCCACAACTAACCCCAGCTCACTGACCTTCTGCAAGAAGGGCGTTTGCAAGGTTCCCTTTGTTTTAACCTCTCATCCTCCAGATGCTTCAAGCCCAGTTCCCTCAGATTCATTTGGCTCTCTGCCCAGTGTCATCTTGTTAACAGGGTTCTCTCTACCTTATCTGCAATATCAACTCTTCATCATTCTCCATCCCTACTCTGGTTTACTTCTCTTCTAAGTATTTACCACCATACGACATCTTATATAATTGTCTATCTGTCGTTTATCTTCATGAACTATAATATAAACATACTGATAGTAGGATCTCTGCTGTTCATTAACATATCCAAGCACCTAAAAGAAGCATCTGATGTGTGGTAGGTGCTCAGAAAACATTTTAAGTTAATTTAATCAGTGGATGAATAGATTATTTGAGTAAAGAAACTTTAAGAAAAGAGATGGGGCCTACATTGTGGTATAGTGGGTAAAGCCACTGCCTGTGATGCTGGCATCCCGCATGGGTGCCAGTTCATGTCTTGACTACTCCACTTCTGATCCAGCTCCCTGCTAATGGACTAGGAAAAGTAGCAGAAAATGGCCAAAGGGTTTGTGCCCCTGCCACTCATATGGGAGACCCAGATGAAGCTCCAGGCTTCTGGCTTTGGCCTGGCCCATTCCTGACCATTGTGGTTATCTGGGGAGTGAACCAGTGGATGTAAAATCTCTCTCTATCTCTCTGTCTCTCCTTTTCTCTCTGTAACTATGACTTTCAAATAAATAATAGAAATAATTTTTTTTAAAGAAATGAGATGATTTCAAACACCTTGCATGAAAACCCAGGCTCTAAAAGAACATCAATTTGAAGAAGCTTCTCCTGTTTGTCAAATTTGGGATATTTTAAAGCATATAAACAAAGAGCAAGAACTCTAAATGATTGAAACATTTTGAATAAGTAAAAATCTGTTCGTTCATAGCAGTACTCAAAAAGGGTAGTTGGACAGAGAGAGGATAGGGAAAAAGAGGCCAAGTTCTACCTTAGGGAAGAGTGCTTTCTTGTTAAGTCTGGATGAATTGTAGAAAAATCATCATTTTGTAATCCTCACTCTAATGATGCACGTTAATCTGTTTCCATTGCTAAAACAAAATACCTGGTTAGTATGTTTTCCATTGCTTTAACAGCATGCCTGAGGCTAGGTAGTTTGTAAAGGAGAGAGGCTTATTTTGTCCATATTTTAGAGGGAGGAAGAAGAAGGATAGGAGTGTGGGCAGGAGGGAAGGTAAGGTGGGAAGAATCACTATGTTCCTAAATTTGTATTTATGAAATGCATGAGGTTTTTATACCTTAAAAAAAGTTTTCCAGATTAAAAAAAAGGAAAAAGAAAAGGAAAAATTATGATTATGGTTACCTGAGACTAGGGAGGGAAGTGTGGGGAGGAAGGATTGGCAAAGTTTGGCTGATGGGTACTAGGTTGTAGCTAGATAGGAATAAGATGTTCTGGGTTGTATTGCACTGTCGCTCCCCCTCTTCGTGGAGGAACGACACTGAACCCTGCCTAGGCTTCATATCCGAGTCACGGCACCATTATGTCGCTCCCCCTCTTCGTGGAGGAGCAACACAGGACCCTGCGCTGTTCTTTCGTCTGCTCGGCCCTCCCCGGGTTTGCTGCTGGTTCTTCCCGGGTTGGCTACTATCCCTTCCACCTCCGTGGAAGGGCAGTTCCCCCTGGCCGCATTCCCCACTTCCGCAGGGGAGCGGCACACCGCCGGCCGGCTTTCTCGGGGGCTGCACGGGTGTTCCTTCAGCTAGATGTTCCCCTTAGATGTTCCCGGTGCATGCCGCCTCTCTCCTCCTTTATAGTCCTCCTCCGCCAATCCTAACTCGGCTGCCCACACGCCGAGTACGCTGCTCTCCTCCAATCAGGAGCAAGTCCTACAGTTTATTAGCTGAACTGGAGGCAGCTGTGTGGAAGCTGTTTACTTCTCTCCCAGCGCCATATTGTGGGAGAGCAGATGCATAGAATAAGTCTTAATTCCAGTAACTCAGTCCAGTCCGGGCTGCTCCCCACATTGCACAGTGAGGTGAAGGTAGATAATGTTATTTTACAGTATATTTCTCTACCAAAAATACTAGAAGATAGGATTTTAAAAATATTTTTTACTATAAAGAAATGTTAAATGCTTGAAAGGATAAATATATTTACCCTGATTGGACATCAGAGTGTATACATATAATGAAGTGGCAAAAGTACTTCATAAATATTTACATTTTTTGTGTCTGTTAATTTTTAAATTAAATTATTTTTTAGAAGAAAAAAGAAACTGGCAGTGAAACAGAAGTGCTCAAGAATTCAAGTGATGATTAAATGGTAATTAATTCCCCAGAGGAAATGAAGCTGTCTCAAACTGGGCAAGGGTGTTGAGTGAAGAATTGACTTAGCATGGAGCCTACCTGTCCACTGTGATTTATGATTTGTGTGTGTCCTGCTAGCTTTCCTCATGAGGCGGTGCTTCTGTAGACTATATGGTTGAAAAAAAAAATATTGGAAAGACAATCATCCTTTATATTGAGAGAATC
Organism: Oryctolagus cuniculus; assembly: GCF_051225735.1. Classification (NCBI taxonomy): domain Eukaryota; kingdom Metazoa; phylum Chordata; class Mammalia; order Lagomorpha; family Leporidae; genus Oryctolagus; species Oryctolagus cuniculus. The sequence continues at coordinate 66,504,651 of NC_142879.1, read as the reverse complement.
AATCTTAAAAGACAGGTGAAATAATTTCAGGTATGTGGCCTGTGAGTGAAATCAGAGTGTGTGTCTCCTATTTGTGAGAAACTTCTGGAAGTTAGTTTTATTTTCAAAATCACGTATTATTTAGTATTTCATGTCGTCATAACTGAAATTTTACTATGAATTAGCCAGAAATTAATTTTCCTGTTTTTAAGAATTATTTGTATTAAAGGTATTGATTTTACATGTATTATTCTCGTATTACATTTTGTTACTCAACATTGAAAAACTTGATGGAACCGAAAGAGTATAGTGACACACTCTAATTCCCTTATTTTATTTTATTTTTTTTGACAGGCAGAGTGGACAGTGAGAGAGAGAGACAGAGAGAAAGGTCTTCCTTTGCCGTTTGTTCACCTTCCAATGGCCGCCGCGGCCGGCGCGCTGCAGCTGGCGCGCTGCGGCCGGCGCACCACGCTGATCCGATGGCAGGAGCCAGGTGCTTCTCCTGGTCTCCCATGGGGTGCAGGGCCCAAGCACTTGGGCCATCCTCCACTGCATTCCCGGGCCACAGCAGAGAGCTGGCCTGGAAGAGGGGCAACCGGGACAGAATCCGGCGCCCCGACCGGGACTAGAACCCGGTGTTTCGGCGCCGCAAGGCGGAGGATTAGCCTAGTGAGCTGCGTCGCCGGCCTAATTCACTTATAAAATCACCTATCCAGTTTTTCAGAAAAAGGCAAAACATAACAGATTCCCTTGCATTAAATACAGTGCATTTAATATCTTAAGAAAATTTTTACTTATATAACTGAGTATTGCTTATTTGTAAAGTTTAAAATATAAAGTTATTCTCAATTGTGGTATGATGAAAGTAGTTGGGATGTCATTCCTAAATTGCTGTGTTTTGGCAGTAATAGAAAATTCCTTTCAGTAGTGTGTTGTCATCAGATATTTCAACTTATAGGGGTTTATATAATTTATCCTTCTGTGCTACCAATGTAAGTGTTAATTGAATATTTAGAAATACAACCTCTTATGTCAGAAATCCTATTGCAAGCTCAAAAAACTAGCTTGAATGAGATTAATAAAGCAGTACCTCTAATTCTCTAATGTGAAGGGTCTATTTCCTAACAGCGTATTTTCTCTCCCAAATCACTGAATTTATTGGCTAATATAACCTTTTCATTTCTGACATTCTTTGAAAGATTATGTTGCTTATATATTATAAATGATCACATCTTGTCTTACTAGATAAATATAATTATTTCTAATGTTGTCTTTAAGACAAATAAGCTGACACATTATCTATTCCCTACGGGCCATGATATATTTTGTTTCATGACTTGGCAATAATTTTGTGCTCTCTCCCAGCATCCTTTTCTCTATTTCAGTACTTGGTCTTCATTTTAAAATTTTGTTTATTTATTTTCTTTGTTTGGTGGGGCGGGGCTGGAGATGGGGAGATATATACCTCTCACTTGTTGGTTCCTTCCTCAAATGTCCTGGAGCAGGAATTCAGTCCAGGTCTCCCATGTGGGTGGCAAGAACCCAACCCCTTGAGCCATCACCCAGTGTCTCCCAGGGTGCTCATCAACAGGAAGCTGTAACTGGGAGTGGAGCTGGGACTTCAGCCAGGCACTCTGATATGGGATGCAGGTGCCCCAAGTCGTGACTCTACAAGTTAGCAAACACCTGACCCCTTCGTCTTTATTTTTAGAGGCAATTGATATTTGCCTTGTGAGTTTTCTGATTTACCTTAGTGTATGGTAAGGTAAGATTGACACACCTGTTTCAGTAAAGTTTCAAAAAAAGTGAGAAATGGAGTTAACAGCTGTGCATGTGCCTGAATGTGATCTTTGGGGCAATTCATTTGTAATGCATTCATATGGCATTCAGTCTTAACAAATGTCAATTAATGCCTTACTTTTATTGAGTCATTAAGTTAATTCTTTCAGTGTAGTTTTTTTTGTTGTTTTGTGTTTTGTTTTTGGATGCCTGCTCAAAGGCAAATCTCCAGGCCATATGAGAAATGAGAAAGTTTGTGGTATTCAGTCTAGGTCATTCAGGCAAATTAAGTTCTTATCTGTACCAAGCACTCCAGATGAATAGATCAAAGTCTTCTCCACACTTACACAAATTAAATTCCTGATCTCTGGGTTTGCAAAGGACTATGTTTTAACAACTGTAGGGGTTTACTAACTCAGTCCTCTTGAGTTCATTTTCTTTGTTAGCTGTGTTGTATGCAGTTAGACTCTGGGCACCTTTAATGCAATTTGAAATTCACATGAAGATTTGAAAGTGTCTTTAAAAATAACAGAATTTTATTAGTGCTGTTTATTTCTTGGGTCAGTCGCAAGAAGGGAAAATGCTTATGTTTTGCCTTAGACCTTTATTTGGATTATATTCATGGAAGGCAACTTTAGAGACATAGACAGCCTTGTTGTTATGTTTTTTTTTTTAAAGATGTATTTATTTATTTATTTCAAAGACAAAGTTACACAGAGAGAAGAAGAGACAGAGGGAGAGGGAGAAAGAGAGAGATCAACTGGTTCTTTCCCCAAGTGGCCTCAATGGCCAGGGCTGGGCTGGGCAGAAGTCAGGAGCCAGGAACTTCATCCATGTCTTCGATGTGGGTGCAGAGGCCAAAGTAATTGGGCCATCTTCCACTGCTTTCCCAGGTGCGTAAGCAGGGAGCTGGATCAGAAGTGGAACAGCCTGGACTCAAATGAAACCGGCACCCATATGGGATGCTTAATCTACTACACCACAACACCAGCCCCTATTTTCCCATTTTGACTGAATTGACTTGGTGCTACTAACAACCCTCTTCTCAGTCACAGCTGAAATTCCTGACAAAAAATGGATAGTGGTACAGCACACTCATAGAATGACACTCGTTTTAAGTAACACTCTGACCTCAGAATCAGCTCTTAAGGCTTCCTTGTCTGTCTGAAAAGCCCATGAGAGCATTTCAGGCATGGAAAGCCAAGGCACTGTGGCAAAAACTGTTCTACATGAAGAATCTCTGTGAGTGAGACCCCAGTGGAAAGAAGTGGCCATCAAAGAAGGATGTACTTTTCTCTAAAGGGAGGAGAGAATTTCCACTTGGCTTATAGCCTTGTCCAAATACTGACAGAGTTTGTGAACACAAAAGGCTTCCATAGCCTGGGCAGCTCATGTCAAGAGCTTTGGGTGGTCACTGATGTCATATATAAGAATGTTAATTGTTAAATTAACAACAGGAGTCACTTTGCACTAACTCCCATGCAGGACATCTGTCCTCATTGAGTTGTATTATGAGAGTTAACTGTAAAACTAGTTCTCTCTCTCTCTCTCTGTGTGTGTGTGTGTGCAAATTGTTGAAATCTTTGCTTAGTATAGAGTTGGTCTTCTGTGTACAACGTTAATTGAAAGTAAATCTTAATGGAGAATGAGATTGGCAAGGGGAGAGGGAGGAGGTGGAGGGGTGGGAGGGCAAGTATGGCGGGAAGAATAAATATTTTCCTAAAGTTGTACTTATGGAATTTGTATTCCTGAAAAAATAAAAAGAAAAACACCAACAAAAATGGATTAGCAGTACTTCTCCATAATGTTGTGAACCCTCTCACTCTGTTATTGAATGTTTATTACATGCTAGGTTTTGTGCAAAATGCCTTAATTTTTTAATCTTATCTTCACAGCAGTTCAGTGAAGTAGACATACTTAGTGTTGCCATCATCACCACCATTACCACCTGAACCCAAACCTTAAGGACATATGGAAAACTATTCAAAATCACATGACTTGGTGTTGCGCTAGAATCCAGACTTTCTGATTCCAGTGCTGAAGCTCTGTACTTCTGTGTTGAACTTACATATCCAGAAGCTTTCACTACATCTTGATTCTGCTCCTGTGTCAGAACATTCTGATCGACAGCTTTTGTATTTTCTGTGTCTGGCGTTCAGTTTTGAGTTGAGCTCTCAAACTCTTTCTTAGAGTAGTTGTCTTCAGCTAGGGTATATATTTACTTGAGGATTCATGGAGACATTCCTGGGTTTTGCATGCCAAAGTAGGATTAATGGTACTGATTTAGATGCTCTATATCCATGTTGACTCTTCCCTAAAATGGCTGACTGAGAGTACTTGCGGTATGCTGAGCCTCCTTTCTTACCTCTCTGTTCACAAATTGCTTTTCTCCTACTTGACAAAGACAGTCAGCCATGCTTCTCCTCCATCTTGAGTCTTGTAATTATTGCCTTGGAGTAAAAGTCTCTGGATCACCAAATACAGGAACCATCAAAACATCCTTAGCTTCTGGATGAGGATTTGAAAATAGCTAAATGAAGAGAACTTTGGTAAGACTCATAGCTGCTTTTTCTAGGATTCTGTATCTTATTTTTTAGAATCAACTTGGTTGTTGTATCCCAGGCAGTGGTGGTAGGGATTTACAAAGAATTCACGTTAGCACATGTATTTGGTTTGAAAATATGTTTCATGGCCGGAAGTTCTTTTAACAATTGGATTGCCTGGTGGCCATATTTCATTAAATAAACTGATGAAGTCTGTAGTTGCCAAGGTTTAAAGATTATATTTAACTATATATATATATATATATACACACACACAAACACACATACATATGTACTGTACTGGAGATTATATCCTCTCCCTTCATTAAATTTAAGACATCAACTTAGGGGCTAGTGCTGTGGCATAGTGGGTAAACCTACCACCTGCAATGCCGGGATCCCCTGTGGGTGCCGGTTGGAATCCTGGCTGCTCCACTTTCAGTCCAGCTCTCTGCTATGGCCTGGGAAAACAGTGGAGGATGGCCCAAGTCCTTGGGCCCCTGCACCAATGTGGGAGGCCTAGAGGAAGCTCCTGGCTCCTGGCTTTGGATCAGCGCAGCTCCAGCTGTTGTGGCCATCTGGGGAGTGAACCAGCGGGTGGAAGACACCCTCCCCCCCCCCCCCCGCCTCTCCTTCTCTCTCTATGTAACTCTGGCTTTCAAATAAATAAATAAATATAAATCTTTTTTTTTAAAAGACATCAACTTAATAATGTCACAGGAGAACAAGATATTTCAAATTCTTTCAGAAGGTGTATAAGCAAAATTTGAAGAACATGGTGTTAGGTCACTGCACCCATCTTAGCTATCTCACACCAGTCTAGCCTCCCTTTCTTAAAAATAGACTAGAATCATTGATGGTCTTGGGAAGGAATTAGGACTTATTTCTCCCAAGTATTTTACAGTTAGAGTGTTGTCTACTGAAAGTGCTTTAATTAATCCCAGTTGCTGAGTCACCTTCCTTAGAAGCTGCCTGTTAATGTCACACAGGTATTGATTCTATAGGACATTGGTGCCTTTTGAGTCTTTATGTTCTAGAGCTTCTTAATTACATTGGGACTCAATTTATATTAACTATTAAAATATATTTCGAGTTCTAGTAGAGAAGTTGATGAACATTATACTATATTGAAGGAGATGAAGAAATGTCCAATATTAGGATCAAACAAAAATATATTAGAAAGGTATTTAACATTTATTATAATCTTATTTGTTGGTGAAACCAATGTGATGATTATTAAGAGGGAGTTGAACAAAATTATTTATGTTAAGATATATTTTAAAATTTTGTTTGAAAGGCAGAGTATCAGAGAGCAAGAGAGAGAGAAAGATCTTTCACCCACTGGTTCATTTACCAGATGTGTGCAGTAGCCAGGGCAGGGCCTGGCAGAAGCCAGGAGCCAGGAAATCCATCCAGGTCTGCTACATGGGTGACAGCGGCCCACTTGGGCCATGATCCACTGCTTTCTCAGGTGTGTTAATAGGAAGCTGAATTGGAAGCAGAGCATCTGGAATTTGAAGTAGGTACTCTGATATGGGCTGTTGGCATCACAAGTGGTGGCTTAACCTGCTGCACCACAGCGTTGGCCCCTGAGCAAAACTTTTTATGCCAAAATCTGTTTAGGTAAACCAAAATAATACTTAATGTAAGAAGTAAGAATAAAGAAACAAAAACAGCTACCAGGAATACATAAAACCCAAGATTAGGGGCTGGCACTGGTGTAGCAGGTAAAGCTGCCGCCTGTAGTGTTGGCATCCCATATGGGCACTGGTTTGAGTCCCAGCTGCTCTGCTTCTGATCCAGTTCTCTGCTATGGCCAGGGAAAGCAATAGAAGATGGCACAGTCCTTGGACTTGTGCACACACGTGGGAGACCCAAAGGAAGCTCCTGGCTCCTGGCTCTGTATTGGCCCAGCTCCAGCTGTTGCGGCCATCTGGTGAGTAAACCAGCGGATGGAAGACCTCTCTCTCTCTCTGCCTCTGCCTATCTGTAACTCTGCCTTTCAAATAAATAAATAAGTAAATAAATAAATCTTTAAAAAAAACCAAGGTAGACAAGCAGCTATATAAGAAAAATTTATGTACAGTAGAACTTAAAGTCTGAGGTTGGATACTTTGAGCACCTTGTATGGGAAGTTGGTGGGCCGGAATCCTGGAAAGCAGAGATAATATGGTAGGTGGACATAGTGCTTTGGTGCATAGAGTGAGAAAAGTAACCATCATTCCCAAGACATTAGATTCCTACCTGAGTTTATCCCCCAGATCATGTACTATGCTCTCCTTCATTTCACAAAAACCTTGAGGGATTAGAACCAATGGTTGCCCTAAGAGGTTCTGCTTCACTAGCAGGGTATATCATTTATTGATTCTGAAGCTGTCTGGCCTAGTTCAATAACACATTCAAAAAATTTTTTAAAGTGCCCTTGGTTTCACATCAGTATATTTCTTAATGCACATTCTTTTTCTCATTTTCTGTGTGACTACTTTTATTTTCTTCCTCATTTTGGCAAACTTTTTTTTTAAAGTTTGTTTATTTGAATGGCAGAGTGTGTGAGAGAGAGAGAGAGGGAGAGAGAGATATCTGGTCTGCTGGTTCACTTCCCAAATGGCTGCAACAGCCAGGGCTGGACCATGGCAAAACCAGGAGTCAGGAGCTCCATCAGGATCTCCCACATGGATGGTAGGGACTCACATACACGAGCCATCATTGACTGCTTTTCAGGTATGTTAGTAGGGAGCTGGATTGGAAGCAGAGCATCTGGAACTCACACCAGCACCTCAATATAGGATGGGTGTCTCCAGTGGGATTTTTTTTTTTTTTTTGACAGGCAGAGTGGACAGTGAGAGAGAGAGACAGAGAGAAAGGTCTTCCTTTTCCATTGGTTCACCCTCCAATGGCCGCCGCGGCCCGCGTGCTGCGGCCGGCGCACCGCGCTGAACTGATGGCAGGAGCCAGGTGCTTCTCCTGGTCTCCCATGGGGTGCAGGGCCCAAGCACCTGGGCCATCCTCCACTGCACTCCCTGGCCACAGCAGAGAGCTGGCCTGGAAGAGGGGCAACTGGGACAGAATCTGGCGCCCCGACTGGGACTAGAACCCGGTGTGCCGGCGCTGCAAGGCGGAGGATTAGCCTAATGAGCCGTGGCGCCGGCCCTTCAGTGGGATCTTAATATGCTGTGCCACAATGCAGACCCCAACAAACCTTTTCAATAGTCTTTTAATTAAGGATTTTCCTGAAGATTCCATTATTTTTGTGTGCTGTGCTCCACCTGTGATGGATTATTATGTCACCTCTTCCTCACCTTAAGCAAAGGCGTGACTTAAAGAACACCTCCACTGTGTTCCCGTAACACTTACCATGTGAGGATTCATGACGATGTATAAATTGAGTTTCTCAGCCAAATTGTGACAGCCTTGAGACAATGTGAATATCATCTGTGTTTCTTTGGTGCTTTCCTTAAGTGCCTCACACACAGTAGACACATCATGCTTGTTGATTAGATGAATAGATGAATGAACATCAAAGATTTAAAGAGAAAGAAGTAAAAAAAAGCACAGAAATAACATTACCTAAGATTTATACTGTGCTTATTATGTGCTATGGTAAATGCTTTGTGTGTTGTAACTCACGGAAACCTTACAGCCACCCCATGAATCACTTCTCGGGTTTCTTTTTTTCGTAAGTTAAAGACAAGTAGAGTGGCTTGGAAACTCAGCTTTAATTCATTCTTAGGTGAAAATACAAAGTACGCTTTATAGTAGTCTATTTGACCCACTCTGAGTGGCATTAGAGCATAGTGGTTAAGACTGGAGACTAGAGCTAGACTACTTCACATGCAAACCCTGACTCAGACTCTGTTAAGCTGTGGGATTTATTAAGTATGCCTGAATTTGCTGATTTGTAGAAAGAGACTGTAATAAAATGAACCTCATGTGATTGTTGTGGCGACTGAGTAAGTGTGCAGCATGCTGAGGCAGCACCTAGCAAGGAGTAAACACCCAACACATGTTCACTTATTACTATTTTGTAAGTGATTATGGTAACTTTTTTTTTTTTAACTCTAACACCATTGTTGTTTTAAAATTGTTTATTTGAGAGGCAGAGAACAAGAGAGAGAGAGAGAGAGAGAGAGAGAGACATCTCCTATATCTACTGGTTCACACCCCAATGCCTGCAACAGCCAGGGCTGTGCCAAGCTGAAGCCAGGAGCTGGGAACTCAGTGCAGATCTCCTTTGTGAGTGGCGAGGACCAAACTACTTGAGCCATCATAGCTGCCTCCCAGGGTGTGCATTAGCATGAAGTTGGAATTGGGAGTGTAGCCGGAACTCAAACCCAGGCACTCTGATGTGGGATATGGTCATCTCAAGTGGCAACCTAGCCACTGCTCCAAACGCCTGCCTCTTTTTAATAATTTTTATTTATTAGTTTTATCTATTTGAAGTGAGAGTGGGGAGAGAGAAAAAATGAACCTAGGTGTCTTAACCACTAGGCTAAACACCTACCCTTAGTTAAATGTTTAAGTGTAGAAACTGGCTGAATTCTTCGTTTGCTTGTTCATATAGAAAGGTTTCAGGGAAGCATTTTCTTTATAAGATTTAAAAATTATTTTCCGGGACCAGCATTGTGGCAGAGCAGGTTAAGCCATTGCCGGTGACACCATCATCCCATATGGCTGCCCCATTTCCAGTCCAGCTCCCTGATAATGTACCTGGGAAAGCAGCAGATCATGGCTCAAGTGCTTGGGCCCTTGCAACCATGTGGGAAACCAGGAAGAATCTCCTGGCTCCTGGCTTTGGCCTGGCCCAGTCCTGGGCATTGCGGCCATTTAGGGAGTAAACCAATGGATGGAAGATCCCTCTCTATCTCACCTCCCTCCCTCCCTCCTTCCCTCCATCCCTCCATCTCTCTCTGTGACTTTGCCTTTTGAATAAAATAAATATTTTTCAAAAAGTTATTTGCACCCTTTGAGTAAAATGTCAGTATTGTTAATTTAGGGAAAACAAAAGATCATTCTTTGTCTTTGTTTTCAGTGACTTTGTTGAGATACTAGGATAGTTTTTGATTTATGTTTTTAAAAATTGAACAAAAATTTATTTCTTAAAGGATTAATTTCTTAAAATTGAAATTTTTAGTGATGTCAGAAAAGAGTGACCTGGCTAAGTCTCAAATAGAAACCATTAGTAATAGGTAATATCAGTTGATGGGTTTTTTAGTTTGCTTCCATTTACATCAGTATTCTGAACAATGGTAGTTTTTTTTTCAGGGTTCTTAAGAAGCTAAAATAAGATTAACTTGGAGCCACTGTAATGACAAAATCTGCAGTGTAGTTATAAACAGTAACTTTATAGGTGAAGTGACCATGAAACATTTTGATATTTTAATAAGTAAATTTCCTTGAATGAAATCTGAGGAGGTACCACCTCAGGGTGGGTGTTTGATACAGTGGGTTAAGTTGCTGCCTGAGACACTCATATCCCTTATCAGAGCGGCTGCTTTGAAACATGGCTGCTAGTCTTCCAAGCCAGCTTTCTGCTAACGTGCATCCTGGGAGGCAGCAGGTGATGGCTCACTTACTTAGGTCCCTGCCACTGAAATGGAAGACATAGATTGAGTTTCCAGCTCCTGGCTTCAGCCTGGCTCAGCCCTGGCTGTTGAGGGCATTTTATGGAGTGAACCAGTGGGTGGGAGATAGATCTCTTTCTCTCTGTCTCTGTCTCTGTCTCTCTCTTTCTCTTTCAAATAAAATGGAAAAAAAAAAGCACCTTAGAATGAATTTTACTTTTTTTAAAAAAATTATTTATTTGAAAGGCAGAGTTACAGAGAGAGAGAGGGACACACACACACACACACACACACACAGGGCGAGCGAGCAAGAGAGAGAAAGAGACAGAGAGAGAGAGAGAGAGAGACAGAGAGACAGAGATCCTCCGTCTGCTGGTTCACTTCTCAAATGGCAGCAGCAACAGCCGGGACTAGGCCAGGCGGGAGCCAGGAGCCATGTGGGTGCAGGAATCTGAGCACTTGTGTGGTCCTCTGCTGCTTTCTCATGTGCATTAGCAGGGATCTGGATCTGAAGTGGAGCAGCCAGGACTTGAATTGTTCCTATATGGGATGTTGGGGCTGCAGGTGGCAGCTTAACCCTCTGAGCCACAATTCCAGCCCCTTAAAATGAATTTTACTTACAATGATGACTCCTTATAGAGCTTCCTATAAAGTTCCTAGTCAGCTCCTTCAAAATCTTGGTGAAAGAGCTCTTTCTCATGTGTCTGGAATGTGCATGTGTTTGTGAATGGCAGCCCAAGCAAAGAGGCACAAAACAGAGATTAGGGGCTGGCGTTGTGGAGTAGTGGATTAAGTTGCACTTGCACCATCTGCATCCCATAGAGGCAGTAGTTTTCTAGAACTGGCTGTTTTACTTCTGATCCAGCTCTCTGCTTACATGCATGGGAAAGCAGCAGAAGATGGCCCAAATACTTGGGCCCCTGCACCCACATGGCATACCGGGAAGAAGTTCCTGGCTTCTGCTTTTGGACTGGCCTAGATCCAGCTATGGCAGCCATTTGGGGAGTGAATCAGCAGATGGAGGATTTCCCTCTCTCTCTCTCTCTCTCTCTCTCTCTCTCTCTCTCTCTCTTTCTCACTCTGCCTTTCAAATAAATAAATGTATCTTTAAAAAACCACATAGGTTACTTTTATAAATTGTTTCTGCATAATGTGACTAGATTGGAGGACTGTGTTTTTCCCACTGACAGGTGTGTGTAATTCCCAATGGCCTTCAACCAGCAATAGGCCTACAGTCTTACAACGTATGACATTTAGGGTATTGTTCCACTCTTGCAGGGATTTTTTTCTTCTCTTAGGAAATTCAAAGAAAGAAATATACCAGTGCATTGAGAAAGGTGGTCATGGATGAGAAGGCTCCACTTCTGTAACTATGAAAGGGGTTTTGTGAGATTCTACCTTTCTGTGAAAGCTGACAATGCTGCTACAGGTTGTTTGACTCAACCCTTTTACTCCTGCACAGCAGTCAAACATGAGGCTTTGTTTCTTAGTTACATCAAAGTCAAGATTTTCGTCTTAACCTTAAATATGTTTGTACTCTTATTCTTTTTTTTTTTTTTTTTTTTTTTTTGACAGGCAGAGTGGACAGTGAGAGAGAGAGACAGAGAGAAAGGTCTTCCTTTTGCCGTTGGTTCACCCTCCAATGGCCGCCGCGGCCGGCGCGCTGCGGCCGGCGCACCGCGCTGATCCGATGGCAGGAGCCAGGAGCCAGGTGCTTTTCCTGGTCTCCCATGGGGTGCAGGGCCCAAGCACCTGGGCCATCCTCCACTGCACTCCCTGGCCACAGCAGAGGGCTGGCCTGGAAGAGAGGCAACCGGGACAGAATCCGGCGCCCCGACCGGGACTAGAACCCGGTGTGCCGGCGCCGCTAGGCGGAGGATTAGCCTAGTGAGCCGCGGCGCCGGCCTGTACTCTTATTCTAATTTAGGTTTTGTTCCTCTGAAATTACTTTTTTTTCTGCATATATGTGAACTTACAGATTTGGGGAGAGAGTTCCTACATTGCTAGTTTTTGACTTCTTATTTTAAAAATTATGATTATTTACTGATGACCAAAATATCATTAAATATTTTTAAAAGATTTATTTGAGGCCAGTGCCGTGGCTCAATAGGCTAATCCTCCACCTGTGGCGCTGGCATCCCGGGTTCTAGTCCCAGTTGGGGCTCCGGATTCTGTCCTGGTTGCTCCTCTTCCAGTCCAGCTCTCTGCTGGGGCCCGGGAGTGCAGTGGAGGATAGCCCAAGTGCTTGGGCCCTGCACCCCATGGGAGACCAGGAGAAGCACCTGGCTCCTGGCTTCGGATGGGTGCAGCACACCGGCCGAGGCAGCCATTTGGGGGGTGAACCAATGGAAGGAAGACCTTTCTTTCTGTTTCCCTGTCACTGTCTATAACTCTCTCTCTCTCTCTCTTCTCTCACTAACTCTGCCTGTCAATAAAAAAAAAAAAAATTTATTTGAAAGGCAAAATGATTGGGGTGGGGTGGGGGTAGCAGATAGAAATAGAGAAATCTTCCATCTGCTAGTTCACTCCCCAAATAATTACAATGGCTGGGACTGGGCCAAGCTGAAGCCAGGAGTAAAAAACTCAATCCTGGCCTGCCCATGTGGATGGCAGGGTCCCAGGCACTCAGCCGTCTTCCACTACTTCCTCAGACACATTAGTGGGGAATTGGATCAGCTGTAGAGCAGCCGACACTTGAACCAGCACTCTGATATGGGAAGCTGGCATTGTCAGCAATGGCTTAGTTTGCTGTGCCACAATGCTGTCCCTTGTCATTAAATATTAATATGTAGTTTGCTCACCAGTATAATAGGCATGATGATATCTTCATGGTTTTTGTTAGGATGAAATAACTAATGCAAACTTCTGTTTGTATAGTAATTGGCAGATGTAAGTACTTAATTTGTGGGCCCGGCGCCATGGTGCAGTAGGTCAATCCTCCACCTGCGGCGCCGGCATCCCATAGAGGCACTGGTTCTAGTCTCGGCTGCTCCTCTTCCAGTCCAGCTCTCTGCTGTGGCCTGGGAAAGCAGTAGATGATGGCCCAAGTCCTTGGGCCCCTGCACCCACATGGGAGACCAGGAAGAAGCACTTGGCTACTAGCTTCGGATCGGTGCAGCTCCGGCCGTTGCGGCCATTTGAGGAGTGAACCAACAGGAGGAAGACCTTTCTCTCCCTCCCTCATTGTCTGTAGCTCTCTCAAATAAACAAATAAAATCTTTTTAGAAAGTCTTTTAATTTGTGGCAGGTGTCTTTTGCTAGTGTTAATTTTTAATAATAATTTAGTGACATGGAGCAAATAAAATGAGTAGAAAAAGCAGATTACAAAATGATGTCTCATGTCTTGAAAAATAAAATGTTATATGTACTTTTCGTGCCTTGGCATAACATTGGTTGTCTTTCTGTGTGATGAAATTATTTTATTTTAAAAATTATTTAGAGGCAGATGTGGCGGTGGCGCATGCGTTAAGCTTCCTCTTGCAATGCTGGCATCCCCTGTGTGTACCAGTTTGAGTCCTGTCTGCTCCACTTCTGATCCAGCTCCCTGCTAACGCACCTAGGAAAGTAGTGGAAGATGGCTCAAGTATCTGGGCCCCTATGCCCACGTGGGAGACCTGAATGGAGAGCGCCAGGCTCCTGGCTTCAGCATGGCTCAGCGACATGGCCATTTAGGGAGTGAACCACTAGATGGAAGATTGCTCTCTCGATTTCTCTCTCTGTTGCTGTAACTCTGCTTTTCAAATAAATAAATTTTTAAAAAATTGTTTAAATTTTATTTACTCTTTATTTTTATTTTATTTTATTTTATTTTTTATTTTTGACAGGCAGAGTGGACAGTGAGAGAGAGAGACAGGGAGAAAGGTCTTGCTTTACCGTTGGTTCACCCTCCAATAGCCTCTGCGGCCGGCACACTGCGCTGATCCGAAGCCAGGAGCCAAGTGCTTCTCCTGGTCTCCCATGCTGGTGCACGGCCCAAGCACTTGGGCCATCCTCCACTGCACTCCCGGGCCCCAGCAGAGAGCTGGACTGGAAGAGGGGCAACCGAGACAGAATCCGGTGCCCTGACCGCGACTAGAACCAGGTGTGCTGGCGCCGCAGGTGGAGGATTAGCCTATTGAGCCACGGCACCGGCCAATGTATGCATGAATTTCAAAATTTTTTTGCCTCAAAAACAAACTTCTTTTGATTCTGTTTTCTATAAATAAACTTTTTGAGGTATTCTCCTAAAGGTTTTGGAACCATCTGCATTTTCAGGAATTTACCAGGATCTTGGGTAATGTGGGGCAATTCTATATTCTATACTCAGAAGCATAGTTGCTAGCTCATATGGTAATTCTATTTTTAATTTTTTGAGGAATTGGTATACTATTTTTTCTTGGTAGCCACACAGTTTTACATTCCAGTCATTCTACATCCTCACCAACACTTGTTTTCTGCTTTAATGCATTCTGGTTGCATGTATGTGTGATGATCAGTTAAATTTGTATGTGTAAATACTGTTTTCAGAGTTTTCTTAGAAGCTTCAAATGTCCTAGTCCAGTGTTTGCCCCAGACGTGTTGAGTCAAAATCTACAGGATAGGAATCTGTATATTTGACTAGTTTTCCATAGTGATCATTATCACTAGACAAGTTTGAAAAATCTTGATTAGGTCTCTATTTCCTATGATTATCAGCCAGATTGGTTTTATAAACTTTCCAAAACAACTCTCTTGGAGATTCACAATGGCGTTAGTTTATTAAAAGATATGTAAAAATCCTCCCCCTACAGATTCTTTTTATTTTTGCTAAATTTAGCATTTCCCAACTAAGCCATCAATGCTTTTCTTTTTTGCAGCCTATCATAACTTCTTATGCTATACTGTTATTTCTCAAAACATAGTTTGATGAATACTCATTTTAAACAAATGTTTCTCAACTCTCATTTCATGGGAAAATTTTACCATTCTGAAAATGTTAATGCTGAAACGTTTTACTAAGTCTTAGTGATCTATATAACCTTACTCGGTATTTTTAGGCCTTAACTATCAAGTATCTATGTGAAAGAGGTCTTTTGTTTCTACATACATACCATAGCCTTGTCTGTTTATGAATAATGGAAACTATTCATTTTTTATGGTTTCCCTAGGTTGTTTTCATTATTTTAATCTTTATTGAAATTTTTTTATTTTTAAAAAATTTTAAAAGATACATAAAAATTGTACATATTTGTGGGGTACCATGTGATGTCTTGATCCATGTATATATTGAATTTAGAATAAGTGTTGTTATCTCCTAAAACATTTATCCTCTCTTTTTGATGAAAACATTCAAAATCCTCTCATATATATATATATATATATTCCGATTATTAATTTTATGTCAGATGTATAATTTGTCAATATTTTCTCCTGTAGGTTGTTTCTTCAATCTATTTTTTTTGTTTCCTTCACTCTACTGAAGCTTCTTAGCTTTATGAAGTCCCATACTGTGGGACTGTAAAAAAAAAAAAGAAAGAAAAAAATTAAAGCGCAGTTTTTCAATCATACAAGTACATTTCAAAGGTTCAGGAGCTGCATGTGGCAAGTAGCTTCTAGCTTCTGGATTGGTCTGTGGAAACAGAACATTTTGGCTCTTACATAAAGTTCTATGGCACATTGCTAATCTAAAAGTGTCTAAAATATCATTCTATTATTTTTTAAAGTTTTTAAAGATTTATTTATTTGAAAGCCAGAGTTAAACAGAGATGGGAGAGACACAGAGAGAGAGAGAGAGAGAGAGAGAGAGTCTTTCATCCATTGCTTCATTCCCGAATTGGCCACAATGGCCAGAGCTGCACTGATCCGAAACCAGGAGCCAGGAGCTGCTTCTTAGTCTGCCACATGGATGCAGGGGCCCAAGGACTTGGGCCATCTTCTACTGCTTTCTCAGGCCAGGGCAGAGAGCTGGATCGGAAATGGAGCAGCTGGGCCTTGAACTGCTGCCCATATGGGATCCGGCACTTCAGGACAGGTCGTTAACCCGCTGCACCACAGCACTGGCCCCTTAAATATCATTCTGATTTATTATGTGACCTAGTTGAGGTCACTGTGCTTAAACTGCAGTGTATAATTTGCAGAAATGATTTGCTTAATAAAGCAATGAGGCTAGAAAAGTTTCATTAGATCTAAAGATGAAAAATTTAGAATTAGAAAATATACCCAACCAAAAATGAAAACAAAACAATATATTCTTCGGAAAACTCATTCATACAAAGGAGTTGTTTACAAGAAACCTATGAAATCTTTTAAAATCTTATAGCAATTTTTTTTTTCTTTTTTTTTGACAGGCAGAGTGGACAGTGAGAGAGAGAGGCAGAGAGAAAGGTCTTCCTTTTCCGTTGGTTCACCCCACAATGGGCGCTGCGGCTGGTGCACCACTTTGATCTGAAGCCAGGAGCCAGGTGCTTCTCCTGGTCTCCCATGGGGTGCAGGGCCCAAGGACCTGGGCCATCCTCCACTTCACTCCTGGGCCCCAGCAGAGAGCTGGAGTGGAAGAGGAGCAACCGGGACAGAATCCAGCACCCCTTATAGCAAATTTTTTAAAAAATTAAAAAATTGTGAATGCCAGAGAGGGCGTGATGGTGAGAGGGAGAGAGAGCTCTCATCTGTCTGCTATTATATTCCCCAAATGCACACAGTAAATGGTACTGGGACAGCCTGTAGCCAAGAGCCTGGTTTTCCTATGTGAGTAGTGGAGTCCCAAGTACTTATAACCATCACCTGCTGTCTCCTAGCATCTGCCTTACCAGGAAAGTGGAATCAGAAGGGGAGGTGGGACTTGAACCCAGGTATTCCAATGTGAGATTGGATGGTCCACATTGTGTCTTTTTTTTTAATTTTTATTTTTTGACAGGCAGAGTTAGTGAGAGAGAGAGAGATAGAGAGAAAGGTCTTCCTTCCGTTAGTTCACCCCCAAATGGCCACTATGGCTGGCGCACTGCGCCGATCTGAAGCCAAGAGCCGGGTGCTTCTCCTGGTCTCCCATGTGGGTGCAGGGCTCAAGCACTTGAGCCATCCTCCACTGCCTTCCCGGGCCCCAGCAGAGAGCTGGACTGGAAGAGGAGCAACCAGGACAGAATCCGGCGCCCCAACCGGGACTGGAACCCAGAGTACTGGCGCTGCAGGTGGAGAATTAGCCTAGTGAGCCATGGCTCCAGCCCACATTGTTTCTTAATTCCTGTGCCAAATACCTGCCCCTAAAAACTTTTTATTTAACATTTTCTTTGCACAATATTTTATTAAATATTTTTACAAAGTAATATCCAGTGAGAGTATGGGTGGGAGGGTGATGGGTGGGGAAAATCACCATGTTTCCATATTTGTATGTATTAAATGCATGAAGTTGTACTACTTAAGTAAAATAAAAAAGTAAAAAAAAAAAATAAAGCAATATCCAGACTTGATATAGCTGCTAAGGAAACATTGTTCCACTGTAGGAACTGGAATGGTAGGTGGCTCAGGCTTCCCAACCTTCTGTTCTCAGATAGATGTGGTAGGCACTATTTCATCTTTTGGTACCATGATGCTAATATGGCCAGGCAGGGGTCTTTTTAAGACTAATCTTAACAGTTGCATCAACTGTAATCAATAAAGCATGATTTTCACTTTCATGTCCAGCACACCTGTCTGAGCAGCTCATGGTGGTGTCAACATAGAAGTTAACAGGGTCCTCACTGTGGATCATTAGGCCATTTACATACTTCATGGATTGACAGCTTTGTCTTTGGAATTTCCTAGGCATCATGATCTCACAGCCCTTGGCTCCATTCTCCATTATGGTCTGGAGAACCTCATTGCGGTCGCTCTGTACAGCAAACCCTCAGGAGTTTGTAGCACAGAGACTGCCTGGGCAGTAGAGACCTCCTGTAGCCACCTTTTTAGCATGAAGTTCTACTGTGCCTTCTGGAAAGCCAGACCTCTTCTGAATTACTGCAGTCAATTCTTGATTTCCTGACTCTTCTCACCAGGGGCATTCTGTGTCCTGGTGGCTCACATAATGATTTCTTTCTTGGTTGGTGTAACTCAGACTTCAACTCCTGAATGAGAAACTCATTCAGTTCAGCTTTTTTTTTTTTTTTTAATTTATTTTATGTATTTGAAAGTCAGAGTTACACACAAAGAGAGATAGCTTCTATCCGCTGGTTCACTCTCCAAATGGCCACAACGGGCAGGGCTGGGCCAGACTGAATCCAGGAGCCAGGAGCTTCTCCTGGGCCTCCCACATGGGTGCAGGGGCCCAAGCACTTGAGCCGTCCTCTGCTGCTTTCCCAGGTGCATTAGCATGGAGCTGAATCAGAAGTGGAACAGCAGGGACTTGAACTGGCACCCTTATGGAATTCTGGCTCCATAGGCAGTAGCTTTACCAACTACACCACAGCACTGGCCCCACAATTCATCTTTGGAGATACTATCAGATAACGAACTTCCTATTCTTGGAAACCAGCACTGCCATTTTGCTGTGTATTTGTAAGTTTTTATTTAATTGTAAGACAGTGTGAGCGTATTCTATCTCCCATTCACTGGTTCACTCCTCAAATGCCTGCAAAAATGCCTGGATCTGTGCCAGGCTGAAACCGGGACAGAGGAGCTCCATCTGGGTCTCCCACATGGGTGGCAGGGACCCACATATCTGGCCTATCACCTGTTACTTCCCAGAAAGCACATTTGCAGGAAGCTGGCTTGGAACAGTGGTGGGACTCCAAATGGAAAGTGGATGTCCAAAGCAGCATACTAACCTCCTGTACTGCAATACCCACCTCTCATACAACTTTATTAAAATATCACTTATATGCCACAAAATCCATCCATGTTAGGTGTACAATTTAACAGTTATTTGAGGAGAAAGAAAATGTTGATACACTAAAAAAAAAAATTAGACTGATTCTAGAATACTTTAAGGATACCAAAAGCCATAATTGTTACACCTATGAGCATTTTTCTCAGGAAACAAAAACTATTTCTTCTAAAATATGTGGTATATCATTTGCCTCCTGAGAATTTCTTGATTTATTTATTATTTCTAAGGTAAAGATGTAGGACAGAGCTTCAATCTTTTTACATAAAGGAGAGCCCAAAGAAACTGGAATCTTTGGCCTATGCTAGGAAAGTAATTTCTCTAGACCTAAGTTAACTACATTATTCAGTGTCTTGTTCCAGCTGTCTCTCATCATTCACCCATAAGCTTGTGTTTAAAAAAATCCTCCTGATGGTTGAAAATTCATTTACTGCGTATGTTTGATAATTGTAACTTTGTCATATGATATATTTGCAGAAAGAAAGATATAAATAAGCAACAGTACTTTGATGACTAGATTTTATTTTCTTATTGTTGACATCATTTGTATTTTGGCAGAAAGAAATTGGATCTCTTTTAGAAAAATTCTCTCTGAACATTTGCCAGAATCAAGTTACTGTCATCTCTAGTTAAAACAGGTTTTCTTTTTTCAAACTTAACATATACGTCCTTTTTTTACATAACAGATGGGAAAGATCAATGAGCTGAGAGAATTACAGGGTGTTTTTTCCCCTTCTCTATTTGATCTTTGATCTTAGGACAACTTGTAACCCTGCAGTAATCTCCCAAGAGATTTGAGAAAATATTTTGTAAAACAAAATTATGAGACTATGAATATATGATTGATGTTCTCAAAGCATTCTGTCAAATATGAAGCAAATGCTTTTAAGAAATCATTATCAGCTGTTATGTGTTTTTTGTTAGACTGAGTTATCAATGTAATTTATGTCTAAATGCATTATTACAGTTTAGTTTTGGGTTTATTTTATTGTTAGTGAAATAATGAGACTTTTCTTGATGATGTATCAACAGCTGGAAAAAATCACATTAACAAACAGCCAAAGCTCCCTAATTAGCTCTTTTCCTTTTTTTTTTTAGTTTTTATTAATATAAAGAGAACATATTTCATGTGTTTCATAGATAAAGTTCTAAAAAGATAACTTACTTCCCTCCATCCCCTTCCTTCCTTCCTTTTAACTTCTGCAAAGAAAAACTTTGAATCCCTTCTATAATTACAAGCTGAATTCACCACTAACCATAGTATTCAACAAGTGAAAAAAATAGGAAGACCACAGTTCCAAAGGTGTATAAATAAGGGCTAAAAATGACAGTCACATCACAAGATGTCCATTTTATTCCTATACATTTTTTGTATTCTATATTAACTGCCACATATCATAGAAAACATATGATATTTTGTTTTTATGTGACTGGCTTATTTCACTAAGTATAATAGTTTCCAGTTGCATCCATTTTGTTGTTTTATATTTAAAATTATATTAGAATACTTTAATTTGGAATTGGAACTGTTACTTTTAAGTTGACTTTTCAGTAAGCTTTTAATTTGTTTCAGTGTTTTAGCAAAATATTCAGGTATTAATAACAAAATCATGGGACAGAAAGAGCGTGGCTTATAACCTTAAAAATGACAAAACAAAAAGGAAGCTGACTGACTGCAATTTCATGACTTGCAAATTTTGAGGTTTTTGAATCCCAAAGAGCTGAGGTAACAGAGTAGACAACTAGCTTGAAGTCTAAGGAGAGACAGATGCCTCAAGGGGGAGTTATGAATATTTGTGAACGTGGGGCAGACACAGTTGTACATTGGTATCAGTTCAGCTAGATGCAGTACAGAATTGTTAGATGTAGAATGTGGAAGAGGCTAGCTATAGGAAGAGTTCATACTCACCTGTAGACTTTTTCTCAACTGTTTTCCCAGGTGCTGCCAAAAAAGATAGGTGAGATTTTTTCAGAAACCAACCTTTGCTGCTACAGGGTCAGGGAGAAGAGCATGGCTATGGATGGAGCAAGAAACCCTTCTTTTCTGTCTTCTCTTTGTCTCTATTGAATGAAAGCAGAAATGGGGTAAAAAAAATCACTCATCTTCAGGGTACTGTCAGAGAAAGAAATTACTAATAAAGAAAGGTGATCGGTGAAAATTCACCCTGTGGTGTTGGATTGCAATCAGAATTATCAGTATGGAGACTGGCATTGTGGTGTAGCCAGTAAAGCCACCAACTGCAATGCTGATATCCCATATGGGCACCCATTCATATCCCGGCTACTCTACTTCCTACCCATTTCTCTCCTAATGACCTGGGAAAAGCAGCAGGAGATGGCCCAAGGGCATGGGCCCCTGAAGCCTATGTGGATACCTGAATGAAGCTCCTGACTCCTGTTTTCAGCCTGGCCAAACTCAGGCTGTTGGCCATCTGGAAAGTGAACCAGTGGATGGGAGATATCCTTCTCTTTGTTACTCCCTCTCTGACTTGCCAAGAAATAAATAAATTTTTAAATTTATTCATATGAATTCATTCTGATTATTTTTTTAAAAGATTTATTTTATTTATTTGAAAGAGTTACAGAGAGAGGTAGAGACAGAGAGAAAGGTCTTCCCATCTGCTGGTTCACTCCCCAGATGGCTGCAATGGCTGTAGCTGCGCTGATCTGAAGCCAGGAGCCAGGAGCCAGGAGCCAGGAGCGAGGAGCCAGGAGCTTCTTCCGGATTTCCCATGTGGGTGCAGGGTGTGGGACTTGGACCATCTTCTACTGCTTTCCCAGGCCACAGCAGAGAGCTGGATCAGAAGAGGAGCAGCTGGGACTAGAACTGGCACCCATATGGGATGCTGGCGCTTCAGGCCAGGACATTAACCCGCTGTGCCACAGCACCTGCCCCGATTCTGAGTTGTGTTTTTTTTTTTTTTTTTTTTTTTTTTTTTTTTTTTTTGACAGGTAGAGTTAAGACAGTGAGAGAGAGAGAGAGACAGAGAGAAAGGCCTTCTGTTGGTGCACTCCCCAAATGGCCGCTACGGCTGGCACTGTGCCTATCCGAAGCCAGAAGCCAGATGCTTCTTCCTGGTCTCCCATGTGGGTGCAGGGCCCAAGCACTTGGGCCATCCTTCACTGCCTTCCCGGGCCACAGCAGAGAGCTGGACTGGAAGAGGGGCAGCCAGGATTAGAACCCGGCTCCCATATGGGATATTGGTGTCGCAGGCGGAGGATTAACCAAGTGAGCCATGGCACCTGCCCCCTGAGTATTTTATTTATATATATAAATAGACACTAACATAAATATGGATGTATGTGTATATGTGCATTATTATTTGTACATATATTTCCCATCTGTATACACTGAGATCTCTAGAAACAGAGATAGCCCAGTTGCAGTGAGCCCAGTTGCAGTGAGCACTCCTGATTTCTCTGACATTGAGGAATCTGACTTTCATTATCTACTGTACTTAATTTTTCAACTCTAGTAAATGTATAGTTTCAGAATTGATAGCCTATACTTCTGTGAGAAGCAGATTTACTAGTATAATACTTGTATGTAGTTCTTTTTGTCTTTATCTCTTTTTTTTTGACAGGCAGAGTTAGACAGAGAGAGAGAGAGAGAGAGAGAGAGAGAGAGAGAGAGAGAAAGGTCTTCCTTTTTTCTGTTGGTTTACCTCCCAAATGGCTGCTTCGGCCGATCCGAAGCCAGGAGCCAGGTGCTTCCTCCTGGTCTCCCATGTGGGTGCAGGGCCCAAGCACTTGGGCCATCCTCCATTGCCTTCCTGGGCCCCAGCAGAGAGCTGGACTGGAAGAGGAGCAACTAGGACAGAATCCGGCGCCCCAACCGGGACTAGAACCTGGGGTGCTGGTGCCGCAGACAGAGGATTAGCCTTGTGAGCCACAGTGCCGGCCTGTCTTTATCTTTAAAGTATGCAGTCAAAATACTGTATATGACATCCTGATAAAAAAAGCCAGACCTCCTTGCAGAAGTGGTTGGTTTTGGGACTTGAGCAGAAAAAACACTCTTGTATTGAGCCAGAAGCATCGTATATTGCTGGGAAATTTAAAGACATTCGGCCGGTGCCGCGGCTCACTAGGCTAATCCTCCGCCTTGCGGCGCCGGCACACCGGGTTCTAGTCCCGGTCGGGGCGCCGGATTCTGTCCCGGTTGCCCCTCTTCCAGGCCAGCTCTCTGCTATGGCCCGGGAGTGCAGTGGAGGATGGCCCAAGTGCTTGGGCCCTGCACCCCATGGGAGACCAGGAGAAGTACCTGGCTCCTGCCATCGGATCAGCGCGGTGCACCGGCCGCGGCGGCCATTGGAGGGTGAACCAACGGCAAAAAGGAAGACCTTTCTCTCTGTCTCTCTCTCTCACTGTCCACTCTGCCTGTCACAAAAAAAAAAAAAAAAAAAAAAAAATTTAAAGACATTCTTAAAAAGGGGGACATGGGGTGAATGGGCACAGAAACCAATCTGAAAAAACTCATTGGCCAAAACTGGAGCAATTTGAGCAGGAAAATAAGTCAACAGTTTTATGTTATAAACCACAGGATAACATAAAATCCTTAAGCCCATACTCATATAAATACTAATTGAATGAATAACTAAATGGGAGTGAGAAGTAGTGTACAGAAAAATTTGAGTTAATAGGGGTAGAAGGTGTGAGGGAGTAGAAAGTTACTATCCGAACACAATAGTAATGGTACAGGCAAGATTTACTTAAAATGGTAAAGTTGGTGGTGAAAAGTCTGAGAAAATTGGATATTTGCAGCATCTGAAAATCTCTGTTTCTAGGATGTTAATTACAAGAGAAAGAAAGTAATTTTACAGTGAAGAAACCTGGAAGATATGGCCTTGACCAAGAGAAGAACTCATCATTTATGGTATACTTGTCAAAAGGCATAACCTAATAATCTAATCATGATAAAGCATCAGACAGTAGAAATAATTGGCCATTATTCTTTTGTTATCAAAGACAAAGAAAAATTAGAAATTGTCAAAAGTTGGAGGAATTTCAGAAGAAGGGACACCTAAATGAATTATGGAGTCCTGAGAAAAGAACAAGGACATTACTTGAAAAATGTTTTGGGTGAAATCTAAGGTTGATAGAATTGCATCAGTGTTTGTTTCTTGGTTTTGATAATTACACTATGGCTCAGTAAGATGTTTATGTTAGAGGAAGCTGGGTGAATAATGGGAATTCTTTTTATTATTACTGCCACTGTTATCAAAGTTTAAAGTCATCTAAAACAAAAAGTTAAAGGGAATAAAATTGTAGGCTACTCCCAACCCCATTGCCTGGGATGGTCTGTAAAAGCAAAGCTCCTGTCTCTAGTTACTAGAGATTTAAGTCTATAAATTTTAGTTCACTTAATGAAAACTAGATTCTTTTCCAACTGCGTATTATTGTTGTATAATTTTCTTAAAACGAGGAAACATGGTTCATAAATAGGTTTTCTCCTGAAATGTTTTAGAATATTTACCTTTTATCTCTCAAATGGGTGAAGGAAATATGAACATGTATCTATTACAAAAAAGCTTCGTGTTATTTAACAATTTTTTTACATGGCATCTATTTTCAACCTTTATTTTTGTTACTAATTCAAGCAGTGTTGAATAATAACTATGTGACAGTTGTTGTGCTGAGATCCATGTACAAAGACCCACCCTTGACACACTTGAAGTTATTTGAGGAATGTAGGAAAAACTGTTAATACAGTTAACATTCTATTTATTATTCTGTGTCACATTCTAATTTATATGGTTTCACTAAGTATGTTTTCTCTAGTTGCCTTATACCATCTGCTGGTAATTCTTAACATTTAGTCTCAACACTGTTACTCTCCCTTCCTCCCCAACCCTTTCAAGCTGTTTTGGATTTCTCAGTAGTTCTTGATGGTTTTCCTGACTTTGAGTAAGAGTGGTGACTCTTTCTTTATCCTGGCAATAAAACCTTATCTAGTATTACATTTACTCAAAATACCTCTTGCCCTTAACGCCAAAGAAACTTTGGAATATAAAAGGTGCTCACTTAAAATTGTGCTGATTTGTTTGTTTGTTTGTTTGTTTATTCCATGATGTGCTCATGGAATAAGAGAGTAATTTATCAAACTTGTTGACTTTGATGGTATAAGAAAGTAACTCATGGAGGCTGGTGTTGTGGTGCTTTTGTTAAAGTCACAGCCTGCCATGCCAGTGTCCCATATGAGTGCTGGTTTGCTTCCTGCTGCTCCATTTCCCATCCAGTTCCCTGCTAAATGTGCCTAGGAAAGCAGCAGAGGATGGCCTGAATGCTGGGCCCCTGCACCCATGTGAGAGACCTAAAAGTTCCTGGCTTTGGCCTGCCCGAGTTGGCCTAGCCTCAGCCCCAGCTGTTGAGGCAATCTGGAGAGTGAACCAGCAGGTGGAAGATTTCTCTGTCTTTCCTTTTCTATCTCTAACTCTGCCTTTCAAATAAGTAAAATAAATATTAAAAAAAGAAAGTACATTATGAAACCTGTTTACTCTTTTTGTAGAAAATGTACATATACAAATTCTGTAGTAATTTCAGATAATCAGAAATACATTCTGAAGCTTACCCATTGATATAGGGATCTAAGGATCTAAGAATTCTGTTTTGGCCAATTAATGTATGCATGAAGGTGGAGCCTTCATGCCTAATACCCTTTTAACTTCCTTACTTTCTTGAGAGCAAGTGTCGTTAAGATTCGCACATACCATATTGCTGTTCTTGGGTTCATATCACAACTGTGTTTCCTGACTCCAGCTTCCTGCCAGCACAGACCCTGGTAAGCAGCAGGAATTACTTGATGGTTCAAGTAATTGGGTTCCATTCACCTGTATGGAGACCTGGATTGTGTTCCTGGCCCTAGGCTTTGTCCCTGATCTGTCCTAGCTATTGTGGGCATTTGAGAATAGACTAGCAGATAGGAGTTGACCAGCAGAAGGCGGAATGCTTTCTTTGGCTCTCTCTTTTTTTCTGTCTCTCAAAAACAAAAACAAAAGCAAAAGGGGCCATGCCTTCAGTCTTACTACGTTGGGACTACATTGGGAATTTTCAACATGAGTTTTGTGAGGGACAAACCATTTCCAAACCATAGCAGGGAGTGATGGTGCTAACTCAAACATTGAAAACTTACCAAGAGTGAGAGAGTGAGAGTGAAAGAGGGAGAGAGAAAGAGAAAAAGAGAGAGAGGATGGAAAGAAAGAACTGTAGACTGTTTTGGCACAGCAAGATCATTGTAAAATAGAGAATAAGAGTATGATTTAGAGAACAATGTGTTATCAGTTTGGAAGCCAAGACCAGCAAGTGAATGCCCTTATCATTTTCCTTCAACTGAATGAATGAGGAGTAAATGAAGATGACAGACCTGGGGAACCTTCTGTATTACTTTGGTGTTGCATCTGCAACTGTGCAGTGTGATCAGATTCTTTTACTTCTTCCCACTCTCCATTTTCGACTTGTTTCATTTGCCCCTATGCTATTGCCATGATGTTTGTCTAATTTGGTGTGAAATAGGAACCTTCTAGTTGTTACTATTTTAGTGTAAAAGGGTTGAGCTGAATTCAGATTACGTCAGTTTTTATAAAATGTCTGCTGTGTAACAGATTTGTTGCAGTCTGCTTCCATTTATTATATCTCATTCAACTATTTTTAATTGAATGAGGTTTTGAAATATAGTTGGGGTACAATACCATTTTATTGTGTGGGATAAATTATCTTGAGGAAAATAATTGGAATTTTAAGAGTTACTAATGGAAGGCCGGTGTTGTGGCTTGCAAGGTAAAGCTGCTGCCTACAATGCTGGCATCCCATATGGACATGATTTGTGTCCCATCTGCAATACTTCCAATCCAGTTTCTTGCCAATGGCCTGGGAAAAGCAGTGGAATATGGCTCAAGTACTTTGGCCCCTGCCACCCATGTGGGAGACCCAGATGAAGCTCCTGTGTCCTGGCTTTGGCCTTGTCCAGCTCTGGCCATTGCAGCCATCTAGGTAGTGAACCAGTGGATGGAAGATCTCTCTGTCTGTCTGTAACTCTTTCAAACAAATAAATAATAAAAAAGATAAGGTTGTGTGTATGTTTTGAAAGTCTTCTCTAAGGATAAATGCTACTTAGAACACTGTCGCTCCCCCTCTCCATGGAGGAACGACACAGGACCCTGCGCTGTTCTTTTGTCTGCTCGGCCCTCCCCGGGTTTGCTGCTGGTTCTTCCCGGGTTGGCTACCGTCCCTTCCACCTCTGTGGAAGGGCGGTTCCCCCTGCCACATTCCCCACTTCCGGGGGGAGCGGCACACCGCCGGCCGGCTCTCTCGGGGGCTGCACAGGTGTTCCTTCAGATAGATGTTCCTGGTGCATGTTGTCTCTCTCCTCCTTTATAGTCCTCTTCCACCAATCCCAACTCTGCTACCCACATGCCGAGTACGCTGCTCTCCTCCAATCAGGAGCAGGTCCTGCTGTTTATTGGTTGAACTGGAGGCAGCTGTGTAGAAGCTGTTTCCTCCTCTCCCAGCGCCATATTGTGGGAGAGCAGATGCATAGAATAAGTCTTAATTCCAGTAACAGTCTAGTCCGAGTTGCTCCCAGTTGCTCCCCACAGAACACTTTGGCTTACATACAACCATGATGAGTTTATATCTGAAGATGGAGTATTCATCTATAGAAATAAATTGCTTTATTGTTGGTGAATCTAGGATGAAGGAAATGTATGTTACAGTTGCAGCATATGATTTACTTGCTGGCTGTTTATATATATATATATATATTTGTTATATTAAAAGGCAGAAACATGGTATGGGATTGGGGTGGAGGGTGGGGAGAATGGCTGCAATGGTGGGGCGGGCCAGACCAAAGCTGGGAGCCTCAAACTTCTTCTGGGTCTTCCATGGGGGTACAGGGTCCACTGTCTTCCTCTGCTTTATCAGGTGCATTATCAGGGAGCTAGATTGGAAGTGGAGCAGCCAGGACTTGAAACTCCTTAACTCACTGGGTCACAACACTGACCCTGTGACTTATAATATCTTAAATCCCATTGTATGAAACTTTTCTCATTTGTAAGAAATTTGGGGGGCCGGCACTATTAGGTAACAGGTAAGGCTGCCGTCTGCAGTGCCGGCATCCCATGTGGGCACAGGTTCGAGTTCTGGATGCTCCACTTCCAATCCAGCTCTCTGCTGTGGCCTGAGAAAGCAGTACAAGATGGCCCAACTCCTTGGGCCCCTGCACCCACGTGGAAGACCTGGAAGAAGCTCCTGGCTCCTGGCTTCAGATCAGCCCAGCTCCAGCAGTTATGGCCATCTGAGGAGTGAACCAGTGGATGGAAGAACTCTCTCTCTCTCTCTCTGCCTCTACCTCTCTAATAAATTAATCTTAAAAAAAAATCTTAAAAAAGGAAATTTGGGCCAATCTTGATCTTCATTAATCATGGATTATGGTTTTTTTTGCCTTCTGTCTTTTAGAAGTATGTCAAGAAAAATTTTTTAAATGTTTAAGAAAGATTTTGTTGTATAACAAAGTCTTCTAGCATTTTGAAAACTAAACCTGAAACTGTGAACTAAACATTTTCTTTTGAAGTGAACATGAATAATCTCATTAGAGAGACTCTCTTTCTGTTACCTGACGTTACTCAGATTACATATTTTGGGTTTTGATAAGCTTATTTTTGGATGATCTCTGTTACTGAGTGCCTGCTAATTAACTTTTTAAAAAGCAGGAATACTACCATCTTTCCACCTCCTGTAAAATCTTTTTGTGAGAACAAGCAGAGTGATTAACTTTCTAATTGATGTATGGTGGCATAGCTATCTGAAATACTTTCAGTAAAGTAACTTAATTTTTTAAAGATAGCCAAATTAAATATGCAATCACTCTGTAGGCTAATTAAAATGAAAGAATGGATATAATTAGAAATTGTTTCTGTCTTTTTATAGGATATCACATAACTGATAGCCTTGCCATTTACATGTGGTTCAAAATAAATGATTCTGGTAGTTTCCTTGGAGAAAGTGCTAGAGGAGGTAACACTTTCACACCTAGATGGTACTTTAATCTGAGTTTGACTTAACTTTTACATAACTCTTGTATCTCATGTGTAATTATGCAGTGAGGTCAAAGTCCTGTATGTATCTTGACCTGCAAGAATATAAATTTTCTTTTGGAGTATAACCAGAGAAACAGGTTTTCAGGAACTGAATGGCTTTCTCAATTTTTGTGAGAAAAATAAATTTTCAATGAATTTTTTCTGTTATAAAATTTAGGATCCTTTATAAGAAATAAGGAATGTAGTAAAATTCAAATTTGAGATTGAACATATTGCAGCAGAATTGGAGAGAGTATTTTATGTAACAGATATACGTAAATTTGCTTCTTCTAGAAAGCGACCATAAAAAAGATATGACCATATTTGCATACCTTGTTTTTTAAAGATTTATTTTATTTATTTGAAAGACAGAGTTACAGAGAGAGGTAGAGCCAGAGAAAGAGAGGTCTTCCATCCATTGGTTCAGTCTCCAGATGACCGCAGTGGCCAGAGCTGAGCTGATCTGAAGCCAAGAGCCAGGAGCTTCTTCCGGGTCTCGTACGTGGGTGCAGGGGCCCAAGGAGTTGGACTATCTTGTACTGCTGTCTCAGGCCGTAGCAGAGAGCTGGATCGGAAGTGGAGCAGACTCGAACCAATGCCCATATGGATGGGATGCCGGCACTGCAGGTGGCGGGTTTACTCTACGCCACAATGCCGGTCACAACGTATTTCTCTTTATCCTTCATATTTTTGGTGCTGTTTTTTATCAGTATTTTACTTTTACATATTATAACTATGGGATGCTGGCGCTGCAGGCCGTGGCTTTAACCCGCTGTTCCACAGTACCGGCCCCTTGCATACCTTTTTACAAATTTTGCTGGGTAGTTTGTCAGATTTCTGATTGGGTTCTTTTTCTCTAAAAGTTGACATATATACTTAGAAGATTAATTTTCACAAAAGAGCAAATTAGTTTTACCTGTTAAGTTTGGAATTTTTGAATGTGTGCTGCCTTTTTGTAGAAGGTCAGTATCTATAGATTGGATACAGCCTATTCTTGTCAGATATGATTTCCTTTCCTTGTACCTGATGACTGCACTGTCCATCTGTGTGACTTCATCTCAGCCCAAGGGCAGTCTTTCTTGGGCATCTTTTGCAGACTCTCCCCATCCCCATCCTTCTTGTTCCACTTACACTGCTGCGTTCAGCCAAGTCATCAACAACCTAAATCCCAGGGGATATGTTTCAGTTCTCATGTCATTTCATCTCGTTGTGAAATTTTTCAGCCTTGTCTTCTTTTTCTTAAATACTATTTTCCTACTCTCCTGCCCTCTCGCCTGCCCGTCCTCCTTCCCTCTTTCCCTCCCTCCCTCCCTTGCTCTCTCTCTCTCTCTCTTTTTAAATATATGCTTGCTGCTTTTTATTCTTTTGGATGAACTGCTGTTCTGCTTGTTCCACTAATGATATTGCTCAGGTTCCTCTCTTGGGCTCTTTCTTTCCACTTGTCAAATCTTCCCAGGGAAAATGTTTATTTCATAGCTTCAACTCTCATGTAGTCTTGATTACTCCTAAATAAAAATTCCTATCCCATATATTTTTTCTGGATTCTAGCTGGCTTCTGGGCATTCGTAATAAATGAGTAAAGTCACTAGGATTTCTCACAAAGTCCTTGGAGCTAGTATCTGCAAACAGCTCATTAGGAGTTTGTTTTCCTTCACTTTTCTGGTAATGTCATTTCTTTATTTTTATTTATTTATTTATTTTATTTGACAAATAGAGTTAGACAGTGAAAGAGAGAAAGAGACAGAAAGAAAGGTCTTCCTTCCGTTGGTTCACCCCCCAAATGGCCGCTTCGTCCGGAGCTACACCGATCTGAAGCCAGGAGCCAGGGGCTTCTTCCTGGTCTCCCATGTGGGTGCAGGGGCCCAAGCACCTGGGCCATCCTCCAGTGCCCTCCTGGGCCACAGCAGAGAGCTGAACTGGAAGAGGAGCAGCCGGGACTAGAACCGGCGCCCATATGGGATGTGGGTGCCACAGGCGGAGGATTAACCAAGTGAGCCACGGCGCCGGCCCCTTTGGTTGTGGGGAGCAACTGGGAGCAACTCGGACTAGACTGTTACTGGAATTAAGACTTATTCTATACATCTGCTCTCCCACAATATGGCGCTGGGAGAGGAGCAAACAGCTTCTACCCAGCTGCCTCTCACCAACTTGACAAGCTGCAGGAGCTGCTCCTGATTGGAGGAGAGCAGCGCGCTCAGCGTGTGGGTAGCAGAGTTGGGATTGGTGGAAGAGGACTATAAAGGAGGAGAGAGACAACATGCACCAGGAACATCTATCTGAAGGAACACCTGTGCAGCCCCCGAGAGAGCCGGCCGGCGGTGTGCCGCTCCCCCCGGAAGTGGGGAATGTGGCAGGGGGAACCGCCCTTCCACAGAGGTGGAAGGGAGGGTAGCCAACCCGGGAAGAACCAGCAGCCAACCCGGGGAGGGCCGAGCAGACAAAAGAACAGTGCAGGGTCCAGTGTCGTTCCTCCACGAAGAGGGGGAGCGACATTTGGTAATGTCATTTCTTGCTCAGAAATATTCATTGTCTCTTCTTGACTGCCTACTGCTCTGCCTTTAAATTTTATTTGTAGCTTCATAGTCCACTGTGTCACATACAGCCTTTG
The DNA here is from genome assembly GCF_051225735.1 of Oryctolagus cuniculus. Classification (NCBI taxonomy): domain Eukaryota; kingdom Metazoa; phylum Chordata; class Mammalia; order Lagomorpha; family Leporidae; genus Oryctolagus; species Oryctolagus cuniculus. The sequence continues at coordinate 66,473,296 of NC_142879.1, read as the reverse complement.
CTTTAGTTAAACAAAAATGCTTGGTTTTCTACCAATATGCCCCAAAGCACCTATATCCCTGTTATTTTCTCTTGCTTCCTGTTGATTTCTCTCAAACACATCCTCATCCCTTATAGATGCCCATCCAGTTCTGATGCCAGCTTGGTACTGGAACTTTCCCTGTTCCAGTTAGTCTACATTAATTTTACTTTTTTTCTGAACCCTTATATTTCATTGATGTCCGTTTAATGACATAACCAGATTCTGCATGTAATTTTATTATTTAGTGCTTGTCTTACTTCTCCCACTTGTGAAGCCTATCCTTGAGGGCTATAGTTGAAACATTTTCTTTTGTGGGACCCAAATACTGCCTGGTGTCCTCGTGTGACGTGATGCTTGATTGAGAGATTGAAGAGTGATAGTTCTGACCACTTTTTTGGTTGTCATTTGTGCTACATTCTAGGAACACAGCAAGAGTGATTTCTATTTTTCACTTTTTGCATGGAGTCAGACTAGCCTTATCGCTATTTATATATGAGGCAGCATTTACGGATTTTTAGAACTCTGGTTTATGGTACTTATTCATGTATTTTATTCATGTATTCTGAGACGGAACATGTTATCCCACTTTTTAATATTTCTGAAATTAAGATGAATTTTAACAGTTGATAAGATTCCTTTTTTTAAGAAAAAAAGATTTATTTGTTTATTTGAAAGTCAGAGTTACAGAGAGGATGAGATAGTGGTGGAAAGAGAGAGAGAGGTTTTCCATCCACTGGTTCACTCCTCAAATGGCTGTAATGGCCAGGACTGGGCCAGGCCAAAGCCAGGAAACAGGAGCTGCATCTGGGTGTCCCATGTGGGTGTAGGAGCCCAAGGACTGTTTTCCCAGGTGCATTAGCAGGGAGTTGAGTCAGAAGTGTTAACAGCTGGGACTGGAACCTGCACCCATATGGAATGCCAGCACTGTAAGTGACAGCTTTACCTGATATGCCACAGTGCTAGCCCTGATAAAATTCCTTTTAAAATGATAATTAATAATGTTGTGGAATTTTTAGTAGTACTTTTAATAATGGCATGCGATATACTCCATAGCATCTTTTTTTTAACTACCCTGGGGTCTTTTTTTTTTTTTTTTTTTAGATTTATTTATTTATTTGAAAGTTAGAGTTACAGGGAGGCAGAGGAAGAGAGAGAGAGAGAGAGAGAGGTCTTCCATCTGCTAGTTAACTCCCTAGATGGCTGCAACAGCCGGAGCTGTGCTGATCTGAAGCCAGGAGCCAGGAGCTTCTTCTGGATCTCACACATGGGTGCAGGGGCCCAAACACTTGGGCCATCTTCCACTGCCTTCCCAGGCCATAGCAGAGAGCTGGATTGGAAGTGGAGCAGCCAGGACTCAAACCGGTGCCCATATGGATGGGATGCTGGCACTGCATGTAGTGGGTTTATTCTCCGCCACAGTGCTGGCCCCAACGTATTTTTCTTTATCCTTCATATTTTTGGTGCTGTTTTTATCATGTATTTTACTTTTACATGTTATAAATCCCAGAGTGGATTGTTATTATTTTTGTTTTAAGCAGTTAATTAGCTTTCAAATAAATTCTAAAATTTGAAAAAGCTTTATATGCATTTTAGTCCACATAAATAACATTTCTAACACTCTTCATTTCTTTGTGATTATCCATTTTCTTTTTTTATTTTTATTTTTGCCAGGCAGAGTTAGACAGTGAGAGAGAGAGACAGAGAGAGAGAGTTATAGACAGCCGTTGGTTCACCCCCCAAATGGCTGCCTCAGCTGGTGTGCTGCGCCGATCCGAAGCCAGGAGCCAGGTGCTTCCTCCTGGTCTCCCATGCCGGTACTGGGGCCCAAGCACTTGAGCCATCCTCCACTGCACTCCCGGGCCCCAGCAGAGAGCTGGACTGGAAGAGGAGCAGCCGGGACTAGAACCGGTGCCCATATGGGATGTCGGCGCTGCAGGCAGAGGATTAACCAAGTGAGCCACGGCGCCGGCTGCTGCTATGGATGCTGTCATCCCTTATCAAAATTAATTTTTAAAACACTCTCTCCACACTATTTTCCAGAGCACTGGCTACTCCCCAGTGTTGTGTTCTGTTTCTTACCTTGCACTTGACATTCGGGGCTTTTTGTACTGTAGCTTCCTTCTGCCTGAGCAGCAGCCTTGATTATAGGTCGTTCCAAGCTCCTTTAAGGATTAAAACCTATTTTGTTGCTTTTAATTAATTTGTATTACTTTCAGATACCTCTAAATTATTGAACATTGCTTTTGGTATTTTTTAAAAATATTTTATTTATTATTTTGTGAGAGAGAGTTACAGACAGTGAGAGGGAGAGACAGAGAGAGAGGTCTTCCATCTGCTGGTTAATTCCCCGAACAGCTGCAGTGGCAGGAGCTGGGCCGATCCAAAGCCAAGAAGCCGGGAGCCTCTTCTGGGGTCTATCACATGGGTGCAGGGGCCCAAGTGTTTGAACCATCCTCTACTGGTTTCTTAGGCCATAGCAGAGAGCTGGATCGGAAGAGGAGCAGCCAGGACTAGAACCGGTGCCTTTATGGGGTGCCGGAGCTTCAGGCCAGGGCTTTAACCTGCTGTGCCACAGCGCTGGCCCTGAGAGAACTTTTCTGTCCACCAGTTCACTCCCTGGTCTGGGCCAGGTCAAAGCCAGGAGCCAGGAACCCACTGAAGCCTCCTAGGTAGGGATAGCAGGGAACCTAAGTACTTGAGCCATCATCTGCTGCCTCCTGGGGTGTGCATTATCATGATGCTGGATATGAAGCCAAGGCAGGACTCAGTAACAGGCACTCTCATAGATCTTTTTATTGAAATTGTTTTCATAACTCTTACTGGTTTTCTGAGTCAGCAATGAGAATTTTTAAAAACATTTATTTATTTTATTTGAAAGGCAGAGTAACAGAGAGGAGAGATAGAGTTATTTTCCATCTGTTGATTGACTCCCCAAATGCCCATAAGAATCAGGAGTGGGCCATACTGAAGGCAGGAGTCAAGTATGCCATCCAGGTCTTACATGTGGGCAGCAGGAACTCAGATGGAGGTCACAGTCTGTTCTCAAACATAATCGCTGGCTTCACCATATGACTGTGAGTTTGATTAGTTCCCCATACTGGTGTGGAAACACTGAATCTTATTGCTGAATGGAACCTGGAGAGTGCAGCTGTTCTGGTTCAAGAGCAATGGCTGTTGGAATTGAGTTGAAATGATTGTTTTTGAGGTCTTCAGAGATCCCAGTTCCACAGCCTCTCTCTGTGTTTGATTTGGGAGCTTACCATTGGATAATTAAGATGTTCTCTTTTTGTCTACAGGAAATAATTATTGTTCTAATGAAACTGTTCTCTCTGGTTTGGGTTTCTGTAATAAGGAAAACAATTGACAAAAACTTCTGCGAGAGAAAGCCTTCTATGGTTCCAGATTAGAACTGTTTTCATTTTCTCTTCCTTTGGGCATACAGTAGGGTGTAGTCTAATCAGATAAGTGATACTAGCTTCTCTTACCTTGCTGTGAGGTAAGAAAGTGTTCAAGCATACATGCTTTAGAATGAATACCACCTGGGTTGGAATCTTGACCTTACTACCTGTCAGCTTTTAGTTGGCTGCAGTGGCTGGGACTGGAGCAGTCCAAAGCCAGGAGCCTGGAACTCAATCCCAGTCTCCATTTGGGTGGCAGAGGTTCAAGCACTGAGGTCATCTTCCACTGCTTTCCCAGGAGCATTAGCAGAGAGCTGGATTGTAAGCTGAGCAGCCAGGACTCCAACTTGTGCTCATAGGGATGCTGATATCACAGACAGTGGCTTCACCTGCTGCACCAAAGCTTCGGTCCCACCTTTTCCAACTTCAAAACACTCTTCTGATGACATCTGACATACTGTATAATCCAGAATAATATCCTTATTTTAATATGATATAATTAACCATTTTAATTACTTATGCATCTTTCATTGTCTTTTACAGTTTAAAGCAACATATTCATAAGTTCTGGGATTAGGACAGGGTATCTTTGGGAGGGGCCATTATTCTGCCTATTAGAATTAATCTGTGCTTTTATGCTAGTAATTTCCAAAAATATTTATATTCTTTTTAAAAACAAGGTGACAGAAATGTTTTATCTCCTTAAGGATAATAATATAGTTTTTGTTTATTTTTTTCTCTTCTTCTTGCATTGTTTCTATTCTAGAATTTTCCATGTTTCTTCTAGTTTGTTTTGGTCTCCATCTTTTGTACAAATAAATTTCCTCAAATGCCTGTGATTTTTGGCTGTTTCCTCTTTAAGAAAAGAGTACTTAAAAACAGTTTTGAAGCTCAGTGGTCATGGGCAGAGATCACTGAGTGGAAGGCTTCACTGTAGAGCACCATCGAAATAGGTAATTTTAGATTTTCTAGTAGCAATATTCAAAAGAAATACATTAAATTAGTTTTAATAATTAATATTTTCACTGAATCAAAAGTAACAAAATTAGTGTAACAATTATTGAAATATTTTATACTTTTTCTTACTAAGGTTTTAAAGTCCAGAGTGAACTTTATACTGACAACTCCTCAAATTCAAACTACTCACAGTTCAGTGCTCTGTAGCCACTTGCAAGCCTAGAACAATTTGTTTGAGGAAGGCCTGGCTGTTGGATTTGGGGCTGTTCACACTCCCCAGAAAAGTGTCTTCCTATCTTCTGACTTGGGGTTGTAAGCCTGGCTGCCACTGTTCTAGAATTCAAATCTGAGAAGGGATGGGAACTCAGCACAGGCTTTACTTACTCCTGTTGTTTTCAGTCTTGTGCTCTTACACTCAGATTGACCTGTGCTCCCTCCCCTTCCCCACATGCATGCACGCACAAAGACACTCACACACACACCCCAGGCAAAGTACTTGTGTTTCATCCTCTTCTGTCTCTTTCTAGAGTGGGAGAGGGGCAGTTCCTGGCCTTGCAAAGTCAGAGAGGGTTCTGGGGGTCCAATGAATTGTCTGTTATTCTTTGACCAGATCTTTTAGCCGCCCCCCCCCCGCCCCCCATTTTTTTCAAGGTTTTTTAAAAAAAAATTCCTTCACTCTCACTTTCATAGGTTTAGGATACCACTAATCCTTAAGTCTGAAGGTTCAGTTTAGATTTCAGCCTCTTCTTTTTTAAAACATAAGAAAAAAACAGATTTATTTATGTATTTGAAAGGCAGAGTTATAGAGAGGCAGGGAAGAGAGAGAGAGAGAAAGAGAGAGAGAGAGGTCTTCCATCCACTGTTTCACTCCCCAGATGACTGCAACGGCTGGAGTTGTGCTGATCCGAAGCCAGGAGTCAGGAGCCTCTTCCGGATCTCCCAGGCATGTGCAGGGGCCCAAGGACTTGGACCATATTTTACGGCTTTCCCAGACCATAGCAGAGAGCTGGATCACAAGTGGAGCAGCTGCGACTTGAACCAATGCCCATATGGGATGCCAGCACTGAAGGTGGCAGCTTTACCACCTATGCTACGGTGCCAGCCCCTCAGCCCCTTTTCTTTTTTCATTTTTGGTTTTGAAGTGAGTCTCTGGCTACTTAAGTTAATTTCTAGAATTATGTTGTTATATTCTCTCCCATTTTTTAAATTACTGTCTATGTATGCACATTGTGTCCCATTCCCTCTTTAAGAAAAATCTTGGTGAGACTTTGAGAGAGCACTGAAGTAGATGACAGTATCCACTTGTCCATCTTCCATTGTAAATTCTTTCACATCCTTTCCACTGCAGCTTGAAATGGTTCTCTTGGTATCTGTTTAGCTTGTTGTTTCTGTCTCTCTGGTCCAGAAATCTGTGATAAATGTTTCTTTAGTACTGGACAGTTAACACCTATTTATTCAGTATTATGTTCTAGACTCTGGGAATAAAGAGATGGATATGACCCAGTATTTGCCTTTGAAGGATCTCTTGTTCTAGGGAGGAAGAAGACTTAGAAAAGGAAAAAAGAAATAACTATTAGATGTTTTACATTTATAGACAGGAAGCAGCGCAGGTTTCCAAGTCAGCTGCTCTCTTCCACTGCACCTAGTTTTATTTTCATAGCACTACTTGTCTCTTTTTATATTTGTCCCCTTTCTTAACTTTTCACAAATTTTCCTCCCAGTCTCCTATGTGGAGTCAGCCATCTTTTCTGCCAACCCATAGATTCTGAAGAGCATTGTGCTTTTTGATTCCTCTGACCCACCTTGTAGGTCTCTAACATTGGGTGCAGCTATGAGGCATGCCATGCAAGACTCACTCAGGGGCAGTGTGGCCTGGTTCACTGTCTCAGAAATCATGGTTGCTTTCTTAAATCAAACGTCCAAGAAAAAGCTTACATTTTCCATTTTAGTAATTTATATGTATATTTTACCATATATATATGTGTGTGTGTGTATTATACAATTCAGTGGACTTAATTCTTTCACAATGTGATGTACCTCTCACTATTATTTCAAAAACTTTTTCTTGATTCAGAACAACAACTTTGTCACTGTTAAGCAATAACTCCATTTAGTCTCCATTTACTCTCAGCCCCTAGTATCCTCTTATTTCCTTTCTGTCTGCAGAGGGATTTGCCTCTTCTAGATATTTCATACAAGTGGAATCACATACTATTTGTGTCTGGTTTATTTTACTTAGTATGATGTTTTTAAAGTACATCCTTCATGGAGCATGTATTATAATTTTATCTTAAATGTTTATTTATTTGAGAGGCAGAATTATAGAGAGAGGGACGGGGGGTGGAAGAGAGAGAGAGAGAGAGAGAGAGAGAGAGAGAGAGAGAACAGGAAAGAAATCTACCCATTAGTTCACTCACCAAATGGCCTCAATGGCTGGAGCTGAGCCAATCTGAAGCTAGAGCCAGGAGCTTCTTCTGGGTCTTCCATGTGGGTGTAGGGGCTCAAGCACTTGGGCCATCCTCTGCTTCTTTCGCAGGGGATTAGCTGGAAGTTGGAATGGAAGTGGAGCAGCCACGCCTGTATAGGATGCCGGGCGCCACAGGTGGAAGCTTAAGCCTCTATGCCACAGCCCCAGCCCCTTATCTGTTTATTTTGTTCTTGAAATCTTGAGTAGTCATACTAATTTTTGCTTGAAGCATCTTTATTGTTTTCTTATTAATTTTTTAAAAAATTTATTTATTTACTTGAAAGGCAGTTACAGAGAGGCAGAGATAATTCTTCCATCTATTGGTTCACTCCCCAAATGGCCTCAATGGCCAGAGCTGGGCGATCCAAAGCCAGAAGCCAGGAGCTTTTTCCAGGTCTCCTATGCAGGTGCAGGGGCCCAAGCCTTTGGGCCATCTTCTCTACCCCGACAAAGGTCTTTTATTTCCAAGTTCATTCACTTTTTAAAATTTTTATTTAATGAATACATTTTTTCGTAGATACAACTTTAGGAATACAGTGGTTCTTTCCCTCTTAACCTCCCTCCCCCCACTGCTCACATCCCACCTGCCTCTCCATCTCCCATCTCCTTCTTCGTTATGGTTCATTTTTAGTATGAATTTATATACAGAGGACCAACTAACTCCATGCTAAGCCTAGATTTCAACAATTTGCACCCGCGCACACACACAGCATATAGAGTACAGTTTTGGGGAGAAAATTTGCAGTTGATTCTTATATTACAATTCATTAGGGACAGAAGTCCTTCATGGGGAGCAAGTGCACAGTGACTACTGTTGTTTGTTTAACAATTAACACTCTTTTTTATGATGTCAGTGATCATCCGAGGCTCTTGGCATGGGCTGCCAAGGCTGTGGAAGCCTTTTGTGACCATAGACTCCATTGGTATTTGGACAGGGCCATAAGCAAAGTGGATGTTCTCCTCGCCTCAAAGAAGAGTGTATCCTTCTTTGATGACCCTTCCTTTCCTCTGAGGTCTCACAGAGATCCTCAACGTAGGATATTTTTTTGCCACAGAGTCTTGGCTTTCCATGCCTGAAATGCTTTCGCAGGCCTTTCAGCCCGACCAGGAAGCCTTAAGGGTTGATTCTGAGGTCAGAGTGTCATTTACAGCAAATGTCATTCTAGGAGTCTGCTGTGTGGACTGCTTCCATGTTGGTCTTTCCTTCCTTTTTAATTCTATTATTTTTACCAGGTACTTGATGTTATTTATAACTTAGACTGATCTGTATGATGCCTTTTTTTTTTTTTTTTTTTTTTTGACAGGCAGAGTGGACAGTGAGAGAGAGAGACAGAGAGAAAGGTCTTCCTTTGCCGTTGGTTCACCCTCCAATGGCCGCCGCGGCCGGCGCGCTGCGGCCGGCGCACCGCGCTGATCCGATGGCAGGAGCCAGGAGCCAGGTGCTTTTCCTGGTCTCCCATGGGGTGCAGGGCCCAAGCACCCGGGCCATCCTCCACTGCACTCCCTGGCCACAGCAGAGGGCTGGCCTGGAAGAGAGGCAACCGGGACAGAATCCGGCGCCCCGACCGGGACTAGAACCCGGTGTGCCGGCGCCGCTAGGCGGAGGATTAGCCTAGTGAGCCGCGGCGCCGGCCTTGTATGATGCCTTTAACAATTAATGTGATCATTTTAACAGTGAAGATGGCATTTATACCACCGATTCTTAGGGGTTTGGAGCCCTATGACAAGTTCCTAGGCTGTACCCTTATGGGTAAGTCTGCATGACTGTATGCAGAACTAGACTGTTTTACAGTTATAGACAACCTCCTCCATCTCTTATTCCTTCTCTTATTTTTAACTGGGATCTTTTTCCAGTTGCCTTTATCTATATTATTTTCATTGTAAAAATTCATTCCTTATTTTCTGCGATAGTAAAATCAGCTTTTTTTTTTTTTTGCTTTTCCCAGTGGATACCATTATAATTGTAGGCTTGTTGATTTATGCTGATGAGTGGCAGTTTCTTACGAGTTATCCTGACACGTATTATTCATTTTTCATGTGATCTGCATAAAAATAATGCTGGTAAATATTAATCAAAGTAAAAAAAATGCAGATTTGAATGCTAAGCTTAAAAAAAAACCCTAGATAATTAGAACACACAAATCATTTTAGTGGTCTTTTTGTAGGGAAGTATGTTTTATTCATTCTTTAGCTTAAAACATTTTTCTTATTCTATTCTATAAATTTATTGGTGGCATGGCATAAAATTAGGGATAGAGTAGAACAAGATTGCTGTACTTATTTGAAGTTCTGAAGATTTCATTATTATCAGTCGTGTATTTTTACTACGTTGAAATTATTTTTCCCAGAACAAAAAAAAAAATGTGGGTTTATTCAGCTAGTTAAATCAAGTTTATTGGGGGCTGGCATTGTGGTTTAGCACCACCTTGACACTGGCATCCCAAATAGGTGCTAGTTCCTATCCAACCTGCTCCACTTCTGATCCAGCTTCCTGATAATCGCCTGGGAAAAGCAGCAGAAGATGGCCCAAGTGTTTGGGCCTCTGCCACCTACATAGGAGACGCAGATGAAGCTCTAGGCCCCTGGCATTGGCCTGGACAGTGCTGGTTCTTTCAGCCATCTGGGGGCTGCACCGACGGATGGAAGGGCTGTCTCTGTCTCTCCCTCTCTCTCTCTGTAACTTTGACTTTCAATAAATAAATCTTAAAAGAAAGTTTATTTCTTGAAAATTAAAATTTTTTTCTTGAAACTGTTATAATGGATGTGAGACAGGAGATACAGAGTGGTAAGAGGGTACTTCAGAAAGTTCATGGAAAGATGGAAAGAAAATGTGTTTTGGTGCAAAATTTTTTGAACTCTATGTATAGTTTATTCATAATACACATTTTCCATGAGCTTTCTGAAGACTCCTTGTGCATAAAAGCTTCAGAGCAGTGACTGTTTATATGACTGTTTATATGACTCCCCTGTCATAAATATTCTTTGCCTGGGAAACATGTGATTCTTTACCATTGCAGAAAAGAGGCTAGTTCTGGTTCTAGCTGGATCCTCCTCTGTGTTTCCCATGGCTGGGCTGAGCTGTCTGATTCTTGCTTCAGGGCTTTATCATACGGTGTTCTTAGTTTTTCCTTATATATTTTCCAAGAATAGTCTTTACATTCTGTCTTTATAAATTTATTTACAAATGTTCCTTGAACTCCAGTATAGTTCAGTTCTGATAAATCCATCCTAAGTTGAAAGTATCATAAGTTGAAAATTCATTTATTAGAGTAAACCTAATCTACAGAATATCAATCAAAGTTTAGCCTAGTTCACCTTAAATATGCTCAGAACACTTAGATTAACCTATATATGGACAAAGTCATCTAGCACTTTATTATTTATAATAATAAATAATTTATAGAGAAACGGTGACTTGATCAGCATAGCCCTGACTGTTAATGAACAACTTAATACATTATCCCTCTTAGTAGTTTTTTTTTGTCTGTTCTACTTAATATGACTGGTTTAATTCTGTAATTAATACACAGTTATTCTTAAGTGTTGAAATTTAACTGAAACGTGATCCCTGTTAAGCATAAGAGTGGGAATAAGAGAGGGAAGAGATGTACAATTTGGGACATGCTCAGGCTGACTTGCCCCAAATGTTAGAGTTAGAAACATACCAGGGGACTCCAATTGAATCCCATCAAGGTGGCATGTACCTATTCCATCTCACTAGTCCAAGTGATCAATTTCAGTTCACAATTGATCATAATGAAAGGACTAAGAGTCAAAGGGAGCACATAAACAAGTCTAGTACCTGCTAATACTAACCGATAGAATAAATAAAGGGGAGAGTGATCCAACATGGGAAGCGAGATACTCAGCAGACTCATAGAATGGCGGATGTCCTAAACAGCACTCTGGCCTCAGAATCAGCCCTAAAGCCATTCGGATCCGGCTGAAAAGCCCATGAGAGTATTTCAGGCATGGAAAGCCAAGACACTCTGGCAAACAAAACAAAACAAAACAAAAACCTAAATGAAAGATCTCTGTGTGTGAGTGAGATCCCAGTGGAAAGAACAGGTCTTCAAAGAAGGAGGTACCTTTCTCTGAAGGGAGGAGAGAACTTCCACTTTGACTATGACCTTGTCTAAATAAGATAAGAGTCGGAGAACTTAAAAGGCTTCCATAGCCTTGGAAACTCATGACTGGAGTATAGGGAGATTACTGATGCCATAGACAGGAGTGTCAGTTTGTAAAGTCAACAACAGGAGTCACTGTGCACTTACTCCTCATGTAGGATCTCTGTCCTTAATGTGCTGTACATTGAGGCTTAATGTTATAACAAGTGCTCAAACAGTATATTTCACTTTGTGTTTCTATGGGGTGCAAACGGTTGAAATCTTTACTTAATGTATACTAAACTGATCTTCTGTAAAAAAAAAAAAAAAAAGAAATAATCAATTCCCAACTTGACTCTCACTGGGATTAAACATGACAATAGGTCTGATCTGATTTCATCATCATTTAAAAAATTATCTATTATTTTTCACTTTATGTTTCTGTGTGGGAGCAAACTGTTGAAATCTTTACTTAATGTATGCTAAACTGATCTTCTGTATATAAAGAGAATCGAAAATGAATCTTGATGTGAATGGAAGGGGAAAGGGAGTGGGAGAGGGGAGTGTTTGGGGTGGCAGGGACGTTATGGGGGGGAAGCCATTGTAATCCATAAGCCGTACTTTGGAAATTTATATTCATTAAATAAAAGTTAAAAAAATAAATAATTTATAATAATAAACACTTTATAATAAAGTATTGAATGTCTCATGTAGTTTATTGAATTTTGAATATGAAGGGCAGAATATTTGTATGGGTATGGTTTTGCACTACCTTAAAGTAAAAAAAATATAAGTTAAACCAATATAACTTAGTGAGTATCCAGAATCTTTTGCTTTCATCTGATATTTGTGTCATAGTTCTCGTTTTTGCCTTTTTTTTTTTTTTTTAAGATTTTATTCCCTTGAAAGGCAGAGTGACCGAGGGAGAGGGAGAGAGAGAGAAAAAGATATCTTCTATCCTTTGGTTCACTCCCCAAATGGCCTCAGTGAGGGTAGGGAGGGCTGGTCTAGGCTGAAGCCAGAAACTCCATTCTGCTGTCTCACAGGAATGGCAGAGGCCCAAGTATTTGGGCCATTGTCTGCTCCTTTCCCAGGCACATTAGCAGGAAGCTAGTTTGGAAGTGGAGCAGCTGGAACTTGAACCAGTCTCTATTTATAAATAACAGTGTGATCATTTATAGAGTCCCAGTGGAATCTCTTAAAAGACTGCCTGTGTTCTCTGTTTTGCATTTGATAGCTACTGCTTTCTGACTACACAGCTTCCAATGAAAGGGGAAGGAGGGCCTAGACTGCTCTTGTAGGCAGACAGGGATACACTTTTTTTTTTTTTTCGACAGGCAGAGTTAGACAGTGAGGGAGAGACAGAGAGGTCTTCCTTCTGCTGGCTCACCTCTCAAATGGCTGCTACGGCCGGCGTGCTGCGCCGATCCAAAGCCAGGAGCCAAGTGCTTCCTCCTGGTCTCCCATGCGGGTGCAGGGCCCAAGCACTTGGACCATCCTCCGCTGCACTCCTGGGCCACAGCAGAGAGCTGGACTGGAAGAGGAGCGACTGGGACAGAATCTGGCACCCCAACTGGGACTAGAACCCGGGGTGCCGGCACCGCAGGCGGATGGTTAGCCAAGTGAGCCGCAGCGCCACTAAATATTGCACCACTAAATACCACCTCCCTTTCCACCTACAAATGGCAATTACAGGAGATTACTCTTTAATCATTTCATGTAAAGTATTTACATTAGTACATCAAAAAGGTATTTAATTCTTAAGGTTAATATTTAAAATAAGAGATTTAAACTTGTGTGGGCAGAAAAATATTTCACTTTGATATGCTAGTGCATCCTCATGAAGATAGCTACTGTTGAGTAAACCATTCCATTGGGAATAGAACTATTATAATTTCATCAGTAATCTTTATTAATGAAAATTAGCTACTTACTCTGTTTTTGCCTAGTGAATTTTGGTACTAGCCTAATGAGCATAGGTTCTGAAGTCAGACTGTCTGGGTTTGAATATAAGCTGTTTCATTTACCGTGTGACTTTAGGCAACCTAAGTTTTGCTCTCTCCTGAGCTCAGTTTTCTCATTTGTAAAACGGGCTGCATTTGGTACCTACCTCATAGTGTTTTGAAATACTTAGCACCGTTGCTGGTATATAGTTAACATTTCTTATAATAATTATTGTCAAGAGGCATGGTGAAATGAAATTTGATTTATATGAGTTGTAATCCTAGCACTGGGGTGAACCTGAGGTGCAGGTATCTTTATATATGACCTTGAGCAAACGCTGTAATCTCTGTATTGCTTTATTCATTGAGTAAATGTGACAGCCTGCCTTATGAGGTAATTAAGAAGATCTGGTAATGTAGCAAAATTCATTTCTTAGTTCAGTTTAGAACTGTTGCGCATTCAGAAAACCCTTTGATTCCCAGGGAGAAAAAGATCAAGTAGTATTCTTTTTAGCACTTGGTAAAGTAGCATCATTAATATGTTTAGTTTTATTAGAGACCCTTTTTTTGATGCCTGTTTTATTTTTTGCATGAATTACAATAAAAAAAGAAGGCATTGAAAAAAATCAGATATTAATGAGCTTTACATTTTTTCTTTTGAAGGATAATTAGACAATGCAGTTTTGTTTTCATTAGAAGCTATGAGGTAGGAAACTGTAAAGATATACCTTGTAGATCAGGGAAATGAAATTGGAGTTCTGTGTTTTGTCTTTGATTCGCTGATGGGAACACCAGTAACATTAGGAAAGTGTATTCAGGCTGGGAGAGGGCTATGGCTACTACCCAAGGGATTGTGAAAGTTATTCTTAAGTTGTTTTTGTTTTGTTTTGTTTTTAATTCAGATGGCACAGAAAACAGGCAGACTGAGCTCTCCCATCTGCTGATTGACTCCACAAATGTCACAACTGCTGGGGCTGGCTCAGGCTGAGGCCAGAAGCTGGGAACTCTAGGTCTTCCACATGGGTGTGGGGGACCTCAGTATTCAAGCCAGTACCTCCAGCCTCCCAGGGTGCAGGAGTTGGAATCAGGCACAGTGCCAGGACTTGAACCCAGGCACCCAAAATGGGAATCAAACATCCCCAATGATGTCCAAACACTAGGCCAACTGCCTGCCCTGGAAAAACATTCTTGCTTGGTTTGTGGGTTAAAATGAAAATGCTGAGAGTTTTTTTTTTTTTCTTTTTGCTTTTTTCTTTTATTGGGGGAAACCCAACAGACTGGAGGGAAGGGGTGAAGAAGGAAAAGAGGAGAAGGAGAGTATGAGAGAGAAAGACAGACAGACAGTCAGACATGTTTAGGAACAGGTCCTTTTAAAACTTTACTGGAGGATGGGCAGGGAAGTAGGAGCAGCGATCCCATTAGGATAGGGGTGGAGCTTGACACCGGCAGTTAGGCCATGTGGCCACCTGGCAATGGTAGTGGGGGCTAGAGCCTAGGATGGTGTCAGGGTGTAGATCGCGCCATAGATAAGACTGTGCCATTTTACTAACATTCCCCCCTTTTGTTTTTTATAAAGCAGGAGTTGAATGGGATTACATTAGTATCAAAAGTCCAGGATGGGTAGAGGGACGATGATATATATTTAGAGCTACTTCCTGCTGACATGGGTCGACGAGGTACTCTTCGCTGGCATGGGGCGATGTCTCAAGCCGCTGTCTCGTGGATGAGCAGCTGCGTATATCCCTGTAGCAGCAAAATGCCGAGAGATTTGAGATGACTGGATCGTAATAAGACAAGATTGTAATTGCTTGAGGATGTTCTGAGAATGATGCTTGCTTAACTCAGACTAAGTTACCTCAGCCAAGAGAGGAGTGATAATGGAAAGGACAGGGAGAGGAGGTCAATACCTTAATAACTTCCTCCAGGGATAGAGATTAGCATGGGGAGGGGCCAGGACTGCACTGGAACTCATAAATTTCCTTTTCTCCTATGTCTCTCCATCCCCCTGCACAGTCAGAAAGCTAGTATTGGACTTGGAGCTCTGCTTTTTCTGTGTAGTAAAACAGCAATAGTATATTATAAACTTATTCTGTAGATCACCATTCTTCTCCTTCCAGAGATCTGTAATACAAGAGTACCCACATTTTCAAGCACAGTATCTTTTTTTCAAAATATAAATATGTGCTTTGAAACACATACCTATACACTGTACTGGAAAGTCCTGAACAGTATAACACTTCTGCACATAATTTTAAAATATCAGTATCTTAATGATAACATAAAGAAGAATCAAATGGAAAGTTATTTGTCGTAATATAGTGTATGGCACCTTCTATATCCTTAATGTTTGTGTGTGCCCCCAAAATTTGTATGTTGTAATTGTAGAGGCTGGCACTGTGGCATAGCAGGTAAAGCTGCCGCCTGCAGTGCCAGCACCTCATATGGGTGCCAATTCGGGTCCCTTCTAGTGCACCTTGGAAAGCAGTGGAGGATGGTCCAAGTGCTTGGGCTCCTGAACTCACGTGGGATACCTAGAAGAAGCTCCTGGTTCCTGGCTTTGGATTGGCCCAGCTCCAGCTTGTTGCGGTCATTTGAGGAGTAAACCAGCAGATGAAAAATCTCTCTCTCTGCCTCTGCCTCTTAACTCTCTCAAATGAATAAATAAATCTATTTTTTAAAAATTAAGAAATTGTGACCCCCAAGGTGATATTAAGAGATGGGATAGCACCCTCATAAATAAAATTAGTGCCACTATATAGGGGCCTAAGGAATCTTGTTTGCCCCTTCTACCTTGTGAGAACATGGTGAGCAAGTGCTGTTCATGAATGGGGAAATGAAGCCTCAACAGAGTTTTGATCTGAAGGTGCTTTGCTTCTGAACTTCCTAGCTCCCAGAATTAGGATAAATTTCTGTTGTTTACAAGATACTCAGTCTGTGGTATTTCGTTATAGCAGCCTGAGCTGAGACACTGCCATATGCAAATGATTAGGCACTAATAGAAGTCATGGTGAAGTATGACTATAAATACACAGCATTAAAGAAGACTGATACAGTTATTTGTATTTGTAATTTAACTAGCATAAGGTTATTATCTGAAATGATGAACAATTCTTGGTAAAGTTTTTGAGAAAAATGTTCTAGTTTCCTTTAGTTGGTGGTTGCCATTCTAGAAAAGTCAGCATATATCAAATATAATAAAATCATGCATGATTTTACTTCTACTTGCATGAAAAAGGGGATTATGTTCTATATTTCAGTTCAGTAGCTGGATGTCTGAAGGTTGTGCAGAATTATGACATCTAGTGTAGGGTATAAACATCTTTGTCTCCTAAAGAGGGAATGCCTCTGATGCTCACGATCAGTGTGGAAACTAAACTGTTCTCACAGATTTCCACACCTCCCAGGCAGCAGTGAGTGTTCCCGAGAAGCAGAGTTTGATTTCATTCATGCCCTTTAGGTGATTAGACAGAAGATAGGATAGTGATAGCTGCTACTGATAATGTTCACATCCCAAGAAACTTTCCGATCACTGCTATTGTCAATCCCATTAAATAAATTGTTTTTAGTAGTATGACCCCATAAATAGCTTGGAAAGGTTTTATTTGTTTTGGAGGGGACTTCCGCATATTTGAAACAATATTACACAATGGCTGTCAGCAGAGTGTCTATTTTAAATACAAATATTTAATTTTTATCTGAAAATCAACTTAATAGTTCACAATGTAAAAATAACTTTCCAATGTAAGCATCCTTTAGAAACCAAATTAGCTTGGTGAGTATGTGAAATCAGAAGGTACCCAGAGGCTGGTGCCACGGTTCACTTGGCTAATCCTCCGCCTGCAGCGCCAGCACCCTGGGTTGGGGTGCCAGATTCTGTCCCGGTTGCTCCTTTTCCAGTCCAGCTCTCTGCTGTGGCCCGGGAAGGCAGTGGAGGATGGCCCAAGTGCTTGGGCCCTGCACCGGCATGGGAGACCAGGAGGAAGCACCTGGCTCCTGGCTTCGGATCAGCGCAGCGTGCTGGCCACAACACGCTGGCCATAGCGGCCATTTGGGGGGTGAACCAACAAAAGGAAGACCTTTCTCTTGTCTCTCTCTCTCTCTCTCTCACTAACTCTATCAAGAAAAAAAAAAAAAAGAAGGCACCCAGAAGAAAAGCTCTCTTAGGAAGGAACCCCTTCTTCATGTGACAGTGGAGACACACTACTACTTCCAGGAGCACTATAAATTCATCTTTCCAACATTGCAACCACTACATCAATTTAAATTAAATTAAATTCTTTGTGGGAGAATTATATATAAACTAAAATAATATTCTGTTAGTATTATGTACATTAACTAATATGAAGTCTCACTTGGTTTATTTTTCTTAATAGATACAGAAAGTTTCTCATCATTAGGTAAGGGTGTAACCTTTATTCCAGTTTTGTCTTGGTTTCCTAGAAATTCTGAATTAGGCTTTTGAACAGGGACTGTTGATCCAGACCACCTACTTTCGAATCTAGTTGTTGCCACTTGTATGCTGCATGACCTTGTACATGTTACTTAACCTCTCAATGTCTCAGTTTTCTCATCTGAAAATGGATGCATGCATTGGATACCTGCCTTGTGGGGTTGTTGTGAGGACTTAGTAAGCTGGTACAAGTTAAGTGCCTGACGCTTAGCACTGTGCATGCAGTCGGAAAATGACTTGTTCAAAGGATGAAATGGCAAGTATGGCTTTTTCAAGGTGAGAAAGGAGGGGCGGGTGTTTAGTGGATAAAATGCCAGTTAAGATGCCACATCTCATATCAGAGTACCTGAGTTGAATTCCTGGCTTTGGCTCTTGACTTCAGCTCCCTTTCAGTGTAGACCCTGGGAGGTAATGGTGATGGCTTAAGAAGGGGAGTTTGTGCCACCCATATGGGAGACCTGGATTGAGTTCTCTGCTCTGAACTTCAGCCCAGTCCTTCATTTCCATGAATGACGAAGTAGATAGGGGTTCTCTATGTCTGTCAATCTGTCAGACTCAGACTATCTCTCAGATAAATAACTAAAACTTTTTAAAGGTGATAAAGACAGTTATTAAATTGCAATACAGAAAATTAAATATAACATGTAGGCTGACTTTTCTGTCATAGTGAATCTTTATGAGAGCACTGAATTTTATTTACTTGAGAGGTGTAGAGAGTGAGAGACCTCCTATCTGCTGATTCACTCTACAAATACTGGGACTGGGCTGGACTGAAGCCAGGAGGTGGGAATCCAGGTCTCCCACAGGGATGGTGGGAATCAAGCTACCTGATCCATCACCACAGTTTCCCATAGTCTCCATTATCAGAAAGTTGAAATCAGGAGTTGGAGTTAAGTATTGAATCCAGGCACTCCAGTATGGGACACAGTCATGTTAAACAGCATCTTAACTGCTAGGCCAAATACCTACTCCTCTCAAAATTCTTAATGGATAAAATTTAGCAATTCTAACATCATGCTTTCTTTTTTTCACCTTTTTCCACCTTTTTCTCACCTTTAATTAATGGGGGCCGGCGCTGTGGCTCATTTGGCTAATCCTCTGCCTGCGGTGCCGATATCCCATATGGGTGCCAGGTTCTAGTTCCGGTTGCTCCTCTTCCAGTCCAGTTCTCTGCTGTGGCCTGGGAGGGCAGTGAAGGATGGCCCAGGTTTTTGAGCCCTGCACCCGCATGGGTGACCAGGAGGAAGCACCTGGCTTCTGGCTTCAGATTGGTGCAGCGCCGGCCGTAGCAGCTATTTCTATTTGGGGAGTGAACAAATGGAAGGAATACCTTTCTCTCTGCCTCTCTCTCTCACTGTCTAACTCTACCTGTCAAATAAAAATATTAATAATAATAATTAATAGCTAACAGTTACACAGCTCTTACTGAGCTTGTTACTAATGAGTTTACAAGCATTGCATTATTTAATTTTTTAAACAAACGTGTGAGGTACTATGAACATCCCCCTTTTTACAAGTAGGAAATGAGAATGGTTGAATAATTAACTCAGAGTGTCCCAGTTTAGAGATTCAGATTTAAGCTGTATAACTACACAGTCCGTTCTTCTAATCCTGTACAACACTAAACAGTGAAATGGGCAAATAAAAACACCATTTGGGAAAATCCTCAACCTCAAGCCTGTGAACAATTTCAGATTAATTGGCAGGGTGTCTGATCCTTGACATTTTATGGTTAATTTTGGGATTTTTGTGTTCCGGATTCTGGTGAAAGTTTTGCTTTTATTTTAAAAGTGGATTAAAAATCTAGGTCTGGGCTATTTAAGAATAATTTCTGTAATGATAGAAATGCCTTTTGTTTGCTTTGTCCAGTACACTAATCAGCCACTAGCCACAGGCCACTGCAGAAAACATAAAATGTGACTAGATTGCCAAAGGAAGTTAATTTTAAATTTTATTGAATTAGTTTAAATATAAATAGTCAAATGTGGATAGTATTGGAAAGCAAAGATTTAGGTCAGGTAAAGAGAAAGTGAAGACACAGACCTACAGAGGCTCTCTAAATGTTGCAGTTTGTCTTTCTTGTCTCTGTACTTTGAAAATCCTCACTCTGCACTTAGGAGCCAGAGTCTGCTAGAAGATATAAAAATAATACGTATGGGTCACTTATTTCTATCTTTTTGGACAAAGAGGCCTTTTGGCTATGCCTTTGGAAGCAAGCATCCTTTGTTTAGTAGGTAGGTGCCTCACCTAAGTGGTAGGTGCCCAGATCATCAGCCACAGCATTCTGGCACTTTTCAGTGGGCTCAAGCAACCTTTAATTATAGCAGCATATGTTTCAGTTTTCAGGCTGGAGGAAATTTATTCCCTTCAGTCTGAAGTCAGCACAGATGGGATCTTGAGCCGAGAGTTCAACTGCAAGAACAAAATTGCTAACCCTTTGCAGCTGCTGTGATACCATTGATCTCAACAGCTGTGGTTGTCACATAGCTTATAAAGCTTTTAAAACAAAAGGCAAGATATATCCACTTAGAGGCATCATCATGGTTTGATTCCAAGATAGTTAAATGAAGGGTAGGATGTTTTCTGACTTTATTTAATAAGAAAATTAACATCAATAGAACAATAGAGGGTTGGTTGTGCTTTTATGTCCATGTATAGAGTAGTATACATCCAAATTCAGGTGTGTATCCAAACTTAAGTACATTTTTCTAAGAATGTTGATTTTGAATCAGAGTATCTGAGATGTTCTTATGCTTAGTTTTATAAAAGAATTATAGCTATACTTGAACATAGCTAGATATTTTAAGAAATACTTTACATTTTTCCTGTTTTAATTTATAAAAAGAGAACAAATTTCATGTATTTCATATATACAGTTTTTTAAAAAGATTTATGTATTGGAGAGGTTGAGTTACAGATAGAGAAAGGGAGAGACAGAGAGAAAGGTCTTCCATTTGCTGATTCACTCCCCAAATGGCCACAACTGCCAGAGCTAGGCTAATCTGAAGCTAGGAGCCAGGAGCTTCTTCTGGGTCTCTCACATGGATGCAGGGGCCCACACACTTGCACCATCTTCTACTGCTTTCCCAGGCCATATCAGAGAGTTGGATCAGAAGTGGAGCAACTGGGACTTGAACTGGCTCCTACATGGTATGCTTGCACCACAGGCGACAACTTTTACCACTGTGCCACAGTGCTGGCTCTCATACTTGTTTTTGAGCTCTGTGATTTGCTACATTGTTGAATGTAGTCTTATGGGACTTTTTTTTTTTTTTAACTCAGCATTACATTTTCAGGATGCATCTGTGTTATTACATGCAGTTTTCACTGCTGAATGATATTCTACTGTATAGTATAGACAACACATCATCTGTTTCCTGTCTGTGGACTTTTGGGTTTATTCCTAGTTTAGTATTCATATAATTGTTTTTATTTTCTCCTACAGTATTGTAACAATGATAGGGGATATATTATCTATACCTCATAGAAGGAGGAACAAGGCAGATAGTATGTATAGTATTTAAAATAGGGAGAGGAGAGGGGAACTGATATCTTATTTCTAGGTATCTGGAGCCATCACTTATGCTGTCTCATTCAATTCTTTTTTTTTTTTTTTTTTTTTTTTTTGACAGGCAGAGTTAGACAGTGAGAGAGAGAGAGAGAGAAAGGTCTTCCTTCCATTGGTTCATTCTCCAAATGGCCGCTACGGCTGGAGCTGCGCCGATCTGAAGCCAGGAGCCAGGTGCTTCCTCCTGGCCTCCCATGTGGGTGCAGGGCCCAAGGACCTGGGCCATCCTCCACTGCACTCCTGGGCGCCAGCAGAAAGCTGGACTGGAAGAGGAGCAACCTGGACAGAATCCGACACCCCAACTGGGACTAGAACCCGGGGTGCCGGAGCCGCAGGTGGAGGATTAGCCTAGTGAGCCACGGCGCTGGCCTCGTTTAATTCTTGTAACAGTCATGTGAGAGCTTTGATCTCCATTTAGTAAGTGAAAGAATGCACATACAAAGAAGAAAAGTAACTTTACTGGGGTCATATTGCTAGCAAAAGGTAGAACTAAATTTTCAACCCGAATCTTTCTTTTTAAATATTTTTATTTATTTATTTGAGAGAGCAAGCACTCCCATCCGCAGGTGTCGCTCCCCGTCTTCGTGGAGGAACGACACAGGACCCTGCGCTGTTCTTTCGTCTGCTCGGCCCTCCCCGGGTTTGCTGCTGGTTCTTCCCGGGTTGGCTACCATCCCTTCCACCTCTGTGGAAGGGCGGTTCCCCCTGCCACATTCCCCACTTCCGCGGGGGAGCGGCACACCGCCGGCCGGCTCTCTCAGGGGCTGCACAGGTGTTCCCCTTAGATGTTCCTGGTGCATGTTGTCTCTCTCCTCCTTTATAGTCCTCCTCCACCAATCCTAACTCGGCTGCCCACACGCCGAGTACGCTGCTCTCCTCCAATCAGGAGCAAGATCAGCTCCTGGAGGTCATCACTCAAGTTGGCAAGAGGCAGCTGCGTAGAAGCTGTTTTCTTCTCTCCCAGCACCATATTGTGGGAGAGCAGATGCATAGAATAAGTCTTAATTCCAGTAACTTAGTCTAGTCCGAGTTGCTCCCCACAGCAGGTTTACTTCTCAAATGCACACAATATCCCTGAATTGGGACTGAAGCCAGGAACTGGGAGCCAGGAACTCAGTCCAGGTCTCCCACTTGAGTGGCAGGGACCCAATTACTTGAGCCATTACTGTTGCCTCCTAGGGTCTGTGTTAACAGGAATGGAAATCATGTGCCAAAGGTGAGCATTGAACCCAGGTACTCTGATCTGGGATGCAGGTGTCTTAAATGCTAGTCCACATGCCCGCCCCAACTGTATCTTTCTGACCTGAGTCTTTTATTCTGTCAGTACATAGAACTAGCTAGAAAAATCAAGATTATATGACCAAGAGAGGAAATAAAATCTAATTAGAAAGGGTTATAGTTTGACTCTAATTCTTAAAGTAAGTGTAGTGTAGTGAAGATTTGACTTCAAGGTAGATAGATGAAGGAAGTCAAAGAGGACTTCAGATTAAGTCCTTGTGTATTGCTCTCCACCAAAATTAATTCTAATTCTACATTCTCATTTGAGTTGTGATTTAACCAACTGGCTCTGTACTCTTTACTTTTAGTAGTTTCCATTCAGTCAGGGATGAACTGAAAAAGCCAGGTAACATCAAGACCACCCTTAATCAGCCACAGTTAGAATAAGTTGTCTTTGATTTATCAGCAGTCTGTCATATGAAGTTTTTTTTTTTAATTTTAAAAATTATTTTCATTTTATTTGAAAGGCAGAGAAAAAGAGAGCTCTCCCATCTGCTGGTTCACTCTCCAAATGCCCACAACAGCTAGGGCTTTGCTAGGCTGAAACCAGGAGTCTGAGCTTAACCCAGTCTCCCATTTGGGTGGCAGAGACCCAAGTATATGAGCCATCACCTGTAGGCTCCTGTATTGCACATTATCAGAAAGTTGAATCAAAAGTGTCTCAAAACTTAAGATCTATGCTTAAAATAAAGAAAGGGGGGATGTGAAAGATGCTGCAAAGTGTCTCTCAGGTAGCAGACTGTTCTGCAATTAGAGGATGGCTGCAGTTTCTGCCTGCCCCTAAAGGAATGTGGCATTGGGAGCAGCGGGGGCTAATGGACATTAATTGTTACCTGGGGTGTTTTCAGGAATTTGTAAATTTTCACAGGCATCTAAATGGGCCTGTCTGTGAAGATTTCTTACACAGCTATGATCTCTGTCTTAGGCTACCAGACTGAATTCCTTTTACCAGATCCTGAAGTTGATATATAACCTTGCCTACATGCCTGTTGGTTTATAGAATTGTTAATACTCTCTGAATGAAAGTGGGAGTGCAAGGCTATCCTGACTCCCCATTTAAAAAACCCCACACTTTTGGATCCACAAACACCTTCAGTATTTCGATAAGACTATAGGCAAAATGGAAGCTCTTTCCATCCTTGAGAGGAAAGTACATCCTTTTTTGGCGGCCACTTGTTTCCACTGGAGTCTTACCCACAGAGGTCCTTCATGTAGAAAATTTTTTGCCATGATATCTTAGATTTCCATGCCTGAAATGCTCCACTGGACTTTCCAGCCAAATTAGAGTACCTTAAGGGTTGATTCTGAGGTCAGAGTGCCACTTAAGACAATTGCCATTCTATAAATTTGCTGTATGAACTGCTTCCCATGTTGTAGCATTCACTCCTTTTTAATTCTATCTACCTTTATTACCAAACCCTTAGTCCTATCTATATGATAACTTTAATGCTTGATTCTATCTATATGATCACTTTAACACTTACTCCTAGCCATATGATCTCTATAACATTTAGAAAGCTGTTTTTGCCACCTAGCTTAAGGGGATTTGGGGTTCCATGGCAAGTTTTTAAACTATACATTTAGAAGTAAGTCCATAGGAATTTATACAGAACTATACTGCTTTACAGTTATAAATGTCATACATTTCATGATTATAACTTTAGGGTCATATTGATTCTTCCCTCTGTGCCCTCCCTCCCTGCCTTCCCTACTCCTGCCCCTTCTCTTCTTCCCTCTTTTAATCTCACTCTTATTTTTAACTAAGATATATTTTCAATTAATGTTGTACACATATGGTTAACTATGTTAACTAAAGAATTTAGTGATTAGTATGAAAGAAAAAAAGGGTAAGTAAAATGATAAAAAAAAGGACAAAAAAACAAAACTATACCTCAACAATCAATTGTTCAATGTCATTGCTCCTCAAAGTGTCAATTTCACTTCTACAGGGTGCATTTTAGGTATTAGTCAGGGAGAACATATAGTTATTTGTTCTGTAGGGACTGGCTTATTTCACTAAGTATGATGTTTTTCAGCTTCATCCATTTTGTTGCAAATGACTGGATTTTTTTAACTGCTGTGTAGTATTCCATGGTGTACATATCCCACACTTTCTTTGTCCAGTCTTCAGTTGATAGGCATTTGAATTGATTCGATGTCTTTGCTATTGTGAATTGAGCTGCAATAAACATGGAGGTACAGATAGCTGATTTTATATCCCTTGGGTAAATTCCCAGGTGTGGGATGGCTGGGTCATATGGTAGATCTATATTCAAGTTTCTGATGTATCTCCATACTGCCTTCCATAGTGGTGTTAGCAGCTTACATTCCCACCAACAGTGGATGAGCATACCTTTTTCCCCATATTCACACCAGCATTTGTTGTTTGTTGATTTCTGTATGAATGCCATTCTAACTGGGTGAGGTGAAACCTCATTGTAGTTTTGATTTGCATTTCTCTGACGGATAGCAATTCTGAGCATTTTTTCATGTGTCTGTTGGCCATTTGGATTTCCTCTTTTGAAAAATGTCTGCTTAAGTCTTCTGCCCATTTCTTAACTGGGTTGTATGTTTTGTTGTTGTGGAGTTTCTTGATCTCTTTTTATATTCTGGTTATTAATCCTTTATCAGTTGTATAGTTTGTAAATATTTTCTCCCATTTTGTCAGTTGCCTCCTTACTTTGTTTGTTTCTTTTGCAGTGAAGAAGCTACTCAATTTGATGTAATCCCATTCTTCAATTTTGACTTTGACTGCCTGTGCCTCTGGAGTCTTTTCTTCAAGAACTCTTTGCCTATGCCCAATGTCTTCCAGGATTTCCCTAGTGTGTTCTAATAATTTGATGGTATTTTGTCATAGATTTAAGTCTTTAGTCCATTTTGAGTGGATTTTAATGAAATATATAAGGTAGGGGGTCTTTCTTCATGCTTCTGCATGTAGAGATCCAGTTTTCCCACCACTGTTTGTTGAAGAGGTTGTCCTTGCTCTTGTAATTGATTTTAGCTCCTTTGACAAAGGTAAGTTGGTTGTAGATGCTTGGATTGATTTCTGGCGTTTCTATTCTGTTCCATTGGTCTATCCATCCGTTTTTGTACCAGTACCAAGCTGTTTTGATTATAGCTGCCCTGTAGTATGTCTTGAAATCTGGTATTGTGATGCCTCCGGCTTTGTTTTTGTTGTATAAGATTGCTTTAGCTATTTGGGGGTCTCCTGTGTTTTCATATGAATTTCAGCATCATTTTTTCTAGATCTGAGAAGAACGTCTTTGGTATTTTGATTGGTATTGCATAGAATCTGTAAATTGCTTTAGATAGTTTGGACATTTTGTTGACATTGACTCTTCCAATCTCAAAAATGGAAGACTTTTTTCCATGTTTTTTGTCTTCTTCTATTTCTTTCTTTGATGTTTTGTAATTCTCATTGTAGAGATCTTTGACATCCTTGGTTAAATTTACTGCAAATATTTGATTTTTTTGGTAGCTATTGTGAATGCGATTGATCTTAAAAGTTTTTTCTCAGCCTTAGCATTGTCTTTGTATACGAAAGCTATTGATTTTTTTGTGTTGATTTTATATCCTGCTAATTTTTCAAACTGTTCTATGAGTTCCAATAGTCTCTTAGCAGAGTCTTTTGGATCTCCTATATATAGAAATATGTCATCTGCAACTAGGGATGATCTGTATCCCTTTAATTTCTTTTTCTTGCCTAATGGCTCTGGCTAAAACTTCCAGGATTATATTGAATAGCATTGGTGAGAGTAAGCATCCTTGTCTGGTTCTGGATCTCTGTGGGAATGCTTCCAACTTTTCTTCATTCAGTAGAATTCTGGCCATAGATTTGTCATAAATTGCCTTGATTGTGTTGAGAAATGTTCCTTCTATTCTCAATTTGCTTACAGTTTTCATCATGAAAGCATGTTGTATTTTGTCAAATACTTTTTCTGTGTCCATTAAGATAATCATATGGTTTTTGTTCTTCAGTTTGTTGATATATTGCATCACATTAATTGATTTGGGAATATTGAATCATCCCTGCATACCTGGGATAAATCCCACTTGGTCTGGGTGAATGGTATTTCAGATGTGTTGTTTCAGTTGGCTAGAATTTTTTTGAGGATTTTTGCATCTATAATCATCAGGGAAATTGGTATCTTTTTCAGGTTTAGGAATTAAGGTAGTGCTGGCTTCATTGAAATAATTTGGGAGGATTCCCTCCCTTTCAATTGTTTTGAATAACTTAAGAAGAATTAGAATTAGTTCTTCTTTAAATGTCTGGTAAAATTTAGTGGTGAAGCCATCTGGTCCTGGGCTTTTCTTTGTTGGGAGCCTCTTTATTACTGATTTGATATTTGTTTAGGTTATTGGTCTGTTAGATTTTTTTATGTCTTCATGGCTCATTTTAGGTAGTGCATGTGTGTCCAGAAGTCTATCCATTTCTTCTAGGTTTCCCATTTTGTTGGCATACAGCTCTTTGTCGTAATTTCTGATGATTTTTATTTCTGTGGGGTCTGTTGTTACATTTCCTTTTTTATCTCTAATTTTATTAAGTTGGGTCTTCTGTTTTTAGTTGGGCCAATGGTGTGTCAATTTTGTTGATTTTTTTTTTTTAAACAGCTCTTTGCTTCGCTGATCTTTTGCGTTGTTCTACTGGTTTAGATTTTGTTTATTTCTTCTCTAATGTTAATTATATATTTTCTCCTTCTACTTTTGTGTTTAGTTTGCTGTTGTTTTTCTAGGTCCTTGAGATGCATTGATAGCGCTTTCATTTGGTGCCTTTCCAATTTCTTGATATTGGCTCTAATAGCTATAAATTTTCCTTTTTTTTTTTTTTTTTGGACAGAGACTGTGAGAGAGAGAGACAGAGAGAAAGGTCTTCCTTCCGTTGGTTCACCCCCCAAAATGGCTGTATGGCTGGCGCACTGCGCCGAACCAAAGCCAGGAGCCAGGTGCTTCTCCTGGTCTCCCGTGCAGGTGCAGGGCCCAAGCACTTGGGCCATCCTCTACTGCCTTCCCAGGCCACAGCAGAGAGCTGAACTGGAAGAGGAGCAACCGGGACAGAATCCCGTGCCCCGACCGGGACTAGAACCCGGTGTGCCAGCGCTGCAGGTGGAGGATTATCCTAGTGAGCCACGGCGCCGGCCTAAACTTTCCTTTTAATACTGCTTTTGCTATATCCTATAAGTTTTGATATGTTGTATTGTTGTTTTTATTTGTTTCCAGTAGTTTATTCTCTTTTGATTTCTTCTATGACCTAATGTGTTCATTCAGGAGCATGTTGTTCAGTTTTCATGTGTTTGCATATGTTCTGGAGATTCCTGAATTGTTGAGATTAGCAACTTCATTCCATTTTGGTCAGAAAAGATGCATGGTATGATTTTGATTTTTTTTTTTTTAATTTGTTGAGACTTGCCCTACCCTGGAATACTGAACAGAGCACCCTGGCCATACCCAGCACATACCTCTTAGTAGTCATTGGAAGTGTAGACATCCCATGAAGCCACAGAGACACAGACCAAAAACAAAAGCCACCAGAACAAATGCCATAGAATAAAGGAAAATATTCAAGAAATAAGAATAAGGAAGTTGGGGCCAGCGCTGTGGTACAGTAGGTTAATCCTCTGGCTGTGGCGTCAGGATCCCATATGGGCGCTGGTTCTAGTCCTGACTGCTCCTCTTCTGATCCAGCTCCTTGCTATGGCCTGGGAAAGCAGTAGAAAATGGCTCAAAACCTTGGGCTCCTACACCAGCAGAGAGGCACTCTGTCTCCTCTTATGTAGTCACTGTTTACTCAGACTCAGCTCCTAGGCTCTCTGGGTTGTGGATTGTCAGTGGGACCACTCCACCCTGATAGCTGGTCCTGTCTATAAGGAAAGTCAGGTGTTCCCAGAGCTGCTGTCTGTGTGTAGTTTTCCCAACCAGCTTCGGTGTCTGGTGGGGTGGAGTGGGTTTTTTCCCCCTGGTTAGCTCTGTGGTTCGCAGGCACATAAAGTGCCTGCCCACTGCAGCCCCTCACCTCTCAATGGTGCTGTTGTGGGTAGGAGAGTCCCACAGTTGAAGCTTCCCTTCCCCTCCTATTGCTGTGCAACTGACATGGAGGGGGAAGGAATTCTTCTGAATTGTTGTGTCCCTCATTGATTATTGGGTAGGGTGCGACCTGTGTTATTTATTGTTGGACATGTGCACAGGAGGTGGAGTGGCAGCTACCTGCCTGTGTCCAAAAAATAAAAATAAAATAAAATAAAAAGATGTGAGCCCCTGAGCCCTTCCCCTGCTGGTTGCAGGTCTCTGCTGTAGCAGAGGGTGGGGGAGGGAGAGGGATGCCCAGTCTCTCTCTCTTTTTTTCCCTTCTCCTTTTTTTCTTTCTTCTGCCTCTTCTCTTCTAGGGATTCAGATGGAACTTTAAAAGCAGTTCACCAAGCTCTCCCTCCAGCTGTTTCAGCAGTGCTGTGGGCCTGTGAATTTCTCTCTCACTTTGTTTGTCAGGTCAGGTGTCTTCCTCCTGGGATCCACGCTTCTGTTGTTTTCTGTTGTTTATTTGCTCCTTCTGTGCAGGTCTGGAGTATTTCTATTGCTTGCACTGGGTCTCCTGCTGAGGTTCCTTCAGAGCTCTATCCTACGGATGTATTTTCTCTCCCTTTTAAACATTAATTTCGCACTGTGTAAGCTGAATCATACTGTCACTATTCTGCCATCTTGGAACCCTCAATTTCTTTTTCTTTTTCTTTTTTTTTTTAAGATTTGATTTATTTATTTGAGAGACAAATTTAAAGACAGAGAGAGAGAGAGAGAGAGAGAGAGAGAGAGAAGGCCTCCCATTGGCCGATTCAGTCTCCAAATGGCTGCAACAGATGGAGCTGAACTGATCTGTAGCCAGGAGCTTGGAGCTTCTTTCAGTCTCCCTCCTGGGTACAGGGGCCCAAGGATTTGGGCCATCATCCACTGCTTTCCCAGACCATTAGCAGAGAGCTGGATTGGAAGTGGAGCAACTGGGACAGGAACCATTGACCATATGGGATGCTGGTGCCACAGGTGGAGGCTTAACCTACTATTCCACAGTGCCAGCCCCAGAATCATTAATATCTATGCTTTAATTTTATGTTTGTTCACAAGTAATTTTTAAAAATTTAGCATTTAAGAGAAATTACTTTTTTGAGAGGCAGAGAGAGACAGGTGGGGAGAGAGAGAGAGAGAGATGGAGAGAGTCCTCATCCATGAATTCAATTCCCATATGCCTGCTGTGACCACAATTCAGGGCTCTCTTCTTGGTGACAGGAACCTAGTCACTTGAGCCATCACTGCTGTCTCCCAGGGTACACATTATTAGGAACCTGGAGTCAATAGAGGAATTGAATATTGAACCCAAGCTCTGATATGAGCCATGGGAGTCTTAACTGATAGATCCAACACCTACACAAATAATTTTAAAGTTCATGTTACTACATTTCATTTATGGACATCGACTGTTTTATGTGTAGCCTTGTTGATAGAGTTTATAGGATGACATGTTGCTATAAATCCATAAATGACATGGATTACCTTAAAAGCTGATAGTGTATAAGGTGTGTGACTATTTTATCTTTAGAAAAATCTATGATTGTCTCAAGATTACTTCTTTATAACATGACTGGGTTCTAGGCAATTAGTCATGTGTTATTTACTAATAATAGAAAGAGGGCCTGAGTATGAGATTAATTTTGATTACATCATGTTACAAAACTGTATTCATCCTGGTTGCTATTTCTTGACTTTGAGTGGTTTCACCAGCTTTTCCCCCCTAAATTGTGCATATTATAGTCTCAGATTTTTCTTTTCCATTCTTCTCCCACTTTTGACCTCTGCCTGTGTAATTAATCTCAGCCTGTAGCATCTTCTTCCTTCATGCTGTGATGCAGTCATTCTGGACTTCTTACAGTTCCTTGAATTTACTGTGCATCTTTCCGCAGATTTTTCCTTCTGCCTGCGATAGCCTTCCTTTGCCTTGTGAGCCTGGTAGATAACTCTTATTTACCTTTAAGGATCAACCCTTGTAAAACTTTTCTTCAGTAGAGTTTATCGTCACTGCATCTTGTATGTATCTCTCTTAAAACTTTTGGCATATTTTATTGTATTTTTTTCCTCCTAGACCAGTTGTAGGAAACATGTGGCCCATGGGCAACTACAGTTGAGACTTGAAATTAAATAAATCTATAGCAGGTTAATTTTTAAGTTGATAATTTTGTGTGGCCTACAGATGATATTAGAAATATCCAAATGGCCTTAGGCAGAAGAAAAGTTCCCCACCCCTGTACTAGACCTTAGGCTTTTTGGGTCCTGGTAATCAAAAAGAATTTATAGTTTCTGATGATGAATAAATGATGATGAAGGCTTGAAGATTTGTGTTAGAATAACTCCTGTATTCGTTTCACAGTACAAAAGGTACCATCTTAAGTAGTTAAGACATAGAGCTGAAGGAAAAGAAAAACCGAAACATTTTCCACAGAACTTCATGAGTGATGTTGGCACTGAGGTTGCTACTCAGGTGGCTTTGAAATTTCACAATGATGGAACAAAATGTAATACAGTTTTCTGTGTTTGGAACTTGACTAGAAGCATGGGTCTGTGTACTAATATGTCTGGAGCCTTCTTTCTCTCAAGCAGTTATGTTTTAAGACCTGTGCTGTTCGGTTCTGAATTGGTTGTTTGGGAATAGTGGTAGAAGTGCAGTCTTCTGTTTTGAAATGGAGGAAGTTGGAATCCCTTTCCTCTTATTAAGACTGATTGTCCCAGGTGGTTCCACCCAACAAGTGATGAAATTGCCTCTCTTCTGCAATAAAGCATAGCTAAATTGTGAGTTAATTGTTGCTGTGTTTATTTTTCAGTCTCTTTACAGCAGTAGGACTCAGGCTTGGGAACATTGTTATTAATTCCTTATTTTGGAATATTCTGATCTCTATGAAGATACTTCAAGAATTTAATGGAAAACACGTATAATAAAAAAAACTTATGCATGAATTTTGAAGGTTTTTGTACCAAAATAAACTTGTCACTTGACTAACATGTGATACTTGTACATTTTTATGGGATGCAGTACAATATCTCAACACATATATACGGTGTAAACCAATCAACCTAGGCAGTTTCCTTACCTTTTCCTTGTGCTTGGAGCTCCCCTCTTCCAGTTCTTTATATAGTATAATAAAATATATTATTGTGGACTGTAGTCATTGCACTGTGCTAATTGAACACAAGAACTTACTAATTTGTATCAGAGTATGTTTTGGTATCTGTTATCCAACTTTCCCCATCTTTCTTCCCTGCTCCCATCCCAGCCCCTAGTAATCACTACTTTAAGTTCAGATCAACTGTGTTTTTTCAACTTCCATATGTGATAGAGGACATACAGTTTTTATCTTTCTGTGTCTGGCTTATTTTCCTTCATATTATGATCTCCAATTCCATCTGTTTTGCTGCAGATGTCAAGATTATTCTTTTATATCACTGAATATTATTCCATTGTATGTTTGTACTATTTTTTTTTCTGAATTTATTTGAGAAGGGGGAGAGAGAGAACGAACGAGCAAGCGAGAGCTCTCCTATCCATTGGTTTACTCCCCAGATACCTGTGGTGGCTGGGACTGGGCCAAGGCCGAAACCTGGAACTGGAAGTTCAATCCAGGTCTCTCATATGGGTGGTGGTGACCCAATTAATTGAATAATTATGCTGCCTCCTAGAGTCTATATTAACAGGAAGTTAGAATCAGGAACTAAGGTGCTATCAAATCCAGGTACTCCAGTATGGAATATGGATATGTCAACTAGAGTTTTAAGTACCAAACACCTTCCTCCCACCCTGTCCCATACACCCCACCACTGCCACCACCCACACACTATTTCTTTATCTGTTTATCCAGTGATGGACACCAAGGTTGGTTCCATGTCTTGGCTATTGT
Source organism: Oryctolagus cuniculus (assembly GCF_051225735.1). Classification (NCBI taxonomy): domain Eukaryota; kingdom Metazoa; phylum Chordata; class Mammalia; order Lagomorpha; family Leporidae; genus Oryctolagus; species Oryctolagus cuniculus. The sequence continues at coordinate 66,441,182 of NC_142879.1, read as the reverse complement.
TCATAGTACTGCAATTAACATAGAAGTGCAGGTATTTCTTTTATATGCTCATTTCATTTCTTTTGGGTATATATACTGTGAAGTGGCATAGCTGGGTCATATGGTAGAGCTGTCCTTAAATTTTTTTTTTTTTACATTTTTTATTTTGAAGGAGGAGGGAGAGACAGACAGAGAAAGGGGAGAGAGAGAGAGAGAGAGACAGAGAGAGAGAGAAAGAGAGAGAGAGAGAGATGACTAACTTCCCAAATGCTTGCAGTGGCTGGGGCTGGACTGGGGCTTGTCCAGAGCCAGGAGCCTGGAACACAGTCCATGTTTCCCAAATAGATGTCAGGGATCTCAATTACTTGAATCTTCACTGCTTCCTCCTAAGGTCTGTATTGGTAGAAAGCTGGAGTCAGGAGCTTGAGCTGGGAATTGGATGTGGTCATTCCTGTGTACGACCTAAGCACCTTAACCACTGGACTAAAAGCTTGCTTCCAAACGGAACATATTTTTAAGGCTTTTTTTTTTTTTTTTTTTTTTTTTTTTGACAGGCAGAGTGGACAGTGAGAGAGAGAGACAAAGAGAAAGGTCTTCCTTTGCCATTGGTTCACCCTCCAATGACTGCTGCGGCCCGTGCGCTGCTGCCGGCGAACCGTGCTGATCCGAAGGCAGGAGCCAGGTACTTATCCTGGTCTCCCATGGGGTGCAGGGCCCAAACACTTGGGCCATCCTCCACTGCACTCCCTGGCCACAGCAGAAAGCTGGCCTGGAAGAGGGGCAACCGGGACAGAATCCGGCACCCTGACCTGGACTAGAACCTGGTGTGCCGGCGCCGCAAGGCGGAGGATTAGCCTAGTGAGCCGCGGTGCCGGCTTTTAAGGCATTTTTGATTCTTACTTGTTACCCTCATTTCAAAATTGCCCCATTGTGTAAAAAATATGACATTAAAAGGCAATTTAGGGCTGGTGCTGTGGCTCACTTGGCTAATCCTCCACCTGCGGCGCTGGCACTCTGGGTTTTAGTCCTGGTCGGGGCGCCAGTTCTGTCCCGGTTGCTCCTCTTCCAGTCCAGCTCTCTGCTGTGGCCTGGGAGTGCAGTGGAGGATGGCCCAGGTGCTTGGGCCCTGCACCCTCATGGGAGGCCAGGAGGAAGCACCTGCCTCCTGGCTTCGGATCGGCGCAGCTCTGGCCGTAGCAGCCACTTGGGGAGTGAACCAACAGAAGGAAGACCTTTCTCTCTGTCTCTCTCTCTCTTTCTTTTTTTTTTTTTTTCTACATAATTTTTATTTATTTATTTATTTTTTTTTAACTTTTATTTAATGAATATACGTTTCCAAAGTACGAATAATGGATTACTATGGCTTCCCCCCCATACCGTCCCTCCCACCCACAACCCTCCCCTTTCCCACTCCCTCTCCCCTTCCATTCACATCAAGATTCATTTTCGATTATCTTAATATACAGAAGATCAGCTTAGTATACATTAAGTAAGGATTTCAACAGTTTGCTCCCACACAGAAACATAAAGTGAAAAATAATAGATGATTTTTTTTAATGATGATGAAATCAGATCAGACCTATTGTCATGTTTAATCCCAGTGAGAGTCAAGTTGGGAGTTGATAGTTTCTTTTCTTTTCTTTTTTTTTTTTTTTTTTTTTTTTTACAGAGGATCAGTTTAGTATGCATTAAGTAAAGATTTCAACCGTTTGCACCCCATAGAAACACAAAGTGAAATATATTATTTGAGTACTCGTTATAGCATTAAATCTCAATGCACAGCACATTAAGGACAGAGATCCTACATGAGGAGTAAGTGCACAGTGACTCCTGTTGTTGACTTTACCAATTGACACTCCTGTCTATGGCATCAGTAATCTCCCTATGCTCCAGTCATGAGTTTCCAAGGCTATGGAAGCCCCTTGAGTTCTCTGACTCTTATCTTGTTTAGACAAGGTCATAGTCAAAGTGGAGGTTCTCTCCTCCCTTCAGAGAAAGGTACCTCCTTCTTTGAAGACCTGTTCTTTCCACTGAGATCTCACTCACAGAGATCTTTTGCCAGAGTGTCTTGGCTTTCCATGCCTGAAATACTCTCATGGGCTTTTCAGCCAGCTCCGAATGCCTTTAGGGCTGATTCTGAGGCCAGAGTGCTATTTAGGGCATCTGCCATTCTATGAGTCTGCTGAGTATCTCACTTCCCATGTTGGATCACTCTCCCCTTTATTTATTCTATCAGTTAGTGTTAGCAGGTACTCTCTCTCTCTTTCTAACTCTGCCTGTCCAAAAAAAAAAAAAAAAGAAAAAAAAAAGCAATTTAAAAATTTTAGGAATAGTCCGGCGCCGCGGCTCACTGGGCTAATCCTCTGCCTAGTGGTGCCGGCACACCGGGTTCTAGCCCCGGTCGGGGTTCTGGATTCTGTCCCGGTTGCCCCTCTTCCAGGCCAGCTCTCTGCTGTGGCCAGGGAGTGCAGTGGAGGATGGCCCAGGTGCTTGGGCCCTGCACCCCATGGGAGACCAGGAAAAGCACCTGGCTCCTGGCTCCTGCCATCGGATCAGTGCGGTGCCCCAGCCGCAGCGCGCCGGCCGCGGCAGCCGTTGGAGGGTGAACCAACGGCAAAGGAAGACCTTTCTCTCTGTCTCTCTCTCTCACTGTCCACTCTGCCTGTCAAAAAAATAAAATAAAATAAAATAAAAAAATAAATAAAATATACTATCTTAAAAAAATTTTAGGAATAGCAAGTTATTAAGAAAATAATAAACATGTGGTATACTGTCTATAGTCCTGGGAAGTACTGTAGCATTACATTAATAACTTCATGGCTCACTTAAGCTTTTATTCTTGCTCGCTTTTGCCTTGATCATGGTTCTTGCTTGTATACCTTGTAATCTTTTTATCTTACTTCTTATAATCTAGATTTTAAAAATATTTATTTATTTGAGAGGCAGAGAGAGACAGAACATTCATCTGCTAGTTCCCTCCCCACATGCCTACAATGGCTGGAACTGGGCTGGGGGCAGAAGCTGGGTGCCGGGAACACAATCCAGATCTCTGACGTGGTTTTTAGGAGCCCAGTCACTCGAGTTATCACATTTACCTTCCAGGGTCTACATCAGTAGGAAACTGGAGTCAGGAGCAGAGCTGGTCATTGAACACAGATACTTTGATATGTGATGTGCATCTCAACCAGCATCCCGACCAGATATTTTCAATGCCTACTATTCCTGGGCCAGAAAGTAGTCTTCCCTTGTAATGTGATTCACTTACCCTTGGTCAACTGTAGTGAATAAATATTAAATGGAAAATTCTAATAAGCAGTAGGTTTTAAATTACACATCTTTCTGAGGAGTGTGATGAAATCCTTGCTGTTCAGTCTGGGATGTGAATCATTTCTTTGTCCAAGTATCTGAGCTATATTATGCTACCTAGATACTTGCTGGTCACTTAGGAGTCATCTTGGTTATCAGATCAAATGTTGTGGTATCACAGTGATTGTGTTCAAGTAACTGTGACGCCAAGCACAAGAGTAGTGATGCTGGCAAATCAGATGTGCTAAAGAGACACCTTAACATGCTTCAAGTGTCATCTCACATCACCACAGGAAGAAAAGTTAGTAGAGTACACACACACTCACACGCACATTCACGCAACTTTTATAATACTATATTTTATGATTATTCTCTTTTATGAGTAGTTGTTATTAGTCTCCTACTGTGCCTAATTTACAAACTAGGTTTTATTATTGATGTATATATGTAGGGGAATACACAGTATATGAGTACATAGAGTTTTTGGTACTGTCTGCAATTTCAGGCATCCACTGGGGTCTTGGAATATTTCCCTCACAAATTATGGGGGACTACTGTACCCTTTGCCAATGCATGCTTTACTAAGACTTAGATATTTTGAATATGGAGATTCTTGGTGATGAAGTAAATTAGGGCTTCCTTTGTCAATTTTAAATAAGCAACCTTATGTAAAATATTAACTGCCAATTTTTAGTTTTCAATTTATTAAGTAACTAGAATGACTTCAATGCTATACTTCTCTTGATTGGTTTCTTTGTTACTCCATTTGATGTAACATGACACTGTGTGTCTGTATGTGTGTGTAAGGGCATTCTGACTAACTTTTACAGAGCAGGGCCATTTTGACCATCTTCCTAAAAGCAGCATCATGACAGCTTTTGTTTCTTTTTTCTTTTCTTTTTTCTTTCTTTCTTTTTTTTTTTTACAAGCAGAGTGGATAGTGAGAGAGAGAGACAGAGAGAAAGGTCTTCCTTTGCCGTTGGCGCTGCAGCCTGCGCACCGCGCTGATCCGAAGGCAAGAGCCAGGTACTTATCCTGGTCTCCCATGAGGGTGCAGGGCCCAAGTACTTGGGCCATCCTCCACTGCCCTCCCTGGCCACAGCAGAGAGCTGGCCTGGAAGAGGGGCAACCGGGACAGAATCCAGCGCCCTGACCGGGACTAGAACCCGGTGTGCCGGCGCCGCTAGGTGGAGGATTAGTCTAGTGAGCTGCGGCGCCAGCCAAATACTTTGTTTTGACTTCATGTATGATAATTTACACAAAAGCATTGATAATGCTTGCATCTCTTTCCCATTCTTTATCATCAGGTAGTGTCTTTAATCATTTTATTGCCATTCTATGGTTATTTGATCATGATAATTCTATATTTGTTGAAGTACTTAATATCTCCTCTTTTGGGACTGGTGATATGGTTCAGCAGGTTAAGCCACTCGTTAGGACTCTGCATCCCATTAGGGTAGTGCTGGTTCAAGTTCTAGCACCTCTGCTTCCAATCCAGCTTCCTGCTAATGTGCCTGGAAGATAGCACATGATGGTTCAAGTGCTTGGGCCCCTGCCACTCACATGGGAGACAAAGATGAAGTTACTGGTTCTTGGCCTCAACCTGTCCCAGACCTGGGTGTTTCAGGCATTTGGGGAGTGAACCAGTGAATATTAGATCTCTCTCAAGATGAAAATAAATAAATAACCGTAAAGAATGTTTAAAACTGCTCTTTTGTTTATAAGCATATATCCTAGGTTTACCGATTCTTCTAAATGTTTTCATCCTTAATACAAGAGTAAGAGATCTTACTCAGATTGCCTTTAAACCTTTATTTTATTTATTTATTTATTTTGACAGGCAGAGTGGACAGTGAGAGAGAGAGACAGAGAGAAAGGTCTTCCTTTGCCGTTGGTTCACCCTCCAATGGCCGCCGTGGCCAGTGCGCTGCGGCCAGCGCACCGCACTGGTCCGATGGCAGGAGCCAGGTACTTATCCTGGTCTCCCATGCGGGTGTAGGGCCCAAGCACTTGGGCCATCCTCCACTGCACTCCCTGGCCACAGCAGAAAGCTGGCCTGGAAGAGGGGCAACCGGGACAGAATCCGGTGCCCCGACTGTGACTAGAACCCGGTGTGCCGGCGCCACAAGGTGGAGGATTAGCCTAGTGAGCCGCAGCGCCGGCCCAGACTTTTTTTTAAAAGATTTTCATTTTTATTTATTTGAAAGTCAGAGTTACACACAGAGAGAAGGAGAGGCAGAAAGAGACAGAGAGGTCTTCCATCCACTGGTTCACTCCCCAATTGGCCACAACGGCCAGAGCTGCGCCTATCTGAAACCAGGAACCAGGAGCTGTCTCTGGGTCTCCCATGTGGGTGCAGAGGCCCAAGGATTTGAGCCATCTACTACTGCTTTCCCAGGCCATAGCATAGAGCTGGATCAGAAGTGGAGCAGCTGGGGCTTGAACTGGTGCCCATGTGGGATGCCAGCACTGCAGACGGTGGCTTTACTCACTATGCCACAGCACCAGCCCAACCAGACATTTTCTAAAAAATGCGTGCTCAACTAATGCTATTACTCATTGTAGTTCAGTGGTTTAGAAAGGTTAAATTGCTTAGTATCACATAGCTACTAAATGGTAAACTAAAACTCAGTTCCCAGCCATATGTCTCTAATGTTAATGATTTAACTGCTGTATTCTCTTTTAGTACCAGTTGTGGAATAAATACAGAGATAATCTGAGAGAAATTAATTTATAGAGCATGCAATCAAGAAGGGATTAAACTCAATTAAAAAAAAAAAAAACTCAGTAGAAGGGGGACAAGTTACATGACCAAGCAGTTGACAAAGTACGAGTGGTGAATGAACCTGAAAAGATGGTCGGATTTTTACTACTTATCAGGGCAATGCCTAGTAACAGTATAGTGAGATAACATTTCACACCCATCATATTCATAGTAAGTAAAGTGACTGATAGTTAAAAAACGTAAATGACTGACAAATACATGAAAAAATGTTCAATATTGCTAACCATTCACAGAATTGCAAACCAGAAACACAAAAAGGTATCATCTCGGTCCAGTTAGAATGGCTGTTGTCCAAAAGAAAAAAAATAACAAATGTTGGTGAAGGTAAGGATAAAAGGGAACTGTTACACAGTGGTGGTGGGAATATAATTAGTAGAGCCAAAATGAAGAATAGTTATAGGGATTCCTCAGAAAACTAGAAGTAGATCTACTGTTTGATCTGGCCATGCCCCTTTTTGAATATGTATCTACTGGAAATGATGTCAACATGTGAAAAAGATCCCTGCACCTCTATGTTCATTACAGTACTATTCACAATTGCCATGAGAGAGAAGTAATCTAGGTGTCCATCAACAGATGAATGAATAAAGATGTGTGTGTGCATATATGTATGTATATGCAACATAGTTGTAGTCTACCATAGAAAAGAATGAAATCCTGACAGTAGCAGCACAATGGGTGGAGCTGGAGATCTTTACATGTTAAGTGAAAGAAGCCAGACTCAGAAAGATAAATTCTGCATATTCTGTCTCATATGTGGAAGTTAATAATAATATGTTATTATATATATTTTATCATATTTTAAAATAGTGATTGCTAGAAGCTGGGAAGGGTAGAAGGGGAGGCTGGATAATGCTTACTGAACTACCAGGGTGAAGGGAACGGCTTTTGGTATTTTGTTGCATGGTAGGATGACTATGGCTCATGATGATATAAAATATCCTGTATAAAGAACTGGAAGAGGGGACTTGGAAGACTCCAATCACGAAGAAAAAGATAGGAAACAAAGGCTTACTGCCTGAGGACATTGGCTGAAGCTATGTATATGAGTTGAAAAGTTAGATGGTATCCTTAAAATGTGAAAAAAATTACATATTAATCTAAAAGTAAATTTTTTGACCAGAAAGTATTGGAGGATATAGATTTAAGGAAGCTTTCCTTGCGGGAGTTTAACTTTCTATAGGCACTTTGTAGAAACTGTCAGTATGAGGAATTGTTCAAGTTGTGCATTCTCACAGTTTGTCTACTTCAAGTTAAGTAAACACTTTCAGCAACAGAATGAAAAGGAGGTCTGGGGAACCTCTGTGGCAAGAGCAGTTTCTTTGAGGTCCTTTTAGGGATCTTTGTGAAAACTCTTTTTATAGCAATAGCTTGGTATTGCTTGTTTTTTCATTCATTCTCTCCTGAGTTTCCAGTATAGTTTTCCAGAAGCTACTTTGCAACAGATTAAATACATGAATATAAATGATAATATAATTGCCTTTAAGTAAGCCAGACTCTAAAGATATTTATGAAAATGTGAAATAGAGCCATTCCCCTCACTAATTTATTTTTATTTCATTTATTTTAATATTTATTTATTTGTTTGATAGGCAAGGTTACAGAGAGAGGGAAAGGGGGAGAGATAGAGAAACCTTCGATCTGCTAGTTCGCTCACGCAATATCTGCAACAGCTGGGGCTGAGCCAGGCTGAAGCCAGGAGCCAAGAGCGTCTTCTTGGTCTTCCATGTGGGTGGCAGAGGCCCAAGTACTTGGACCATCCTCCTCTCCCTTTCCAGGCACAGTATCAGGGAGCTGGATCATAATTGGAGCAGCAAGGGATTGAACTGGTTCCCAAATGGCAGCTCCAAGACAAGACTTTTTGATATACAAATGCTGGTTTGCTTTCAGGGCTTGCTTTCTTGTTCCATGACAAAATATTCCCATTTTTCTTTGGCCCCTCGTATACATATAGGCTCTACTTAACTACCTTAACATTACCCCCTCAAGAGAAGTAACCCATAATGTAACGGGCATAACATGAATGAAGATCCATTTTCTTCAGGGCTGACATGGGCATACAGCTGCTTGTGGATATTCTCTTACTGTCTGTTGTTTAATGATCAGAGGTGGCGTGGTAAATTATTGTCTTGTGCAGTCCAGAGGGCTGGTTCCATTGTCCAACAGGATAGGCTGGAAGCCCTGCCTTACATCCATCTGGAGCTGGATGGCTTTTATTTGCTGGTGCAGTCAAGGAGAGTTCCTTGCCAATGCACCAAGATATTGAAGCCAATGTGAACCCCAGGAACATGTTCTCTTGACCACAAAGTATGAGGCCAATGAATGAGTGAGAAAGCAGAGTTTTATTTAAAGAGTAAAGAGACAGAACTCTTGCTAGCCAGGAGGGGAAAGAGAGAGCCCACTAATTGATTTTTGTTTCAGAAAACAGTAGTTGTTTTTCATAAAAATATTTGTCAGCATGTTTTGGGATTATTGTGAATTAATAAATATTTAAAAATTTAATTATAATCTCTACTATATTAACTATTGGTATGTATAATAAAATAGATAAAATCTGTTTGATCCTTGTGTAATTTTTAAGTCCAGACTAACCAAAATGTTTTGGAAACTATTGTGTATGTCTATAATGTAAGTTAATGTTCATTATAGAGTAGTTTATAATCAAGACATTGCCTTCAATCAGTGTTCATTAATATGGACATGAAATCAATTCTATCAGTATATATTAGTAAAATAAATTGGTATATATATATAATATTTGTGTTTTTATATCTGAATCAAGCAGTGTATGTTTTATATGCCTTATCAGTGCCAACAAAATGGAATTGTTTGACAAACTAATCATTTTTCTTGCAAATGTTGCTTAGAATTAGATTTTAGTTAATATTGTATATCTGTTAACATTAACTTTAAAAGGCAGAAGAAGTAGTGATAGCATACACTACTCTATTTTCCCAGAATACACAACAAGCAGAATAGGACATCATCTTGTGGAATGTATGATATCTTTAGGCACATTATACTGTTTACGGAAAAGAAGTGAGCTCCATTAGTTTTATCTTTGTATGTATACTTCTCTTACGTGTTCTAAGCAGTTAACTTTTTTTCTCATTCAGTGGGTTTTTGTATCTGGGCATTTATTCTCATGATGTCATTTGTGGTGGGAAACTTGAAATGGATCAAAATTCTTGAATTAGAAGTTGATTTTTTTTAAAAAAGAAGATTTATTTATTGATTTGAGAGGCAGAGCTAGAGAGAGGCAGAGGCAGGGGTGGGGGGCCTGTCTTTGATCCACTGGTTCATTCCCCAAATGGCCACAATGGCCAGATCTGGGCCGATCCGAAGCCAGGAACCAGGAACTTCTTCTGGGTCTCCCACACAGTTGCAGGGGTCCAAACACTTGGGCCATCTTCTGCTGTTTTCCTAGGCCATTAGCAGAAAACTAGATGGTAAGTGGAACAGCTGGACCTTGAACAAGTGCCCATATGGGATGCTGGCACTGCAGGCGGTGGCTTTACCCTAATATGCTATAGCGCCAGCCCAGATATGATTCTTAATATTCCGGTAGGTATGTTTTATAAAGTCTGCTTGAAAAGTTAATTAACCAATGCTGAACCATTGCTCATGGAGATATATAGGGTTAGGTTCCTATGAGCCTCTGGTGACAATGTATTTGTCAACTGATTGAGATATACCTTTGTTTTATGTGCATTTCTGTTCAGACACCTTATTTAATGTATATTGTTAATTCTTTAACATTGAAATTATGGACAACACCACTATAACTCAGGTCTAAATGAAGCTTATCTAACACATGTGTAAGTGTTGTTTCTGTAAGGTACATCACGGCCACCTTGTGCTTAGGAACAATAGATAGCACTGGAGCACTATGCTTAGAGACCCTTTTAAGCTGTGACATCACTGACAAAAATGACAAAAGCATGGCACTAAGTGGACTGTGAAAAAGATACTTACCAATTGAGAGCTGAGACTGCGTCACCTTGTTTGACCTCACAGGAGAACACATACATTCAGTACTCATTTTGCCTTACCATGCATGTCCACTACTGACTACAGAAGTGCCACAACTGTTGATTTGGGGATTATAAACTTTAGTGAGTAGTTGGATTTATAAATAAGGAGACTGCAAATAACGAAGATTTACTGTATCCCTTTAAAATTCAGTAGCCAGAACTTGGATATAGCAACGGCCATGGGGCATGAAAGGTTTTTCTAGTTAAAACAGTCAGGATTAAATCCCCCGGTGCTGGCAGCCTACCCTGCAATCATGAGTTCTCTGTTTTCTTTTCTTTTCTTTCTTTCTTTTTCTTTTTTGGATTTATTTATTTATTTGAGAGGTAGAGTCACAGATGGAGAGAGGGAGAGGCAGAGAGAAGTCTTCCATCCGCCAGTTCACTCCCCAGATGGCCACAGTGGCAGGAGCTGGGCCATTCCAAAATCAGGAGCTGGGAGCCTCTGCCAGGTCTCCCACCTGGATGCAGGCCCCAAGTACTTGGGCCATACTCCACTGCTTTCCCAGGCCACCAACAGGGAGCTGGATTGGAAGTGGAGCAGCTAGAACTCAAACTATGTGGGATGCCAGCACCACAGGCGGAGGCTTAACATACTGCGCTACAACACCAGCTTCTCTCTGCTTTCTGACTCAGCCAGTCACAGTTCTCTTGTTAGGAGCAAGGTGATTATTGGGTAAATAATGAATAGTTACTACCCTGTGTCTAATCAAATGTTTGGCACTTTCCTTGTTGTTAAAAGAATGAGTCCATGAATGAATAGCAGGGCCATTTGATAAAATAGCCTTTGATTTCTGTCATATCTCATTTATTAAATATTTCTTCATTTCTGTCTAAACTGAAAAAAAAAATGGCCCAAAATCAAAGTAAAAGCTAAAACAAGAGAATAAAGAAGTTTTCGGGGCTGGCCCTATGGCTCAGTGGGTTAAAGTCCTGGCCTGAAGTGCTGGCATCCCATATGGGTGCTGGTTTGAGTCCTGGCTGCTCCTCTTCCGATCCAGCTCTCTGCTATGGCCTGGGAAGACAGTAGAAGATTGTCCAAGTCCTTGGGCCCCTGCACCCACATGGGAGACCCGGAAGAAACTCCTGATTCCTGGCTTCAGATCAGCACAGCTCTGGCCATTGTGGCCATCTGGGGAATGAACCAGTGGTAGAAAACCTCTCTTTCTGTCTCTACCTCTCTCTGTAACTCTTTCAAATAAATAAAATAAATCTTAGCAAAAAAAAAAAAAAAAAGTTTTACCTTAGTTGGGTGAACTTCAAATTCATGTAAGTCAAAGAAAATTATAAAATATGAAAAATATCAGAAAAAGGTTCAGTAACATCTGACAAATGTTTTTCCTCCTTTTACTATCAGCTCTTTTACTGAAATCAATTTTAAATTGTAGAATATGTTAAATCCAGAAATATTAGTCTTTTGTATATAGTATGATGATATTGATTTCACTCTTTTTTAAAAGTTTTATTTATTTATTTGAAAATTAGAGTTACAAAGCAGGGAGGAGAGAGAGAGAGATTGATCTTCCGTCCACTGGCTTACTCCCCAATGCCTGCAACAGCCAGAGCTGAACCAGCCTAAAGCCAGGAGCCTGAAACTGTATCTGGGTCTTCCATTTGAGTGGCAGGGGCACAGACACATGGGCCACCTTCTGCTGCTTTTTTCCCAGGTGATTAGCAGGGAGCTGGATTGGAAGTGGACCAGCCTGGAAGTGAGCTGGTGCCCATATAGATTTTTGGCTTTGTAAGCACTTGGTTTACCTGCTATCCCACAATACCAGTTCTGTTTCATTCATTTAAGTTGTCAGCTTTTCATGTTATCAAAACTAAGAACATTCCTAACATTATTTGTAGCAAATGTCAGTTAGAAATCAGTCATTAAGGAATAATTTAATTCTAATTTAAATTTTGTTGAAACAAAGTATGTATTTGTTTATTTTTCTAAATATTGGAATACATTGGAATTAAAATTAATCTGCCTATTTATCTGCTTGTCTTTTTCTCTCCATACCATACTTTAAAACAAAACCAGTGTAACATAGTTAACCAATACATGTTTCCTGTTCATTAATGTTTATGTTTAGTTGATTATGTAAGTAAAGTCATATTATTTTATAACACTGGGAAATGGAAAAAATGGAAGCAGGAAATCACCCCAGTTCATATCAGTCAAGGAAAAATTTCAACATTTTGGTCTACTTTTTTGTACATTGAAATAATTTAATTTTAGAAAATATGTATAATGTGAAAAATCCTAACATTTTAAGTAGCTTATTATTATATTATTATAAGTATATATAAGTGTTATATACAATATAATATATATAAGTATATCTAAGTATTATAAGTAGCTTATTATTATATTATCATTAGATTAAAGTGACTTCAGGAATAGAAATATATCATCTGTAGTTGCAGAGCAATAAATGAAGCAGCCAGAGTTAAGGGGTAGTTTTCTTAGATTGTTTTCTTCATTGTTTGCTTTCTTTAAAAAAAAAAAAAAGATTTATTTATTTATTTGAAAGTCAGAGTTACACAGAAAGAAGAGAGGCAGAGAGAGAGGTCCTCCATCCCATGGTCCACTCCCCAATTGGCCACAATGGCTGGAGCTGTGCTGATCCAAAGCCAGGAGCCAGGAGCTAGTTCTTCCAGGTCTCCCACGCAGGTGCAGGGTCCCGAGTGCTTGGGCCATCTTCTACTGCTTTACCAGGGCACAGCAGAGAGCTGGATTGGAAGTGGAGCAGCTGGGTCTTGAACTGGCACCCATTTGGGATGCCAGTGCTTCAGGTCAGGGCATTAACCCACTGTGCCACAGCACCGGCCCTGCATGGTTTACTTTCTGTGTATTCTTTACTTGAGAACATACTGAACCTGAATCCAAATTTTAGGGAGAAATTTTCTTTTTGTATGTTTCTAATTCCCTTTTTTGTGCATTTTCATCTTTTTTCCTATTTTTCCTAGGCCCTTTTAAATGTTTGACACTCCTATCTTTCCTTTTTGAGCCTACTCTAAGCAAAAAAATTTTTGTTCCTAAAATTCTCAGATGAGTGGAGAAAAGTATGCTTATCTGATTAAAGTAATTAATACTAAGTTGTCCTGCGCCGCGGCTCAATAGGCTAATCCTCTGCCTACAGCGCCGGCACACCGGGTTTTAGTCCCGGTCGGGGCGCCGGATTCTGTCCTGGTTGCCCCTCTTCCAGGCCAGCTCTCTGCTGTGGCCAGGGAGTGCATTGGAGGATGGTCCAAGTCCTTGGGCCCTGCACCCCATGGGAGACCAGGAGAAGCAACCGGCTCCTGGCTTCGGATCAGTGCGGTGCGCCGGCTGCAGCGCGCCGGCAGCGGCGGCCATAGGAGGGTGAACCAACGGCAAAGGAAAACCTCTCTCTCTCACTGTCCACTCTGCCTGTCAAAAAATAAAAATAAATAAAAAAAATACTAAGTTGCAAAGGACTTGTGCTCATTATATTTTGGAAGAATCTCTACATTTCATCACAAGATGTTCTGAAATTCAGATAGATGTTTCATAAGTAGAGTATGTGAAGATGATATTTTGGGGCCATGGACAGCCTTCTTTTTTTTAAGAGCTTGACATTGCTTTTATTTGTTTATTTTACTATCCATTTATTTATTTTTGTTTACTTTAAAGGCAAAGTTACAGAGAGGCAGAGGCAGAGAGAATGGACAGCCTTATTGAGCATACCATGTGCTCACCATGACCAGACAGGCATGAAACCATTGCACTAACCTCTATTAACTTCCACTTAATGACTTTTAGCAGATAAAGATTCTCTTTATAAAAACTGAGAATTTATAATTAATTGTAATACACTGACAGGTGTAACATTTCTTGTCTCTTAAGGCCTTGTAAGGTTTCTTACTTTGGGAATAGGTCAGCATGGTAGTCATTTTGTATCAGCTTACGGTGTCATTTAGTTTTGGAGCAGAGAAAATGAGTGATTTGATATTTCATTGTTTCTTGTTTACAAGAGGACTTGAAGCAACTTCTAGTTAAAAGTTAAAGGAAGGGCCAGTGCTGTGGCCATAGCTTACAGTACCAGCGTCTCATATGGGCACACTTTAAGTCCTAGCTGCTCCACTTTCTATCCAGGTCCGTGCTAATGAGCTTAGGAGTGTGGAAGATGGCTTAAGTGCTTGGGCTCCTGCATGCACATGGGAGACCTGGAAGAAGCTCCTGGCTTCTGGCCTAGTCCTGGCCCATCCCTCTTCCAGAGGATGAAAAATTTCTCTCTGTCTCTGCCTTCCTCTCTTTCTCTGTAGCTCTGCCTTTCAAATAAATAAATAAATAAGTCTTTTAAAAAAAGTTAAAGGAAGTAATGTTTGTGATTATAATACAGAAGAGCAAATTTTTGCTTAAATTAGCTAACAGAGTAAGATGATTCCTGCCCTCTGAAATGAACAGATTGCTACAATAAGATAGTGGTTTTTGGTTTTGTCCTCACTGAAGTTAATATAGAAACATGGTCCTCTTTTTCTTTTTTAAAAAGATTTATTTTATTTATTTGAAAGGCAGAGTTAGAGAGAGAGAGAGAGAGAGAGAGAGAGGTCTTCCGTCTGCTGGTTTACTCTCTAAATGAACGCAATGGCCAGAGCTGAGCTGATCTGAAGCTAGGAACCAGGAGCTTTTTCTGGGTCTCCCATGCTGGTACAGGGTACCCAGGACTTGAGCCATCTTCTACTGCTTTCCCAGGTCATAACAGAGAGTTGGATCAGAGGTGGAGCAGCCGGGACACGAACCAGTGCCTTTTTATGCTGTGTGATGGTTGTAATATCAACTTACATTGTTAAACAGTGTCTGCTTTCCATCTTGGGAAAAATCAGATTTTCTTTCTTCCTCATGTTTTTATTATTTTAGATTTCAGGAAGACTTAGAGAAATTGAATACATCTTTTACGTGACCAGCATTGTGTTACTAGACTAGGCTGAACAGGGTTTATATTTAGAAACACATGTATTATAACTATAACAAATCCCTCTTTTAGCAATTCATTTTGGTCATAGCTTTCTTTGGTCAACCCCTGTGTGCTTTTCCTGAAAAACAAGCCAGCTATACTTTGATATTTACCCTTATGTTATCAGTTTTCAGTTATTAGCTGTCAGAGTGACCTACAATATGTAATATGCAAAACCTTTTAAAGAAATACTGTTAATATGATCAAGTTTAAATCTGTGCTCTTAGGAAAATGTTAATTTGTTCCTTTTTATAAGCATTACTTAGTAGCACAAAGCAAACAGTGTGTTAGGAGTTGTAATTGCCTTTTAATGTTATTGAAGATTTAATAGTCTCCTGATTTTAATTTCCACAAATGAAATCTTCAAAAATATTTTTTTATTACTTCAAAGTTAGACTCCTTGAATTAGACTACTCTGAAATCAGTGATTCTGATCAAATTAAAAATAATAGTGTTAAAAGTAATAGCAATAGAAACTTCAATGAATGTAGCTTAAGTAGTGAAACAATTAGAATATCAGTTAAAATTTGAAATTAAAGCTTAGTGGGGCTGGTGCTGTGGTACAGTGGGTTGAAGCCCTGGCCTGAAGCACTGGCAACCCATGTGGGCACCAGTTCTAGTTCCTGCTGCTCCTCTTCTGGTCCAGCTCTCTGCTGTGGCCTGGGAAAGCAGTGGAGGACGGCCCAGGTCCTTGGGCCCCTGCGCCCACATGGGGAACCTGGAGGAGGCTCCTGGCTCCTGGCTTTGGATTGGTGTAGCTCTGGCCATTGTGCCCATCTAGGGAGTGAGCCAGTGGATGGAGGACCTCTCTCTATATATCTCTCTCTGCCTCTCCTCTCTCTGTCTCTACTTCTTTCTGTAACTCTCTTTCAAATAAATAAAATAAATCTTTAAAAAAAAAAAGAAATTACAGCTTAGTACTGTTGGTGCATGTGTGTTTCTAAGAGGTGGTACTAGTAAATCATATGCATAAATGGATATGGCTAGATTTGTGGTACTTGTAAATTCTGCTTTTTTAGCAACCCTGGAAGAGTCATATAAAAAAACTTTTTTTTTTAAATATTTATTTGAGAGACAAAGAGTTCCCATCTGCTAGTTTACTCCCTAGATGACCTCAAAGACCCTGGTTAGGGTTGAAGTCACGAGCCAGCAACTCAGTGCAGGTCTTTCATGCGGGTAGCAGGAGACCTGATTACTTGAGCCATCACCACTGCTCCTGTCTTAGGAAGGTCTGTGTTAGCAGGACCCTGAAGTCAGTAGCAAAGATAAGTATTGATTCTAGGTACTCTGGCTGTTAGACCAAATGCCTGCCACAGAAAAACATGTACTCAATAACCTCAGTTTTTTTTTTTTTTTTAAAGATTTGTCTATTTATTTGAAAGGCAGAGTTACAGAGAGAAATGGAGAAAGAGAGAGAAGGAGTATGCAAGTTTATACTGGTAGCAGGGTAGGCTTGGACTGGAGATTTTGAAATCTGAACTGCTAAACTGTTTTACTTCTTTTTCCTGTAGAACAGTCCTACAATCTTCTCCCATTTATTCTTGATCAGAAAGTAACTCTTCCTTTATATTATTTTGTGTCTTGTGGGGTCTGTGGCCCTTCTGGAAATATGGTTGTGTGTTATTGTTCATTCTCCAAGCGTGATTTGTTGATCTGTCCTTGACTGTGATCTCCTGAAAGCAGGAACTGTTGCAGTCATCTACGCAGGGCCTCATGTCGTGATTTCTTAAGGGCCAACTGGGAGGTGCGATGCCAGGGAACTATATATTCACTTTCCCTGAAATAGTAACCATTACTTTTTTTTGTTTTGTATTTTAAGTGTTAGAAATGTGAAATAAAGTGATAAGGAACATAGATAAATGAGTACAAATTAGTTCTGTTTTTCTACATTATGAATATACAGTTTTCAAAAAAGATTTATTTATTGTTTGAAAGTCATAGTTACAGAGAGGCAGAGACAGAGTGAGAGAGAGAGAGAGATCATCCACCCGGTGGTTCCCTCCCCAAATGGTCCAAATAGTTGGAGCTGAGCTGATCCGAAGCTAGGAGCCTGGAGCTTCTTCTGGTTCTTCAACTTGGTTCAGGGATCCAAGGACTTGGACCATCTTCTGCTGCTTTCCCAGAGCATTAACAGGGAGCTGGATCGGAAGTGCGGCAGCCAGGACTTGAACTGGCGCCCTTTTTGGATGCTGGCACTGCAGATGGTGGTTTTACTGGCTACACCACAGTGGCCCCGTGAATATATGTTATTTTGACCACATGGCTGCTTTGTATTAAAAACCATGTAATAGGTGGGTGGTGGATATGAATCTTTTTAATTTTCAAAAGGGCCTTTGGATTCAAATAAACATAATTACTATTTTGAAACAGATGTGGAAGATCCTTTTACTGTATTGTTCTAAATATTCATGCCAAAGGGAGATCTTACGTTTAGCATTTTTCAGTGCATTCTGTTTAGTTTTGGTAGAATAACATGGTTTTATTTGAGATGATTTCTTCCTCACAGTGTAGAATTTCATTTATTTCAGAAATTTCTATGGGAAAGAGCCAAATACTTGGCTACATGATGTTAACATTTTTAAAGAACCAGGATTTTAGATTTCAAAGATATTTACAAATATAAAATCTTGGGAGATATTTATGTAGTCTCTGTTTAAAAATTACATCTAGACTTTCTTAGTTACTTTTTGGTTTTCTTCATTTCTTCATTAAAAAGAATACATTATTCTTCATGTATTCTGTTTATGTTTTTTTAAGATTTATTTATTTGAAAGGAGGGGAGGGAGAGAGAAAGAGAGAGAGAGAGACAGACAGACATATCAATTGCTGGTTCACTCCCCAAATAGCTCCTACAGTCAGATCTGGGCCAGGAAGAAGTCAGAAGCCAGGAACTCCATCCAGGTTTCTCATATAGGTGACAGGAGCCCAAGTACTTAGGCCGTCTTCTGCCTTCCTAGACCCATTAGCAGGGAGCTGGATCAGAAGTAGAGAAGCCAGGACTCAAACTGTGAAATGGGATGCTGACAAGTCTGCTGCTGTGGAGTAGTGGGTTAAGCCTCTGCCTGTGGCACTGGCATCCCGTATGTGCACTGGTTTGAGTACTGGCCGCTCCACTTCTGATCCAACGCCCTGCTAATGGCCTAGGACAGCAGTGGAAGATGGCCCAGGTGGTTGGGCCCCTGTACCCATGTGGGAGACCTGGAAGGAATTCCTGTCTCCTGGCTTCAGATTTTCTCAGCTCTGGTTGTTGTGGCCATTTATGGAGTGAACTGGAGGATGGAATACCTCTCTCTCTCTCTCTCTTTCTCTCTCTGTAATTCTGCCTCTCAAACAAATAAGTCTTTTAAAAAAATGGAGTGCTGCCATTGCTAGCAGTGATTTAACTTGGTACACCATAATGTACCAAGTTAAATTTTTTTTTAATTTATTAAATTATTTTATTTTTTTAAATTTATTATATTCATTTGAAAGCAGAGTTAGAGAGAGAGAGGGAGAGAGAGATCCTGCATCTGCTGGTTCACTCCCCACAGTGAGGGCTGAGCCAGGGTGAAGCCAGGAGCTTCATCCAGATCTACTCTGGGTGGCAGGGGACAAATACTTGGGCCATCTTCTGCTGCTTTTTCCAGGCCATTAGCAAAGAGCTGGATCGGAAGTGGAGTATCTAGGACATGAACTGGCACCCATATGAGATGCTGGCATATTGAATTTCATGTGGGGAGATTAGGAAGTGAAATTTTTAATCTAAAAGGGAATCTCTATACTTAAATTTATGTTAGAAAGAACAGTAGTAATAGTGGTAGTGAATGTACTTACTACCACTTACCTATATGCTTAAAAATGTTCAAAGCTGTAAGTTTTATTCATGTATATTTTGCCATAATTTGAAAAAAGAACAGACATTATGTAAATATCTCACATTGAAGGTGAGAAATCTTAAGGAACCATCCATATGGAGTGAGCATAGCATATTGGCTTCAATATGTTGATTTATGTTTTCTGTCAGCTGTATACAATTGTGTATCTCACTCTTCTCCTAATGTGGAATTAATTGTTTTAACAGGAAGGAAAAGCTGATGCGATGCTCTCAATGCCGAGTTGCCAAATACTGCAGCGCTAAGTGTCAGGTAAGACTGCACAGCTGTGTGTAAGTGAAACCTTCACATTACCTCCTCTTAAATATGTCCTCCCTAGAACCTGGGAGTCTATTTCTATTTCTTTAAATCTTTGACTGACTTCTGTGTTTTCTTTTTCCTTTAGTGTTTATTAAAAGATTTATTTTATTATTTATTTGAAAGACAGAGGTACAGAGAGGCAGGAGAAGAGAGAGGGAGAGAGAGAGAGAGATTGTGAGCGAGCGAGCGAGCTTCCATCTGCTGGTTCACTCCTCAGCTGGCCATAATAGCCAGAGCTGCTCCATTCTGAAGCCAGGAGCCAGGAGCTTCTTCTGGGTCTCCCACATGGGTGCAGGGGCCCAAGGACTTGAGCCATCTTCCATTGCTTTCCCAGGCCACAGCAGAGAGCTGGATCAGAGGTGGAGCAGCCGGGAAATTAACTGGTGCCCATATGGGATACTGGCACTACAGGTGGTGGCTTTATCCGCTATGCCACAGTGCCAGCCCCTTTCCTTAAGTTTTTATTTTTTTTATTTTATTTTTTTTATTTTTTGACAGGCAGAGTGGACAGTGAGAGAGAGAGACAGAGAGAAAGGTCTTCCTTTGCCGTTGGTTCACCCTCCAATGGCCGCCGCGGCCGGCGCACCGTGCTGATCCGATGGCAGGAGCCAGGAGCCAGGTGCTTTTCCTGGTCTCCCATGGGGTGCAGGGCCCAAGCACCTGGGCCATCCTCCACTGCACTCCCTGGCCACAGCAGAGAGCTGGCCTGGAAGAGGGGCAACCGGGACAGAATCCGGCGCCCCAACCAGGACTAGAACCCGGTGTGCCGGCGCCACTAGGCGGAGGATTAGCCTAGTGAGCCGCGGCGCCGGCCCCTTTCCTTCAGTTTTAAAATTAGTGTATGTACAAGATTGGGAATTGTGGTAGCTACTATGTGAAAGGAAATGTCTACTGTCCATTTTTTTGCCCCGATCTCAAACCCATGTGTATTTGCAGCATTTTCTTGTGTAAACACATTTATTTATCTATATTCTATGTTGAAAAAACAGACATAGATTATTCCTGCACAAATTCTTACATATCTAGATTTTCTTATATCCCTTCATCTATATAGAGTTATATTTTGTATCAGCCCAAATGTTACATTACTGAATGCACCATAGTCATAATATCTTCATTAATGAATGCTTACATTTTCTTGGTATTTGCTTCTGATACAACCAGGAATGCGGGATTTAGGCATGAGCAGGGCACTAGAACCAGGGCAGAGAATCTGAAACAATTTACCCTCTTCGGCTGTTTTTCAGAGACTGCAAGAAAGCTTAGCTTGCAACATTGCTTCTTGAAGAGGTACTCTCTTTTGGGAACCACCTTCATACTGTGTTCTTCACTTGCCCCAAGTAAATAAAGTTTTCCTCTTAGCAACTCTGGAGGCTGAATAGTGAGACTCGCAGTGAATGGACCCCATTGAGTCCACTAACACTACTAATGGTGTACTCAGCATCAATTTTTAAAAAAAATTAAAAAATTTATTATTTTTATAAAGATTTATTTTATTTATTTGAAAGTTAGGGTTACAGAGAGAGAGGGAAAGACACAAAGAGAGTGAGAAATTTTCTAATTGCTGCTTCATTACACAAATGGCCTTAATGACGGGTGCTGGGCCAAGCCGGAGCCAGGAGCCAGGAGCCAGGAGCCAGGAGCTTTATCCAGGTATTCCATATGGGTACAGGGACCCCAGTAGTTGGGCCATCTTGCTGCTGTCCCAGGCATATTAGTAGGGAGCTCATTCAGAAGGAGGAGCAGCTTTGACTAGACCTGGCATCGACAGCAGGTGTCAGCATTGCAGACTGCAGTTAAACCCATTGTGCCACAGCTCAGGCCCATCCTGCATCAATTTTTACACATTTTTATACATTTCTGCATCTGAATTATAGGGTAAATTCTTCCTAGTCATATTAATTAGTAAAAGATTATGAAGGGTTTTCAAAAATTTCAAGAAACTGAACATTATGAAATTTGTATGAAACATGTATGAATTTCTAAATTTTTTGCACCAAAGAACAGTAATTTTTTAAAAGATTGATTCATTTGACAGAGTTACACAGAGAGAGAAGGACAGGCAGAGAGAGAGAGAGAGGTCTTCCATCCGCTGGCCCACTCCCCAACTGGCCACAATGGCCGTAGCTGCGCCAATCTGAAGCCAGAAGCCAGGAGCTGCCCCCGGGTCTTCCATGTGCGTGAAGGGACCCAAGGACTTGGGCCATCCTCCACTGCTCTCCCAGGCCACAGCAGAGAGCCGGATGGGAAGTGGAGCAGCCGGGACTAGAACTGGCACCCACATGGGATGCCGGCACTGCAGGGTCGGCCCCGTCTGCCACACCACAGCCCCAGCCCCTACACTGACCTTTTAATTTCATCTTTCTATTAATGTTCTAGTAATTTCTATTAATTCTATACAATATATAGTTGTATATGCATTTTGAATTTTATTTATTTAGTTATTTTTTGACAGGCAGAGTGGACAGTGAGAGAGAGAGACAGAGAGAAAGGTCTTCCTTTGCCGTTGGTTCACCCTCCAAAGGCCGCTGCGGCTGGCGCGCTATGGCCGGTGCATCGCGCTGCTCCGATGGCAGGAGCCAGGAGCCAGGTGCTTTTCCTGGTCTCCCATGGGGTGCAGGGCCCAAGCACTTGGGCCATCCTCCACTGCACTCCCTGGCCACAGCAGAGAGCTGGCCTGGAGAGGGGCAACCGGGACAGAATCTGGCACCCCGACCGGGACTAGAACCCGGTGTGCTGGAGCTGCAAGGTGGAGGATTAGCCTAGTGAGCCGCGGCGCCGGCCCTGCATTTTGAATTTTTAAAGATACTGTCAAATTGCCCTCTAAGACTTTGAGTTAATTACAACAAGTACCATTAACACCTGAATTCTTTAAAGGATGTATAATTAATACTCAGCTTGACCTTTTCTTCCAACCTATGATTAACCATTTAGTAAGAAATCTAATTATGGTCCAGTGAATTACATTAAAAGTTCCACTTAGAGCTTTTGTGTCTGTGTCACCTGCCTCTCACTATTCACCCATCCATTTTGTTACTTATTTTGTGTGTAGGTGTGTAGGTGTGTATTTGTGCACACACATGGAGTTCCTTTTTTTCAGTCTAGACCATGCTTATCTGAGTGATATTCTATCTCACTTTCTGCTTTGAAAGTAACTTAATCAGCATATAAATTGATTTTTTATTTTTTAATTTTTTGTTTTGAATTTTTTTGGACAGGCAGAGTGGACAGTGAGAGAGAGAGAGAGAGAGAGAAAGGTCTTCCTTTTCCGTTGGTTCATCCCCCGATGGCCGCTATGGCCAGAGCACTGCGCTGATCCGAAGCCAGGAGCCAGGTGGTTCTCCTGGTCTCCCATGGGGTGCAGGGCCCAAGCACTTGGGCCATCCTCCATTGCGCTCCCGGGCCACAGCAGAGAGCTGGACTAGAAGAGGAGCAACCGGGACAGAATCTGGCTCCTCAACTGGGCTAGAACCTGGTGTGCCAGCACCGCAGGCGGAGGATTAGCCTATTGCGCCGCGGCGCTGGCCTAAATTGATTTTTTACAGATTTATTTATATATTTGAAAGATAGTGACAAAGGAGAAGGAGGGGAGAGAGATAGAAACTTCCACCTGCTGGTTTATTCCCAAAGGGCAACAATGTCTGGGGGTGGTTTGGACTGATGTTAGGGGCCAAGAACTCCATCCAGGTCTCCCACGTGGGCCGCAGGGGCCTAAGTACTTCTGCCATCATCTACTGTCTTCTCAGGTGAAAAAGCAGGAACCTAGATTGGAACTGCAGCAACTGGGACTTGAACTGCACCCTGACATGGTATATTGATATTGCCTATGGTGGCTTAATCTACTGCAACACAATACCAGCCCCAAGTTAAGTGATATTTTTATAAAATAAAGTATAGGGGCTGGTGCTGTGTCGTAGTGGGTAAAGCCACTGTTTGCAGTGCTGGCACTTCAAGTAGACACTGCTTTGAGTCCTGGCTGGTCCACTTATGATCCAGCTTCCTGCTAATGCACCTGGTCCAAGTCCTTGGGCCCCTGCACCCACATAGGGTACTCAGAAGAAGCTCTTGGCTCCTGGCATCAGCCTGGCCCAGCCTCAGCTGTTGTGGCAATTTGGGAAATAAACCAGCGCTAGAAGATCTGTCTGTCTGGCTGTCTCTCAATTTCTCTGTAATTTTGTCTTTCAAATAAATAAATAAATCTTTTAAAAAAAGAGTCACGATGGCGGAATTGGGAGGGAGCTTACTGCTCTAGTCTAGAGGAAGATAACTAAATAATATGCAGAGAGTGCAATTTCAGGACAGTTATGGAGAAGATGGCAGAGAAAACTCCATGCACATTAGAGGGATGTTGTGGACCTATGTGGAGGTGTAGTCCTGCACAACTCAGGACCCCAACAGCTGAAAGCCTCACTATAAGCTTTGGAATGAGGTGAGAACAGACTGCAGCAGCCCAAGCCCCTGGTGATAAAGCTGTGGGAAGAGTCTGGAGTTCAGTCTAGCTTGGAGCACTGTGGGGGACAGTGTACCTGCCAACCTAGAGGCAAAACAAAGGGGGTAGGTTTCTCTCTCCATGACCACCTGGCGCTAGCATCCTGGAACCAGCGGAGAGAGGGCGGACACAATTTTGGACATTTGCAACAGCTATGCAAGCTCTTGTCCATGCTCCCAGCATTCAGCAAAGAGGAGAAGCCTGAATCTGGCTGGGAGAATTGACAGGGGCCTGGGAGATCGTGACTGTGGTAACCTTGTATGCTGGGACTGTGAAAACACTGTGGCTACATGGGAGGGCTCAGGGTGTGGCTGGGACATTGAACAGTCACTGTGGGCAGCTCCACATGCTTGGGGCTCCCTGATTCCCTCCTGAGGGTCATTGCTGCAGGATCTGTATTCACACTGAGGACTGCATAGATCCTTTTTGTAGTTCTTGTGGCAGCACAGATAAAATTGTACCCAGTGGGGCTAGCATCCAGGCATTGGTCTCCTTTGAGGAGAAGAGGTGAGCATGAGACTAGGTCAACAGACCTGAACAAATCTCCCTTCTGATTAAAAATTAAAAAAAAAAAAAAGATGAGATTTATTTGGTGTCACCTAAGATACTCCCCTCACCATGGAGCACTGAACAGAGCTCTCTGACCACACCTTGTACATGGCTCTGGGAATTCACTTTAAGAACAGACAATCCACTAAGCCACAGAGGCATAGTTCAAAGATAAAAACCGTCACAAGGAAAAAACAACAAGTACCACCAGAAATGCCTAATAATAAACACAGCAATTCGAGAAACAAGAATAAGGAGACAACATGATGCCCTCCAAAGGAAACAAAACTTCAATACTAGAATGTGAAGATGAAGAGATTGATGAAATGCCAGGAACAGAATGCAAAAAATTGATCATAGGATTACTTAGAAGTAATCAGAAGCAAATTCATGAGCTAAAGAAATCTGTACATGACATGAATAAAAATTTTTCACACGAAATTGAGATTTTAAACAGAAATGAAAATGAAATATT
Source organism: Oryctolagus cuniculus (assembly GCF_051225735.1). NCBI lineage: Eukaryota > Metazoa > Chordata > Mammalia > Lagomorpha > Leporidae > Oryctolagus > Oryctolagus cuniculus. The sequence goes on along the minus strand of NC_142879.1, from coordinate 66,416,429 downwards.
AGAAATGAAGAATTCAATAGGACAAATAAAATTATGTTTTAAAGCCTTTCGTATAGACTCGGTGATGCAGAAGAAAGAATATCTGATTTATAAGATAAATCTCTGGAAATTTTAATAAGAGCAAAAACAAAAAATAAGAAAACTAAAAATGTGTTGGAGATTCATGGGATACTATCAAATGACCCAACATATAGGAGCTTCTAAAGGCACAGAAAGAATGGATTAGAAATAACTACAGAACACTTAGCTAATATGGAGAAATAAAGGGACGTCCAAGTACATGAAACACATAGAACTCCTCATAGACATGACCAGAAAAGATCTTAACTACACATACTGTAATCAAACTCTCCACAGTAAAACATAAAGAAAAAATTCTAAAATGTGCTCGAGAGAAATGCCAGATTACTTTCAGAAGATCTGTAATTAGACTCACAGCTGACTTCTTGTCAGAACTCTACAGGCTAGGAGAGAATGATGAGATATATTCCAAATCTTAGGAGAAAAAAACTGTCAACCCAGAATACTAGCAGAGTACTCTGATTACTCTGTAAAGCTCTCATTTATGAATGATGGTGAAATAAAGACCTTCCATAACAAACAGAAGTTGAGAGAACTTGTCACCACTCATCCAGCTTTACAAAACATGCTTAAGGATGTGCTACACACAGAAACACTGACACAATGTCATTACTATGCAAGAAGGTGAAGGCAGAAAATCTCCCAGTAAAAGAACCAAGGAACCCCAAAGTAAACAATAGGAATATTTTTGGGAAAATGGCAGGTTACTTAATTTTTTTTAAAGATTTTTTTTATTTATTTTCCTTGAAAGTCAGAGTTACACAGAAAGAGAAGGAGAGGCAGAGAGAGAGAGAGGTCTTCCATCCGATGGTTCACTCCCCAGATGGAGCTGTGCTGATCCGAAGTCAGGAGCCAGGAGCCTCCTCCAAGTCTCCCATGTAGGTGCAGGGGCCCAAGGGCTTGAGCCATCTTCCACTGCTTTCCCAGGCCATAGCAGAGAGTTGGATTGGAAGAGGAGCAGCCGGGACTCGAACCAGCGCCCATATGGTATGCTGGTGCTTCAGGCCAGGGTGTTAACCCACTGCGCCACAGCGCCAGTGCCCCAGGCTGTTACTTATCAATAGTCACCTTAAATGTAAATGGCTTCAGCTCTTCAGCCAAAAGATACAGACTGGCTAAATGGATTAAAAACAAACCCATCTACCAGTGCACAATACTTTCTCTGGGAAAGACCACATGCTAGACCATAATGCAAGTCTCAGGAAATTCAAGTAAATCGAAATCATACCATGCACGTTCTCAGACTAGTGTAGAATGAAGCTGGAAATCAACAACTCGAGAATCTCTAAAACATATGCAAACACATGGAGACTGAACAACATGCTGCTGAATGAGCAGTGTGTTATTGAATAAATCAAAAGTTAAATCAAAACATTTCTGGAAATGAATGAAAACAAAATACAACATATCAAAACTTATGGGATACAAGAAAAACAGTGTTAAGAGGAAAGTTTATAGCAATTAATGGCTACATGAAGAAATTGGAAAGGCACTAAATAAATGAACCATCAATGCACCTCAAAGACTTAAAAAAAAAAAAAAAACACAGCAAACCAAAACCAAAACTAGTAGGAGGAAAGAAATAATTAAAATTAGAGAAGGGGTAAATTAAATTAAAACAAAAGATCAGTGAAACGAAAAGCTGGTTTTTTTTGAAAAAAACAAAAACAAAAACAAAATTGACACACCAATGGTCCAGCTAACAAACAAAGAAGCAAAAAAACCACCGCTGGGGCCGGCGCTGTGACGCAGTGGGTTAATGCACTGGCCTGAAGTGCCAGCATCCCATGTGGGTGCCAGTTCGAGTCTTGGCTGCTCCACTTCCAATCCTGCTCTCTGCTATGGCCTCGGAAAGCAGTAGAGGATTGCCCAACTCCTTGGGCCCCTGCACCCATGTGGGAGACTGGAACAAAGCTCCTGGCTTCTGGCTTTGGATCAGCACAGCTCTGGCCTTGCAGCCAATTGGGGAGTGAACCATCGGATGGAGGACCTCTCTCTCCCTCTCTCTGTGTAACTCTGACTTTCAAATAAATAAATAAATAAATAAACAAACACCACTACCACCACCACCAACAACAACAAAAAAGAGGGATAATACTCAAATCAATAAAATTAGAGATGAAAAAGGAAATATAACAGCCACCACGGAAATAAAAACACTCATGAGAAATTACTACAAAGAGCTGAATGCCAAGAAATCAGGAAACCTAGAAAAAATGGATAGATTGCTGGACACATACAACTTACCTAAATTGAATCGCTGATAAAGTCCCTCCCAGGAAAGAAAAGCCTAGGAACAGATGGCTTCATTGCTGAATTCTACCAGACATTTAAAAAAGAACCAACTTCAGTTCTTCTGAAGCTGTTCAAAACAATTGAAAGGGAGCGAATTCTTCCAAACTCCATCCGTGAAGCCAGCATCACCTTAATTCCTACCTGAAAAAGATACAGCAGAGAAAGAATTACAGATGAATTTCCTTGGTGAACATAGATGCAAAAATCCTCAACAAAATACAAATTGTTGAACTCTTTACTTAGTATAGCATACACAGAAGTTTATTTTTCCTTAACAATTAATTTAGTAAAAAATCTACATATTAAGAATAAAATCCAGGGGCCAGTGTTGTGGCGCAGTGGGTTAATGCCCTGGCCTGAAGCCCCAGCATCCCATATGGGTGCCGGTTCAAGACCTGGCTGCTCCACTTCCTGTCCAGCTCTCTGCTATGGCTTGGGAAAGCAGTAGAAGATGGCCCAGTCCTTGGGCCCCTGCACCTGCATGGGAGACCCAGAAGAAGCTCCTGGCTCCTGGCTCCTAGCTCCTGGCTTTGTATCGGCACAGCTCTGGCTGTTGCGACCAACTGGGGAGTGAACCATTGGATGGAGGACTTCTCTCTCTCTCTCTGCCTCTCCTCTCTGTGTAACTCCAATTTTCAAGTAAAATAAATAAATCTTTTTTTTGAAAAAAGAATAAAATCCAGAAGAGACAAAACAATATTTGGTGAGTATGCTTGAAACTGGTTTTCATTTTTTTTTTAAACTGTCCTTTCTCCAGGGATTGATTTTAGCTCCTTTGTCAAAGATTAGTTGATTTTAGATTCATGGATTGATTTCTGGGGTTTCTATTCTATTCTACTGATCTACATCTTTTTTTTGTGTGTGTGCCAGTGCCAGGCTGTTTTGTTTATAACTACCCTGTAGTATGTCTTGAAATCTGGTATTATGATACTTCTGGTTTCTTTCTTTTTTGTTTGTTTGTTTTATGATTGCTTTAGCTATTCAGGCTGTCTTGTGTTTCCATACGGATTTTAGCATCATTTTTTCTAGATCTATGAAGAATGTCATTGAATTTGTATGTTGCTTTAAGTAACATGGACATTTTGATGATATTGATTCTTCCAATTCACGGACATGGAAGATTTTTCCATTTTTTTTTGGTGTCTTCTATTTCTTTCTTTAATGTTTTGTAATTTTTGTCATGGAGATCTTTCGCCTCTTTGCTACATTTTTTTCCAGGGTATTTACATTTTTTGGTTGCTGTTGTGAATGGGACTGATCTTACAAGTTTTTTTCTCAGCTGTCACATTGTCTGCATATAAAAAGGCTATTGTTTTTTGTGTGTTGATTTTATATCCTACCACTACCAAACTCTCTTATGAGTTCCAGTGGTCTCTTACTGGTTCCCCTGTTTACAGAATCATATCATCTGCAAACAGGGATAGTTTGATGTTCTTTCCAATTTGTATCCCTTTGATTTCTTTTTCTTGCCTAATGGTTCTAGCTAAAACCTTTAGGACTAGCCTGATTAGCAATGGTGAAAGTAGCCCTACTTGTCTGGTTGGATCTTAGTGGAAATGCTTCCAACTTTTCCCCATTCAATATGTTGTTCTCTATGAGTTTGTCTCAAGTTGCCTTGATTGTGTTGAGGATTGTTCCTCCTATACCCAGTTTGCTCAAGTTTTAATAATGAAAGGATATTGTATCTTATCAATGTTTTCTATGCATCTCTTGAGAAAATCTGGTTTTCATTCTTCAGATTGTTAATGTGATATACCACATTTATTGATTTGTGAATGTTGAACCAAACCTGCATCCTTGGGATAAATTGCACTTGGTCAGGGTGAATGATCTGCCTGATATGTTGGATTCAATTAGCCAAGTATTTTCTTGAGGATTTTTGCATCTATGTTCATAAGGGATATTTGTCTATAGTTTTCTTTCTCTGGTGTATCTTTTTCTGGTTTTGCAATTAAGGGGATGCTGGCTTCATAGAAGGAGTTTGGGAGGATTCCCTTCCTTTTGACTGTTTTGAATAACTTGAGAAGAATTGGGATTAGTTTTTTTTTTTTTTTTTTTTTTTTTTTTTTTTTTTTTGACAGGCAGAGTGGACAGTGAGAGAGAGACAGAGAGAAAGGTCTTCCTTTGCCGTTGGTTCACCCTCCAATGGCCGCCGCGGTCGGCGCGCTGCGGCCGGCGCACCGCGCTGATCCGATGGCAGGAGCCAGGAGCCAGGTACTTTTCCTGGTCTCCCATGGGGTGCAGGGCCCAAGCACCTGGGCCATCCTCCACTGCACTCCCTGGCCACAGCAGAGAGCTGGCCTGGAAGAGGGGCAACCGGGACAGAATCCGGCGCCCCGACCGGGACTAGAACCCAGTGTGCCGGCGCCGCTAGGCGGAGGATTAGCCTAGTGAGCCGCGGCGCCGGCCGGGATTAGTTCTTTAAAAGTCTAGTAAGGGGCTGGTGTTGTGGTGTAGTGAGTAAAGCTGCCACCTGCAGTGTTGGCAACCCATATGGGTGCTGGTTCAAGACCTGGATACTCTGCTTTTGATCCAGCTCTCTGCAATGGCCTGGGAGAGCAGTAGAAGATGACCCAAGTGCTTGGGCCCCTGCTCCCATATGGGAGACCTGGAAGAAGCTCCAGGCTCCTGTCTTCCCATTGGTGCAGCTCTGGCCATTGCGGCCATTTAGGGAGTGAACCAGTGGATGGAAGATCTCTCTATGCCTCTGCCTCTGCCTTTCAAATAAATAAATCAATCTTTAAAAAAAAAAAAAAAAAGTCTAGTAGAATTCAAGAGTAAAGTTATCTGGTTCTGGGCTTTTCTTTGTTGGGAGGGTCTTTATTACTAAGTCAGTCTCCATCTTGATTATTGGTCTGTTTATGTTTTAAGTTTCTTCGTTCTGCAATTTTTTTTAAAGATTTATTTATTTATTTGAAAGAGTTACACAGAGAGAGGAGAGGTAGAGAGAGGGAGGGAGGGGGGGAGGTCTTCCATCCTCTGGCTTCACTCCCCAATTGGCTGCAACGGCTGGAGCTGCTCCGATCCAAAGCCAGGAGCCAGGAGATTTTTCCGGGGCTCCCACACAGGTGCAGGGGCCCAAGGACTTGGCCATCTTCCACTGCTTCCCAGGCTATGGCAGAGAGCTGGAGCAGAAGCAGAGCAGCTGGGCCTTGAACCTGTGCCCATGTAGGATGCTGGTGCTTCAGGCCAGGCGTTAACCTGCTGTGGGACAGTGCCGGCTCCCCATTCTGCAGTTTTGACAAACTGTGTGTGTTCAGGAATTTATCCATTTTCTCTAGATTTTCCAATTTGTTGGCATATAGCTGTTGTAGTACTTTCTGATGATTCTTTGAATTTCTGTGGTATCCATTATACATCTCCTTTTTTCATCTCTGATTTTATTGATTTGGGTCTTTTCCCTCTTTTTTTTTTTTTGTTTTTGGTTAGTTGGGCTGATGATGTATCAATTTTTTTTTTTAAAAACCAACTCTTCACTTCATTGATCTTTTATATTGTTTTTGTTTCAGTTTTGTTTATTTCTGCTCTAATTTTAACGATTTCTTTCCTCCTACTAATTTGGGGTTTGGTTTTTATTATTTTTCTAGGTCCTTGAAATACATCAATAGATCATTTATTTGATACCTTTCCAGTTTCTTGATGTAGGCACTAAATGCTAGTGCAATCAACACTGCTTTGGCTGTATCCTATAAGTGTTGTATGTTATATCGTCAACTTCATTTGTTTCTAGGAATTTTTTTATTTCTCTTTTGATTTCATCTATGACCCTCAATTTGTTCAGCAAGGTGTTGCTCAGTCTCCATGTTTTTTGCATATTTTCTTGTGATTCTTAAGTTGTTAATTTCCATCTTCATTCCATTATGGTCAGAAAACATACATGATATGATATAAATTTTTTTTTAATTTGCTGAAACCAGCTTTAAGGTGTAGCATATGGTCTGCCCTAGAGAAAGTTCCATGCACTAATGAGAAGAATGTGTATTCTTCAACCATGGGATGAAATGTTCTGTATAAGTCAGTTAGGTCCATAGTACAGATTAGCTCTCTTATTTCTTTGTTGATTTTCTGTTTAGTTATTCTTTCCATTGATCAAAGTGGGGTTTTGAAGTCCCCATTACTGTTGTACTGAGTGTATGTCTCCCTTTAGATCTATTAACATTTGTCTTAAGTAGCCAGGCACCCCGGCATTGGGTGCATATACATTTATCAGTCACATCTTCCTGTTGAATTGATCCCTTAATCATTACATAATGCCCTTCTTTCTCTCTTTTAACAGTTTTTGTGTTAAAGTCTTTTTTGTCTGATACTAGGATGGTTATTCCAGCTCATTTTTGCTTTATTTTATTTGTTGTCTTTGTTCTTAATTTTGTCTTTCACTATTATTCTGGGTTTTATAGTTTTAATTGAGGATTTTAAGTGATTGTAGTATTTCTCCTACATTAGTATATCAAGTATACTTCTTTTAAAAAACTTTCAGTAATTTCTTTAGAGTTTGCAGTATACATTTAGAGCTAAACAAAATCTACCATCCAAAAACACTTTACTGCTTCACACGTTGTTACCTTATACTGACGAAAGAACCCTGATTCCTCCTGTCTTGGGTCTCTTGTGTCATTGCTGTCATTTATTTGACTTTCACATCAACCTACATAAATGACTACATTGTTACTGTTATTTTGAGCAGACTGTTAGCTATTAGTGCAATTAAAAATTAGAAAAAAAGTTTTTTAAGGTTTATTTATTTGAAAGAATTACACAGAGAGGAAAGGGGAGAGAGAGAGTGAGAGGGAAAGGGAGAGAGAGAGAAAGAGAGAGAGAATTTTGCATCTACTGGTTCACTCCCTGAATGGCCACCATGGCCACGCTGGACCAGACTGAAACCTGGAGCCAGTATCTCCATCAGGGGCTTCCACATAGGTGCAGGGACACAAGTACGCTGATGCTCTTCCTTTCTTTATAGATTCAAGTTTCTAACCTTCATCATTTTTCTTCTGTCTATGGACTTTTTCTTGCTATTAAGGTAGAGTCCCCCAACTTTTGTTTATGTGAAAAACATGTTTATTTCTCTTTCCACTTTTGAAGAATATTTTTGAGTACAGAATTCTAGGTTGGCAACTTTCTTCCAGCATTTTGAATATTTCACTGCACTATCCTGCTTACATGATTTCAGAATAATTATTATCTTTGTTCCTTTATACATAGCAAGTTTTTCTTAATCATTTTGTGCTGCTAGCAGCATTACCCAAAAACCCCAAGAGTAGGTAGTTTATAAAGGACAGAAATTTACAGTCTTGTAATTTTGGAAACTGGGAAATCAAACAACAATGTGCAGGCATGTGGTGAGAGCAATGAGAGCAAGAGGGACTAAACTTTCCCTTTTATAGTAGCATTACTCCCACAAGTGAGGCAGAGCCCCATGACCTAATCACATCTTAAGTCCCACATATGTATACTGCTACAATGGCAGTTACATTTTAACATGAGTTTTGAAGGTTACCAACATAAAAACCTTGGGGGCTGGTGCCATGGCACACTAGGCTAATCCTCCTCCTGTGGCACCTGCATCCCATATGGGCGCCGGGTTCCAGTCTCGGCTGCTCCTCTTCCAGTCCAGCTCTCTGCTGTGGCCTGAGAGGGCAGTGGAGGATGGCCCAGGTGCTTGGGCCCCTGTGCCCACATGGAAGACCAAGAGGAAGCACCTGGCTCCTGGCTTCAGATCAGCGCAGCTCCGTCCATTGCAGCCATTTGGGGAGTGAACCAATGGTGTTGGGGGGGGACCTTTCTCTCTATCTCTCTCTCACTGTCTGTAATTCTCTCTCTCAAATAAATAAATAAATAAAATTTTAAAAACAAACAAAGAAACATTAAAACCCTAGCAGTTTATTTTTTCTCCTATTACTTCCTTCTTTTTCTTTGATTGTTGGTTGAAAATAATATGGATATGGAGGGTTAGGGTTTTGGGTTTTTATTCTGTTAAATGTTCTCTGAGTTTCTTGGGTCTGTGGTTTGGTGCTCAACTTTAATTTGGGGCAGATTCTTGGTCATTATTCCTTCAAATATTCTTTCTGTTCAGTTCTTTTCTCCTTCTGGTAGTCTCATTACACTATTGGCATACCCTTTATAGTCATCTCATTGTTCTTTTTTGAAAGCATTTTTTCTCTACTTTTCGCATATGATGATTTGTATTGAGGTATACTCAATCTCAAATTTATTTCCTTTAGCTGTGTTGAATCTTCCAATAAGTCTTTTGAAGGCATTCTTTATTTCTGTTAGGTTGTTTTTGATGTAAAATTTCTTTTTGGTTCTTTCTTAGAATTTCCATCACCGTGCTTAAAAAAAATCTGATCTATTTTTTTTAAAGATTTATTTATTTATTTTAAAGTCAGAGTTACACAGAGAGCGTAGGAGAGGCAGAGAGAGAGGTCTTCCATCTGCTGGTTCACTTCCTAATTGGCCGCAATGGCTGGAGCTGGGCTGATCCAAAGCCAGGAGCCAGGTGCTTCTTCCTGGTCTCGCACACGGGTGCAGGAGCCCAATCACTTGGGCCATCTTCTACTGCTTTCCCAGGCCATAACAGAGAGGTGGATCTGAAGTAGAGCAGCCAGGTCTCGAACCAGCTCCCATATGGGATGCTGGCACTGCAGGCAGCAGCTTTACACACTACGTCAGCCCGTCCAGTCTATTCTTGCATACTGTCTACTTCATACATTAGAATCCTTAGCATGTTAGTCATAGTTCCAACATCCCTACTGTATCTGAGTCTGATATTAATGCTTGGTCTTTCTTGAAGCAATATTTTTTTCTCTTACAGTATGTGTTTTAATTTTTTGTTCACATATATGTTGTAAAACGAAACACCATAAATGGACCTTTCATAATGTAGTGATAATGTATAGGGGAGGGCAAGTGTTCTGTGCTATTTGAATTAGATCTTAGGCTTTTGGTGAGCCATGTCTCTGGACTGTGAACCTCCCACGTAGTGTTCAGTTTAGAATCGCTGGTTTGACTAATGCTAGTGGAGCTTGGTCTGTAGGAGGAGTTTCTCAGTCGCTGCTGCTTGTTCTGAAATGATTACAGCAGAATACTGCCTGCTGGAGTGCTGGGGCCTGCTGGGGAGGCTGTGGCTCTGGATTATTTAGTGTGTGTGTCAGAGTGTATGTATCCATGACTCCTTTGCTGGCCCTAAGAATTGTCTGGCTCTGGGAGATTGAGTAAATCTCTGCTTAGCCTGAAGGCTTTAAAAATGTTAAAATATCTTACTATTCATCAAATTGAACTAGATTGTTTGTTAGAACGCTCCATTGCTTATTCCAGATAGTACTAATGGTAGGGATATGTTTTGAGACTCTCTGGCAGACTTTTAGTTAACTCTTTTTCTGTCACTTTTCTATTCCGTTCTCTGACATACTGTGTTTAGTCTTTTTATTCTAGATCTGGAGCTATGCTTGAGTTTAACTTGGCAGTTTGGCTCTCCTCTTAGAAATGGCTTTGGTGGGGATTGCCCTTTATGGTGTCCAATTGTGTCCTTCTCCTGTAGCCTGTCTTCTTTTCAGAAACACTTTCTGACTTACAGATAAGGTTAAAAATCCTTCATCCATTGTTGGCTTTTCCAATTCACTCTGAGAATTAAAAATTTGATAATTACTTTAGTTGGGGAAATACAGTGTATGTGCTCCCATCTGCCATACCGTACATGGACCCAATATTGATATTTTGATTAATATAGCATAGAAGTTTTTTCCAAATGTGATTGAAAATCCATTGCAGTGAATGATTTATTTTGCTCTATAGCTAAAATAAAGCAATTAAGTCAATCTATCCTAAAATAATCTCTCACTAGATCAGGGGTTGGCAAACTTTTCCTGTAAAGGTACATTTAGTAAATATTTTAGGCTTTGTGGGCCAAATGACTTCTGTAATAGTTATTTAGTTATGCTGTTGTAATATGAAATATATGAATGCAATCAATGAGTTTGTCTATATTCCAATACAGCTTTGCAATAAAAGTGGCAAGATTGGTTTGACCTCTGGGCTATCATTTCCTGAACCCTGCACTAGATGATGAATCACTAATGTTACTGTATCTCATATTATAAAGTTCCTTGATTAACCAAGAGATTGTAATTCTTGTTTTTAAAAGAAGTAATAGTTTTATTTCTTCTGTCAGTTTCCTATCTCATGACCATCTTCCTGCTGCATACCTTCTTTATATTTGGCCCCATCTATTTAATTTGATTAAGGCTATTATGAAGGTGTTCTTGGTCCTCATTTAATTCAGCTTTCAGTAAGCTTTTAAAGTGATGACCCTGAGATCTATAAGCCTAATGTCTGTCACTGAATCTCAAGAATGCCATAGGGAGATTTTTTTGAAAAATTTTAATCAACACTTGTCACTCAGCTGTAGCTATAAAACAGCATGCTTAGCTTTCCAGTTTTGTTTTTCCAGATTTTAGATCTGCCTGCATCTGACAACATGTAATTCAGTATTGGACTACGTTTGATGCATAAAGAAAGAGGTATTATTTATTTGCTGTGAAACAATCTCGAACTGAATGGCAAACAATTGGGTCTATTTTCTTCCCTGCAAGTTGCATGACAACTCAACTTTTCTAAAGTTTTCCCATAGAAAATCTCTGAAGATGATTGTGAGTGGAGTGAGTCTTGAACATGTAAAAAAAAATTACTGTGACATTTCACATGGAAGATGTTTTGTTTATAATAGTTAATTATTGAATAAGCTGAGTAAATAGTAAAAAGTGTTGAAAAAGTTGGCTTAAAATAATTCACTTTCTTATTAAGTTTGCTTAATGACTCAAAATCTGAGGAAAACCACTATTTTAAATTTTCATTGCTAACTAAGCAAAACCTGGGCAGTTTTCAGGCCTATTTTAACATAATTCAGATATTTGCTAGAAGTAGAATCATAAAATTATAGACTTTTATAATTGAAAGGCTGTTTTAGAGATCTTTCAATCTAATCCCTTATTATTTTTCCCCCAAAGAAACCTTTTATTGAGTGAGTACAAATTTCATAAGTACAACTTTAGGAATGAATATAGTGATTCTTCCCACCATACCCACCTTCCCACCCCAACTCTCATCCCACCACTTCCTCCCTCTCCCATTCCAGTCCTGTTCTCCATTAAGAAAAAAAAAAAAAAAAAAAAAGAAAGAAAGAAAAAAAAAGAAAAAAACTGTTCCTTGACAGTCAAGACAAGGGCTATTCAAGCCATTGCTTCTCAAAGTGTTAATTAACTTCCACATATTTCCTTTTAAGTGCTCTAATAGTTATCATAGATAAGGGAGAACATATGATATTTGTGCCTTTGGGACTAGCTTATTTCACTAAGTATGATATTTTCCAGATTCATCCATTTTATTGCAAATGACAGAATTTCATTTTTTAAACTGCTGTATAGTATTCCATAGAGTACATATCCCATAATTTCTTCATCTAGTCTTCAGCTGATAGGCATTTAGGTTGATTCCATATCTTAGTTATTGTGAATTGAGCTTCAATAAACAAGGATGTGCAGATAACTCTTTAATTTTTTTTTTTTTTTTTGACAGGCAGAGTGGACAGTGAGAGAGAGAGACAGAGAGAAAGGTCTTCCTTTGCCGTTGGTTCACCCTCCAATGGCCGCCGCGGCCGACGCGCTGCGACCGGCGCACCGCGCTGATCCGATGGCAGGAGCCAGGAGCCAGGTGCTTTTTCCTGGTCTCCCATGGGGTGCAGGGCCCAAGCACCTGGGCCATCCTCCACTGCACTCCCTGGCCACAGCAGAGAGCTGGCCTGGAAGAGGGGCAACCGGGACAGAATCCGGAGCCCCGACCGGGACTAGAACCCGGTGTGCCGGCGCCGCTAGGCGGAGGATTAGCCTAGTGAGCCGCGGCGCCGGCCCCAGATAACTCTTTAATTTGCTGATTTCATTTCCCTTGGGTAAATTCCCAGCAGTGGAATGGCTGTGTCATATGGTAGGTCTATATTCAGATTTCTGAGATATCTTCAAACTGAGTTCCACAGTGGTTTTACCAGTTTACATTCCTACCAATAGTGGATTAGTGTTCCTTTTTCCCCACATCCTCACCAGCATTTGTTGTTTGTTGTTTTCTGCATGAAAGCCATTCTAATGGGGGTGAGGTGGAACCTCATTGTGGTTTCGATTTGCATTTCCTTGATGGCTAGTGATCCTAAACATTTTTTCATATGTCCGTTGGCCACTTTAATTTCCTCATAGGAGACCAGGATAAGTACCTGCCTCCTGCCTTCGGATCAGCGCGGTGTGCCGGCCGCAGTGGCCATTGGAGGGTGAACCAACGGCAAAGGAAGACCTTTCTCTCTGTCTCTCTCTCTCTCTGTCCACTCTGCCTGTCAAAAAAAAAAAAAAATTTCCTCTTTTGAAAAATGTCTAGGCCGGCACCATGGCTCAATAGGCTGGCTAATCCTCCGCCTGCGGCGCTGGCACACCGGGTTCTAGTCCCGATCAGGGTGCCGGATTCTGTCCTGGTTGTTCCTCTTCCAGTCCAGCTCTCTGCTGTGGCCTGGGAGTGCAGTGGAGGATGGCCCAGGTGCTTGGGCCCTGTGCCCCCATGGGAGACCATGAGAGGCACCTGGCTCCTGGCTTTGGATCAGCGCCGTGCGCCGGCTGCAGCGCACTGGCCATTAGCGGCCACTGGGGGGTGAACCAATGGAAAAGGAAGGTAAATTAGTCTGTAGTGCTATTTCTCTGTTACATATTTTTCGAGTTTAGGAATTAAGGTGATTCTGACTTTATTGAAAGAATTTGAGAGGATTCCCTCCCTTTCAATTGTTGTGAATAGCTTGAGAAGAACTGGAGTTAGTTCTTTAAATGTCTCATAGGATTCAGCAGTGAAGCCATCTGGTCATGGGCTTTTCTTTGTTCGTAGGAGGGTCTTTATTACTGATTCAATTTTTGTCTTATTAATGGGTGTGTTTAGTGCTGTATCCCATAAGATTTGATATGTTGTATTGTTGTCTTCATTTGTTTCCAGAAGTTTTTTATTTCTCTTTTGATTTCTTCTGTGACCCCACTGTTCATTCAGGAGCATGCTGTTCAGTCTCGAAGTGTTTGCTTATTTCCTGGAGATTTCTGAATTGCTGATTTTCAGCTTAATTGCATTGTGATCTTAGAAGATACATGGTATGATTTTGATTTTTTTGAATTTGCTGAGACTTGCCTTATGATCTAGCATGTGGTGAATCCTAGGTAAGGTTCCACGCACTGGTGAGAATAATGTGTATTCTGCAACTGTAGGATGGAAAGTTCTGTAGATATCTCTTAGGTCAATTTGGTCTGTAGTGTAGATTAACTCTGCTCTTTCCTTGCTGATTTTCTGTCTGTTGTATTAGAGTCTATGTCTCCCTTTAGATCCCTTAACATTTCTTTTAAATAGCCAGGTGCCCTGAAATTAGGTGCATACACATTCATGCTAGTCTCATCTTCCTGTTGAATTGATCCCTTAATCATTACCTAATGTCATTGTCTCTTCTAATAGTTTTTGTGTTAAAGTCTATTTTGTCTGACATTAGTATGGCTATACTAGCTGTTTTTTGGTTTCTGTTAGCATGGGATAGCTTTTCCCATCCTTTCTCTTTAATTCTGTGTGTATCTTTGTTGGTTAGATGTGATTCTTGTAGTCAGCTAATAGATGGGTTTTATTTTTTAATCCATTCAGCCAGCCTGTACTTTTTAGCTAGAGAGTTGAAGCCATTTATATTCAAGGTGACTATTGATAAGTAATGGCCTGGCCCTGCCATTTTCCCATAAATATTCCTATTGTTTACTTTGGGATTCCTTGGTACTTTTATTGGGAGATTTTTCTGCCTTCACTTTCTTTCATAGTGATGACCATGTGTCTGTGTTTCTGTATGTAGCATATCCTTAAGCATGTTTTGTAAGGCTGGACAAGTGGTGACAAATTCTTTCAAATCTGTTTGTTACGGAAGGTCTTTATTTCACCTTCATTCATAAAAGAGAGCTTTGCTGGGTACAATATTCTGGGTTGACAGTTTTTTTCTCCTAAGATTTGGAATATATCTTGCCATTCTCTCCTAGCCTGTAGCATTCTGATGAGAAATCTGCTTGTGAGTCTAATTGGAGATCCGCTGAAAGTTATCTGGTATTTCTCTTGTGCACATTTTAGAATCTTTTCTTTATGATTTACTGTGGAGAGTTTGACTACAAAAAAAGATCTTTTCTGCTTATTTCTATTAGGAGTTCTATGTTCCTTTTGTACTTGGATGTCATTTTCTTTTCCAAATTAGGGAAGTTTTCTGTAATTATTTCACTAAAAAGGCCTTCTATTCCTTTCTTTCTCTCTGTACATTCAGGAACACCTAAAGACTTGCATGTTGGGTTATTTGATAGTATCCCATAAATCTCCAACACTGCTTTTTACTTTTCTTATTTCTACTTCTTCTTCTTCTTTTTTTTTGTCTAAAATTTCCAGAGACTTGTCTTCTAATTTGGATATTCTTTCTTCTGTCTTACTGTACTTAAGGCTTCCCACCATATTTTTTATTTGTTCTGTTGAATTCATTTCCAATATTTTGTTTTGATTTCTGTTTAATATTTCACTTTTCCTTGGAAAAGTTTTCATTCATGTCATCTGAGGATTTCTTTAGTTCATGAATTGCTTCTGATTACTTCTAAGTAATCCTATGATCTATTTCTTGAATTCCATTTTTGGAATTTCATCAAACTCTTCATCTTCACATTCTAGTATTGAAGTGTTATGTTGTTTTAGAGACATCTTCCTTATTTTTGTATCTTGAATTGCTGTGTTTATTATTAGGGATTTGTGGTGATACTTGTTGGTTTTTTGTTTGTTTGTTTTACCCCTGTGATGTATTTTATCTGTGAACTATGCCTCTGTGGCTTAGTGGAATATCTACTTTTTAGTGAATACCCAGAACCGTGTGCTGGGTGTGGTCTGAGAGCTCTGTCTAGTGCTTCAGTGTGAGGGGAGTGTCTAAGATGACACCCAAGTTGGGTGTGGTAAATCTCCCCCCCTTTTTTTTAATATCAGAGAGGAAGTTTGTTCAGTTCTGTTGGTGTAGTCTCGTGCTTACCTCCTCTTCTCATGGAGTCCCAACACCTGGGCGCTAGCCCCAGTGGGTACAGTTTTCATCCATGCTGCCACAAGAATCACACAAAGGATCCGTGCTGTCCTCGGCCTTAGCGTGGATCCAGCAGCAATGACCCTCAACAGGAAAATAGAGAACATTTAGCATATGGAGCTGCCCACAGTGACTGTTCACACCCTGAGCCCTTCCATGCAGCCACAGTGTTTTCTTGGTCTCACCACACAAGACTCCCACAGTCATGATCTCCAAACCCCTGTCAATTCTCCCAGCCAGATTCAAGCATCTCCTCTTGGCTGGTTGCTGGGAAAGCGGACAAAGGCTGGCACAGCTGTTTCATATCTCCAAAATGATGCCTGCTGTCTCTCAGCTAGTTACAGCACGCTAGTGCCATGTGGTCATAGAGAGATAAACCTGCCCCTCCCCCACTTTTTATCTCTAGATTAACAGGTACACTGTCCTCCACAGGGCTCCAAGCCTGACTTAACGCCAGACTGTTCCCGCAGCTTTATCACCAGGGGCTTAGGCTACTGTAGTCTGGTCTCACCTTACTCCAAACCTGGTGTTGAGGCTCTCGGCTGCTGGGTTGGACACATCCACACCCTCCATGTAGGTTCACGGTGCCCCTCTAATTTGTGTGGAATTTCCTCTGCTGTTTTCTTGCTAACTCTTCCCTGAGATTGTGGCCTCTCTACTTTTCTTTTAACTATCTTCCCCTAGACTAGAGCAGTAAGCTCCCTCCCTGTTCTTGTCCATTTCCACCATCTTGACTCTGAAATGTCTTTTGTTAATTGCTTAGCTTCATGTCTAGCACATTGTGGACTGCTAAGTAAAGGCTAAAAGACTTGCATTTTTTCCTCCCATAATTTTAATATTTCTGTTTCTACTTTTTTTTTTTTTTGACAGGCAGAGTGGACAGTGAGAGAGAGAGACAGAGAGAAAGGTCTTCCTTTTGCCGTTGGTTCAACCTCCAATGGCCGGCGCGGCCAGTGCGCTGCGGCCTGCGCACCGCGCTGATCCAAAGGCAGGAGCCAGGTGCTTCTCCTAGTCTCCCATGCGGGTGCAGGGCCCAAGGACCTGGGCCATCCTCCACTGCACTCCCTGGCCACAGCAGAGAGCTGGCCTGGAAGATTGGCAACCGGGACAGAATCCGGCGCCCTGACCGGGACTAGAACCCAGTGTGCCGGCGCCGCAAGGTGGAGGATTAGCCTATTGAGCCACGGCGCCAGCCTCTGTTTCTACTTTTACAATTTCATTTCATATACATCTTTCATTTGAAGAGCTCAATCTTGTGTAGAAGAGAGTGAAGTATAAGTATTTTTTAAAAGATTAGAAGCAGGCCGGCGCCGTGGCTCACTAGGCTAATCCTCCGCCTAGCGGCGCCGGCACACCGGGTTCTAGTCCCGGTCGGGGCTCCGGATTCTGTCCCGGTTGCCCCTCTTCCAGGCCAGCCCTCTGCTGTGGCCCGGGAGTGCAGTGGAGGATGGCCCAGGTGCTTGGGCCCTGCACCCCATGGGAGACCAGGAAAAGCACCTGGCTCCTGGCTCCTGCCATCGGATCAGCGCGGTGCGCTGGCCGCAGCGCGCCGGCCGCGGCGGCCATTGGAGGGTGAACCAACGGCAAAAAGGAAGACCTTTCTCTCTGTCTCTCTCTCTCTCACTGTCCACTCTGCCTGTCAAAAAAAAAAAAAAAAAAAAAAAAAAAAAAAAAAAAAAAGATTAGAAGCAGCAAATGAAGAGGTTTGCCAGAGTAGAAGTAAAGCAGACCCGAGAATATGTGATGGAAGAAGTTGTATTCCTGTTGTAAACAAAGACAGCAAATTTTGTATTAGTAGGAAATAGCAAATAGACGAAGTTGTCATATAATAACTTGACATGAACAGTGTTTCTGTGATAAATACTAGCTTGCACTTGAATCTGAGCCACAGGCTTAAAGTAGTTGCATTTCTTTTGAAATTTTTGATTGTGTTGCATATTTGTATTGCAGGCAGAACTGAGAGATCGTTATAGGGAGGAAAATTTTCTAGGCCCAGAAACTAGGAAGCAGATGTACAGTTTTTGAAATTAGAATGAGTGAGGCTATCAGTTCTTTTAAAGTGCTGGGACTTTCAGCTCTTAGAATAGAACATTTGCTGTATCTGTGTTCTGTTTACCAGGGCACAATATTAGACATTCTGGATTTTATTTCCATATGGAAGTGATTCCATGTGACAGTTGCCATGATATTTCTGATTCAGGGCCCAATAATAGTGCCCTTTCTTTCATTCAATTTGTCTCTTGATTTGCAATTGGCCCCCTGACCTGTTCAGCCACACCAATACATGGCTGGGATCATGAGTTAAGTGACCATATAATTTATCATCTAAACCACACGCTTTTCAGTGTGGAAATGGTCAGGTAATAGGTAGAAATCTGGACAGCCTTGAGTAAGTTGAGCATTTGTGATTTTAGCCAATAACCATTCCTCTGTTGCCTTCAAAAGCCAAAGCATTTTTTGTTTATATGTGTATTTGCCTTAATGATATTTTTGTATTTGATATGGGAGTACAGAAACCCAAAAGGCTAATAACTTCCCTGTTTTGACTTTCCTGAACCATGTGTTTTGTTTTCTAATTTGAAATGATATTTTTTATATTAAAATGATCAGGAGCTTCTTTCAGGTCTCCTACTTGGATACAGGGGCCCAAGGACTTGGGCCATTCTCTACTGCTTTCCCAGTTGCATTAGCAGGGTGCTGGATCAGAAGTGGAGCACCCAGAACTCAAACTGGTGCCCATATGGGATGCTGGTGCTGCAGGCCAGGGCTTTAACCTGCTATGCTACAGTGCCAGCACCAATTATCCTGATTAGTCAGTTAAAAGACTATCTTATAATTATTATTATTTTTTTTTGACAGGCAGAGTTAGACAGTGAGAGAGAGGGGGACAGAAAGAAAGGTCTTACTTTTTCCATTGGTTCACCCCCACAAGTGGCCGCTATGGCTGGTGTACTGCGGCCGCCGATCTGAAGCCAGGAGCCAGGTGCTTCCTCCTGGTCTCCTATACGGTTGCAGGGCCCAAGGACCTGGGCCATCCTCCACTGCACTCCCAGGCCACAGCAGAGAGCTGGACTGGAAGAGGAGCAACCAGGACAGAATCTGGCGCCCTGACCAGGACTAGAACCCGGGGTGCTGGAGCCACGGGCAGAGGATTAGCCTAGTGAGCCACGGCGCCAGCCCTTATAATTATTAAGTAGACCAAATGGTTCTTTCTTTGGATTCCACCAGCTAGATAATAACCAGGAGGCACATTAAAAGACAGATGTGAAGCTGAGGCTCTTACTGTCCACTTCTTGTACAAGTCATACTTGGCAAAGACAGAATCCTAGGTCATTTATACTGTTGGAATATTGCTTTCATTTTTCTGTTTTGCAGTTATATTTAGGCTGTTGAAATTAATGTCGGTGAATCAATGTTAAGACCAGGATAAAGGAAAGTTAAATTTTATATTTTGTATGCTCCTCCCACTCTTCTCTTGACAGAAAAAAGCCTGGCCAGACCACAAGCGGGAATGCAAATGCCTTAAAAGCTGCAAACCCAGATATCCTCCTGACTCTGTCCGACTTCTGGGCAGAGTAGTTTTCAAACTTGTGAGTATCAAACATGGGAATTACGCTTGGGATTTAATTTAACAAAAGCATTTGCGGTTGCATTTATTATTTATATTTTAGGCTCCATTCAAACTCATGTAGAAAGTTGATTTTTCCGGGATGTATTTTAAGACACAAAACTTGGTGGTGGTGGTAGTGAAGAAGTACATATCTCCTCACTGAAGGCACTGTGATCTTTGGGGGAATGGAGCTCGAAGTCCCATGTTTAGGGTATAAGTTGTTAGTAAGATCTGTAAAATTGCCTTTGTAACTTTTCTGCTGTGAACTAATACACAGAACACATATATGCTTTTTGGTTGCCTTTTCAAATGAAATGTTAATTGGATAATAACATGTTAAATGGAAGAGTCTTTATTTTAATTTTTTTCCTATAGCCAGGATTTACTGAAATGATTTCTTCTGCTCTTTTTCATACAGTGCCAAAAACAATGAGCAGATTCAGTAAGAATCCTTTTGCTAGTCTTAAGAATGAGAGTCTTTCTCAAATTATTGCAGGCTCCAGCTCTGATCTTTCCTGTTATTTATTTGTTGTTTATTGACTCTTTTCACCAGTCTAAAATTTTATGTATTTATTTTTAAAATATGTATTTTCATTTATACTTGAAAGAGATGCATGCACGTTCACGTACACACACACACACACACACACACACGGAGGGAGGGGGGGGGAAGAGAGAGAGAGAGAGGGAGAATATCAGAGATCTTCCACCTACTAGTTTTCTCTCCAGATGCCTGCAACAGCCAGGCTGAAACTCTGCCTCACAGAGTGTGCATTAGTGGGGAGTGAATCAGAAGTAGAGTAGCTGGGACTTGAAATGGCTCTCTGATATGGGATACAGACGTTACAAGCCATGAATTCTTAACTGCTGTGTCAAATGCCTGCTGACAGTATAAAATTTTGTGAAGGGCCTTAGAAAGATAAAAGTATGAAAACTTGTTCTAAGAGGTTTTTTTTTAAAATGATTTATTATTTATTTGAGAGGTAGAGTTACAGACAGAGAGAGGTTCCATTCGCTGGTTCGCTCCTCAAATGGCTGCAACGGCCAGAGCTGTGCTGATCCAAAGCCAGGAGCCAGGAGCTTCTTCTGGGTCTCTCACATGGGTGCAGGGGTCCAAGGACATGGGCCATGTTCTACTGCTTTCCAAGGCCATAGCAGAGAGCTAGATAGGAAGTGGAACAGCTGGGATGTGAACCGGCACCTGTATGGGATACTGGCACCACAGGTGGAGGCTTAGCCCACTATACCATGGTGCCAGCCCCGCTAAGTTGTGCATTTGGAGATTAGACTGGTTGGTGAAGTTACACATTGGATTTAAAGTTGTTACATATTAGGTAATTCCACTCTAATAGGAAGATGATAAACAGAAAGAATATATAGAAAATGGTCTTCTAAATAAATTTTCATTTAATTATCTAATGTACTCAAACATGTTTTTTTATCTATTTGAAGACTTGAAATTATTTTTGGTGTTTTCCCCCTTTCATTCACAGATGGAAGAAATACCCTCAGAATCAGAGAAACTTTACACATTTTATGATCTGGAATCAAGTAAGTGATTATCAGCATCTTTTTTTTTTTAAGTTTCTTAACTTGTATTTTATTTTATTTTATTTTTGCTTATTTGACAGAGTTAGACAGTGAGAGAGAGAGAGAGAGAGAGAGAAAAGTCTTCCCTCTGTTGGTTCAAACACCAAATAGCCTCTATGGCCAGAACTGCACCGATCTGAAGCCAGGAGCCAGGTGCTTCCTCCTGGTCTCCCATGCGGGTACAGGGGTCCAAGCACCTGGGCCATCCCCCAGTGCCTTCCCAGGCCACAGCAGAGAGTTGGACTGGAAGAGGAGCAATTGAGACTAGAACTCAGCACCCATATAGGATGATGGTGCCGCAGGCATAGGATTAATCAAGTGAGCCATGGCGCCGGCCCATTTTTTTTTTTAATATTTATTTTATTTGAAGGAGTTACTAAGAGAGGTAGAGACACAGGGAGAGAGAGAGAGAGAGAGAGAGAGAGAGAGAGAGGAGAGAGAGAGAGATCTTCCATCTGCTTGTTCACTCCCTAAATGGCTGCAATGGCCAGAACTGGGCCAATCTGAAGTCAGGCACCAGGAGCTTCTTTCAGGTCTCCTACTTGGATACAGGGGCCCAAGGACTTGGGCCATTCTCTACTGCTTTCCCAGTTGCATTAGCAGGGTGCTAGATCAGAAATGGAGCACCCAGAACTCAAACTGATGCCCATATGGGATGCTGGCGCTGCAGGCCAGGGCTTTAACCCGCTATGCCACAGTGCCGGCACCAATTATCACCATCTTAAAAAAGAATCCTTATCATTTGTTTGCTGAGCTAATGAACTGATGTAGTTTTACCTTTGTTTTTATGTGCATCAATTCTTAAAATCTTTCTGTTTTTATATACCTCCAACCTATTTAATTTACTTCAGGGTAACTTTGGCCATAGAGCACCATAATGATGGCCAGGTTAGGCAGAGGGGTGTAACCATTGGTCCAATAATATTTTTCTTCTCTCCTTTAATTCTTGCCTCTCTTAATTTCCTCTCCTGCTAACTTTTCCATGTTATGGAAGAATGATATAGTGAACATGGGAGTTTGTAGTAGTGATGTAGTGAACATGTAGTGAATCTGTTCCAGGAAGCTTTGGGGATTACTAAGCCTTATGGAAAGTAGAAGGTACATGCTTAGACTCTGTGGCAGTATTGAGCATTGTTCTATATTAGCACAGTTGTAGCCCAGCTATTGGGATGACTGAAAGACGTACCAAATCTGAATGTGAAGCAAAGAAAAGGTTTATTTTGCTTTTGTGTTGGCACAGATCCTCTTCTCTGAGGTTATAAAGGACTTCAACCCAAAAGCAGCCAGAGTGTATACAAGAAGCTCACCCATAGCTTAATGTTTGTGGTTGGAGACAGGAAAAGAAGATGATCTGGAACAGATGGATGATTATGAGATCCTCAGTGCCAGTGGAAATAAATTATTATTTAAGAAATCATTCGGTTAATTACTGTGTTTACAAGTAATTTAAAGAAAATATATATAGATCTGACTTGAGTGACAGTTAAGTTATATTCAACTTGATGTATCTTTTCAAGTTTTAGTGGAGAACTTGTCAGTCATTTTTTCTTGTTGTATTACTTGCTAGGTAATTAACATCTCTCTCAGTGAGTTTTACTGTTGCCATTAGCCTTGCTTAGTAGAGGTGGCAGTCATACTGCCTTAACTGAAATGCTCTCAGATGTTAATTGAATTGTGTGTTCTTACCCTTCAAACCCCTTTGATGATATAGTTTAAACTGATATTTTGAAAGGGTAATATCAGCTCTAGAACCCTCTCTTTTTGTTTGGTTTGAAGCAGCACCTTTCCTTGTTATTCAGCATAGAAGTAACTTGGGTTATCTTTGGTTTCTGCCTGATATGCTGTGTGATACATCTTACCTATTTGAACTTTATTGAAACTTTTTAGCTTTCATTTTCTGTCATTATATTATATTATATTATATTATATTATATTATATTAGCAGTAGAGTTGTAGACAGTGAGAGAGAGAGACAGAGAGAAAGGTCTTCCTTCTGTTGGTTCTCTCCCCAAATGGCCCCTATGGCCGGCGCTGTGCCGATCCGAAGCCAGGAGCCAGGTGCTTCTTTCTGGTCTCCCATGCGGGTACAGGGGCCCAAGGACTTGGGCCATCCTCCACTACCCTCTCGGGTCAGAGCAGAGAGCTGGACTGGAAGAGAAGCAACCGAGACT